>NW_028321903.1:8695000-9307500 GCF_036245765.1 Copidosoma floridanum | reverse complement strand
ACTGTATGCAGCAGCCACGCTCCTGTGACAGTCGATTATTTCAGGTAGAAGTCAATTTGTGCTGGTGTTTTTTATTTACTCACGGAAACACAAGAAAAAAATAACTATAGCAGAATCTATCGATGATCTTGCGCTGTCAAAGCAATAGCGTCTGATTGGAACATTGAATATATAACATATTTCACTAAAGCATAATGGTCATGCAACGTCATTTGCCTTTTCAATACACAAATGTGAAAAAAATAACGTTTAAGAAATGAAATAGTTTACTACTACAAAATTTTGATATGACGTGTATTATTTAGATGCATTATACATAAACAAAATTCAAATAATTTATTAACAAATCTTTGTTTCATCATTATAATCATAATTGATCTAATTTTGTAAATTCTGTAATATAACCTCTGTTGCTGCTGCTTGTCGTCACATAATATATAACTATATACCTACGCACTTGGTTTTGCACACATAAGGCAGGACTGACATGAAGCTTTTTCTAGCTCAAAATTCGGTCAGATGGAATGAACTTTCAGTGCAGGTGTAAGGAAAAAATTTATTATCAATATATTATTATATTTTACCTACGTCTTTCCATCCAGAACACTCTGAAAATAGTTTATAGTTTTTTATCTTGTGAATGGAATTATGGTGATATAATATAATAGGTGCATTACATGATTTCGTGCAAATAGTTATTTTATTAAACATCTCTTAAATCACTAAATTTTATGATTGCGTTTCTTACTCATGATAAACAGCCCAAAAATTAAAAATAAGGTAATGTTTTGCTGTCGGTCATCTCATTTTTTATTTTTTATGTTTTTTAAGCTACAGATGATTCAACCAAATATTGGCAGAATGAATTATTTAAATTAAAATAAGTAAAGTGATAACACTTTTTTTTTCTAATAAAATATCTATTTAGGTAATGAGTTGGACTAACAAGCTAGATAATTCAAATGGTCTAATTATTTATTTGAAAAATTTTTAATTTTTGAATGATAAATAAATAATAGCTTATACAATATTTTTTTAAAAACCAAAAATTTTCTAAAGTAATTCCAGTTAACTACCGACAAACTCTATAGAAATAGTAGAAATGACTTTTACTGTTTTAAAACCATTTTGTAATTCATTGTTTAATAAATTTGATTATGATTACCCTCAAGTTTGATACGTACCTTAAGTTTAAGGAGATTTAGGAAAAAAGTTAAAAATGGAGAAATGTGCCAAAAAAATGTATGTTATATTTGAGGATATTAGGAGTGCACATAAATTTTTTCAGATGTTTCACTAGGGGAAATTTTCGAGAAAAAAAATTATCACACATTGACAGTTTAACACGGTCTCTTATGAGAGAGCAAGGTTATATTTGCCTTTTAATTAAAATTAAGTATATTCTAAATGTGTTGGAACAGAAAAAAACGTTTTCATAGATACCTTGACACAAAAGGAAGATACTCGACAAAAAAAATCAAGCCTTGCCAAGCATTTTTTAAAAATATAATCAATTGCAGTCGTACAGTTTCAAGTTTGTAGACTGCAAAAGGAGGTGCACGGTAAAGGGGGCCCAGCTGCGTGGGCAGGGAGGACTCCCCCTTTCTCGCCTCTCTGAACGATACTCCCAAACCTCCTTAAGGTAGTTGACAAGATGCAGTCGTGCTCAGTGAGAACGAAGATTACTGCGTATAATATTACTGTATAGTCAAAGTAGAAATGGTTGAGTACCACTCGTCTCTTTACGTGCGCAGAAGAGCAAAAATTGGCTGTCTGCGCTTCTTGACGAAATTGGGCAACGTTGTATTCTCATATATATGTATATGTATACATACATGTATATTATTTTTGTTTACCTTTTTTTTGAGAATTAGGTTATCGTATTACTTAATTTGTGCTCAGCTGGTTTATTTTGAAAATAAATATGAATAATCTAAGATTGAAGAACGGAAAATTTATAACAAAAAAGTTAGGTAAGAAATACAGTACTTGTGTACATCGTATGAATTAAGCAAAGAAAGCAGTGATTCGTAAAGAATTATGTGCACAGAAAGGAAAATCAAAAGTTGCTAAAAAAAAAGTTTATTTCACAGATTGTTGTAATACAAATATATTTTGGTTAATTTCTGTAATTATGTACTAGATTATTCATTTGATAATTTTATAGCACATTTTTCTGTTTATTAAGAAGTTTATTATTTAAACGAATTACATTCCACAGTTTCAAATTATATTTTGAGTTCATGAATGACGTGTATATACAGCGGCAGTAGATGTATATATACAACGAGGGCGAACGACGTTGTCATGTCTCAAATTGTATATATAAGCTGTCTGCTAAATTGATTACGTTCGTTCGAAATACACGATGTTTGTACTAAAATTTCTCAAAAACAAGTAGTGGAAGGAACATCATGAGATAATGCAAAATATTCCTTGGATTCCACGGATTCAAAAAATAGTTTTCTTTAAAAATGTATAGAAAACTATTCTTGTAATCTTTAAAACTGCATGGCTCACATCAGTGTAACAGAGGCGTCCCATGATAAAAGCCATAAATTTATAAATTAATATCTTAGTTTTTAGCTGCGGTACCTATGTTGAAATTGTACTGATGTGTGAAGGACACTAAAATGTACTTATTTGCTAAGTTTCGAGAAAATCTATAGAAAATCGATTTCCTTGTCAACTACCTTAAGATGCACGAAGTACACAGTAAAAGAAGTACATTAATTGTATTCGAGGTACTAAATTTGCATGTATATTTAAGTTTGCCACCAAATGTATGCGTAATAATTATTTTACTTCAAGAAACTTTTTTTAAAGTTTGGTTTGACAAAAGTTTTTTCAAAGATTGTCCACGCATGATTCCCAAACAGTTTTAAAACTTTAGTTGAACTAACAAAGAACTTCTGGTAAACTAAGAGATTAGTTTTATTACACTTTTTTCATTTCGATGGAATTTGTGTAGTAGTCTCAGTAAACTTTTAAATAAGTTTAAAAATAACTTGAAAACACTTTGTTGATATAGTTATTTCTAGTTTTATTAAAAAAAATGTATTCAGGGGTACTTTATTTTTTAATTTGTAAACAGTTTTTATGCATGAATAATTTTAAATTAGTATATTTTTTTCATTAATTCTTTAATAATTGTATAATATTTTTACTCATGAGCGCACTTAAGTATAAGTGGAATTCCATATCACTAATTCATTTTTAACGTAAGTAAACCATATTTAGGTAAGTAATATTATCAAGGTACGTTTTATTAACAATGTAAGTATTATTTGAATAGTACGTCAACTTCAAACAAGACAAATATTTTAACAAGTAGTATAGTTTTATAATTATTGTTCTCTTTTCAAAGTAGTAGCAGTTTCATCTGAGTAATTTGTCTTTTAAGCATCATCATTATGTTTTCTTATCATCTTATTTTCTATTTTTGAAATCCATCATTTCTACTTCTTCTAGAAATTTAATTTTAAATTTTTTTTCTTGCGTTCATAATTATATCTCTGTAGTCTCGATGTCGCTGATCACGTCTTGTTCTTTATCTTCTTGTTCCACATAACTTTCACTTTTATTGAAAGTTTCCTTTTTAACTTTATTTATTTCACTTCAGGTAAATTCTTTTATTGAATTACATTCTCATAATCTCTTATCTCGTTAGATTTCTTTTCTTTGCTTTCTGTTTTTGCATTGGTCGTCTTTGGATTCCTTAATGTGATTCTCCAGTAAACCTGAATGTCTCACAAACTGAATGAAATTTTGAGAGGTTGTTATAGAAGTCCCAATGTACTAACACTTAAGATTTCATACCCGCTTAGCGTGGAAAAATAGGCGTGAAAGCTCTACGAAAATTTTACTTACAACCCGTTTGACATACGAATGGTGATCGGTTTTCACCAAACCAGATAAATACAACCTAAAAAACGCTCATGACAGTGAAATGAAAATGACAGATTTATAGCTAAGATCACTAGCTTTCTCCTTGTATTTAAAAAGTTGGGACTAAGCGTGGATTTTACTGAGATATCTAATGGAGAAGTAGATTATTTGTTAATTTTTTCGTCTTTTCACCTATACATAGTTATGTAGCACTTCATACGTTACGTTTCTTGTGCATGCATGTACATGCAGATACGCATGCATGCGTGTTGTATGTACATGCATCAAGTTGCTACTACTGTGAACAAACCCACTGGTGAACCACCTTAATCGTGCGCAATATGCTGTTAAACATTCTCTATCCGGAAGTACGAGTCCCATTAGATGGCGCTGATGCTGATTTCAAAGTTATACCAAGCAAAGCAGACGACTGTAGTGTTACACTACTACCAGTGTACCAGTGTACGTATGCTGTAGTGTAGTACTGTAGTACTACTACAGTGTACTGCATACTGTTTTTAAAATAAACAAAACATATATTATTTCAAAACTTACTTTCCACGTCTGCGGTGCTAAATATTTTAAATATTGACCTTAATACTGCAGGAGATATGTCACATTTTATGTGATGTTGCATAGGCTCTATGACAAAATTTCTTAAATGGTGTTACAACATATACGCATCGTTACTTTTTCGTCTAATATGACCCCACTGCTGCTTCGAATTTGCGCAACTCAATTGCTCTACAGTATTCTTCGTTTTCTTTTTAATGGTAACGATACAGAACCGTATAAACTATCATTGATCTTACCTCTTTAAAAATAAACATGCACCCACAATCCTACAATATGTTTACAAATACCAGAGCTCACTGCCTTACAACTGTACATTGCGTTAACTTCTTTTTTATTATCATAAGTTTTAATATAAACGATTTCGTACGATAACTATTAAAGAAAGACTATTGCAAACATACAAAAAGTTTTTATCTTATCCTGTTTTAAAGTTTTCATAACAACCATGTAGTAAAACGTGATTCAGATTTAAATTTATGCTTCCTTTTTTAAAAAGCTGAACTTCTGCACCATTAACATATTTAGTTAACTCGAATCCTTTGATTGTAATGCTTCAAATTTTGACAAACATGAACAATAATATAACATTAACCTACCAAAATTGAAAGCACGTATGTACTTGCCTACTCTGCATTATGTGATCATAGTATAACTTTCAGATTAGCATCAGCACCATCTAACGGGGTTTGTACTTCCGTATTCAGCGTTGGCCACGATGGTTGAAAGCTCAATGCCGACCGCAACCTTCAGAGCGCTTCTTCATCAGCACCACCCCCGACCCAAGCTATAAACTATCGCTGACGTACGCATATGCATATATCTATATAAAGCTCAGAGCTATAGTTCACAGCTTGGCCGGCAGTGGCACTGATATAGAAGGGCTCTGAAGATTGCGGTCGGCATCACACTTTTGACCATCGTGGCCAACGCTGTCCGGATCAGCAATGGCCACGATAGTCAAAAGTTCGATGCCAACAGCTAAGTTCAGACCGCATAGTCCTAATGCTATAGGTTAGTTGACAGTGTTTGCTAAAGTATACACAATATATATGTGCCAAACTGCAGACAGCTGACTAGGAACTACACTGATGTAAACATTCAAGTGTAAAACACGCTTACTAAAATTAGATTAAATGTAAGAAATGGTGAAATTTAATTAAAAAAGATAAATAGCTAAGTCAGATATATGCAAAAATAATAAAAAAGCTCAAGATTTAAGGTTTTTTTTACTACTCTATTATTGTCAGTTTCTATGAGCCCTGACACAATATATCATCCGTTCAGGTGAAGAATAATTGCTCGCACAAAAAAAGTTAGCTTCTCTACGTTGGAGTCATCAATTTTGCTGATAAGTGAAAATACTTGTACCCATGTTAAAAGCTACAGCCCTACTTAGCTTGTGTTCTAACTCTGCACCACTCAGTTGGTGCCTGTGCACATGGATTTAGGTATATATATATATATTTTTTTTACTGCTTTTAATTATGTCATTTTAGAAGAGCTCTGACAAAACGTATCATTCCTTTCGGTAAAGATCACTTTTTTTGCACAGAGAAAATGAGCCTTTCTACGTTGGAGTTTTTAAATATGCTGATTAGTGAGAATACTTGTGCCCACGTAGAAACCTACAGCCCGGCTTAGATTGTGTCCTAACTGTGCATCACTCAGCTGGTGCCTGTACTCATCGCTTTAGGTATACATTTTACTTCTTTGATGTTGTTATTTAAGAACAGCTCTGACTCAATGTGTTATCTTTTTAGGAAAGGAATACATGCTCGCACAAAAGAAGTTAGCCTTTCAACGTTGGAGTCATCCCTTTTGCTGATAAGTGACAATTTCAGTGCCATTTTATTTGGCTTTAGTATTAAACAAACCTTATTAAGTACATACTTTTTAAATACAAAAGTATGTTACCATAGCTCATATATAAGTATACTTGTGTTTTTTTGTCACATTATATTCTCCTGTATGTATTGAGCTTTCCAGTTGATATTTTGTAAGTGAGAAAGAAAAAAACAAGAAAAAAGCTGATGTGTAGATAAATTAAGAAAGTGGCTATACCTATAGTATAAGATATGTTGTGCGATTGACTGATAATTGGTATGGTGAGCCAATAGAACGTTTATGTAAGATTTTGTCATTTTGATAACTATTTTATTTAAAAAACTTTTTTAATACTTTTTTGGCAAGAAGTTATAATTTATGTGAACCTGTTAAAAAATGACTACATTTGATAAATCTTAACGTGATTAGGCGGAAAGTGCATATTAAAACCGAAATTTTCGTTTACTTTAGATAACTATTATCATTAATTCCAATTAATTTTAAATTCCATGTTTCCAAGACTAGTCGATGATGCAGTAAGATTATTCTGTTTTCTGTCGAAGGCCACCTTGCTTAGACACATGCTTCTATTGTATAAATAACATGCGTGAGTGAACATCTTGAGTCGTTTTACTAGAGTCAGATTCATTAAAAATAAATATTAATATTAATAATGTAAATATAAATATTATTATTCATTAATTTTAAATTTATTTATAATATCATAACACGTAACTCTGAAAGAATGTACGTCATCTATCAATGTATAAAAGCTGTGAGATGTACCAAAAAAACTCGAAATAATCTAGAACATAGATAATTTATTATTATTGATGCTAATGTATTCAATTGACAATCATCAAAGGAAATAAAAATTGTATAACACAAAATTGATAGTAAGTTTTTTGTTATTTTCATGAATAAAATTTGTCAATTAATTTTAAGAAAACTTTGAAAATATTTACCCCTAAATCCACACAGTTTAAAAATATTTTCAATACAAGACTTTACCTAAAAAATCACATAGAAAGTAAGACAAAATTTTTTCTGAGGTAAAAAATGCATGTTTTTACTTGTTATAAAAATTTGTCAATTACACCTCATTGGCAACGTACATTAGAGTAAGCCACTCTTTTCAGTTTTAGATATCGTGTTCATGGCAGAATGCAAGTATAGTTATACGTGCAAAGTACAAAAAGGGGGCTAATCCGTAAAAAAACAGAAATACCGCGCGATATCAATGAAAGATAAAGGTGTCAATAGCTATGTAAAATTTACCAAAATCTTTAACTTATTATGCATCTTCTAACATACAAAAAAAAAATGTTAGCCATGGTTTTGCATCGTTGATTATTCTTTTTCTCTCCTCATCTTACTTGCACATGCTTGCCAGCTCTTCCGTTTCTTACTCTCTGATTTCCATTATTTTTTCTTCCTGCATTCCAGCCAATTCTGACATCCCATCTGGTTTTCTTATCACCTTTCCAACCTTGTTTATTATATTAATTTTCTTCACTTGAATTTTGTTGTAAATCTTTGAATTCATATTCCTTGTTTTTTCCTATACTCTTAGAACTTTTTTTTTTCTATCTTCTGGATTTTTTCTGTTAAGTTTTAACATTCTCGCTTTCTTTTAATTCTATTTTTCTTCCCTTTTCTGTATCTGTAATACCACTTTCTCTCTCACACATTACATCGTCTTCTTTCTCTTTATTTGGTCTTTCATCGCTCTTTTTATTTCAGCCATATGCTGTTACATAATTTTTTTTTCTGAAATAATGGTAAGTATTATTTTCAATATTTTTTAATCTGTCAATTATCATGATTTTTTTTTTACATTAACCATTTTAACTAACCTGCATCACACTTGTTCTTGTAACATCATTTAGGTCCATTTTTATCACTGAAAATAATCAATTAAATAATGATGTACTTTTTATTTCTGATTTAAAAAAAAAAATTTTTTTAACTTAGCTCTTACCACTTGGGTTGATACTTATGTTTTAAAATATGACACTTAAATTATCATTCTCTTCCGTAGCCATGGCTAAATATGTGAACATGGGCAATAATAATAGTACATAAAAATAAGATGAAGTGTTAAGTTAATTTAGCGGTTCCAATATTTATTTGTCAGATTAATAACTATACTAAAAAATTAATATTGTCAATTCGACTAAATGTATTTATTTGAATTCAGTTTCTTTGAAACGAATAAATGTTTATTTATGTCATATTTTCATTATTAGCATTGACTTAATAATTGATTGGTGAGACAATACGATTTATCAGATAGTCATAATTTAAAGTATAATTAATTCATGTTTGAAATCAGAAAATATTTATTGGGAATAAAGCATTAGTTAATTTCAATGAAATAAGTATTGTTTCTTTATTGCTCATTAAAAACTTTTTTTGTTCAATAAAGTGTGTATTTAAACTGATTTACATTTATTTCTATGAATCCAAATTGTTGCGCAAATAGCTTCACCAATAACGCTGCCAGTACTTCTCAGATAGTTCCCTCTTCCCCTCTCTGGCTCGTGGCGAGACGCACAGTTCAGCTGAGTCAGTTCTGCAGTACCCGTGCTACCTCTAACACCGTTACGTCATTATATAAATCTGAATACCAAAACTACAGAGTGGCACTGTAGAGAGGCCGTGTAGTTTTATATTGTATTAAATAAATGGAGTTAAAGAGTTATTACTCTCTTCTGGAAGTATTTATTTAACCTTGTGCCCTGGTCTTTCATACCATACCTCCAACAGGTTATGGGCCCAGGATACGCAAGCCACTGCGCGAGAGTAATTTTCTGATGTAATAAGAAAATCAAAGTGTTGTGAGTGTATTATGTTTTATAGAATCTACAAGCAGAGTAAGAGAAATAAAGAGGCCAGAATGGGGACAGCGAGCGGAAACTGGACCACTGTTGGAGAGGGTGCACTATTTGCCAGTCATCACCGTTTTTTAATGAGAGTGAGAAGCACTGGGGTAAGTGACGCCGTCTCCAAGGAAAGTATCCCCAGAAGCGCGCTGAGTGAAATATTCGTACGAGTGCGTGTGTGTCTTTGTTCTTCTCTATTCCTACAGTCGAGTGCAGTGTATAGGTATGAAAGACTCGTGCTAATGACGGAGATGTTAAAACGAGTGGGATCGTCCTGCACGAATTTTTGTTTTTCCAACAAAGAGTTTTGTTTCCGCGCGAGCGTTTTCCCATCCTTCCCTCCTTCTCTGTTGACGCGTGGTCTGCAATGGCCGTGTTCGTTTATTTTAACTTGATAAAGTAAGAAAAATAGAGAATAGAGATAACTAACTTCGATTAAATTCTTGTCCGTGAGGGAGGGAGACCAGAGATGTTCACGCGCGCACCCGTGCATGCATGCAGCCTAAGAGTAAAATCTCTTGGTGTAATTTCGTGCATTGTACTGCATGAAAGAATACAGTGCAAGCAGGTGTTCTTTTCATGATTTTCTCGCCTTCTAACCTCAAAATAGCACCTTCGCCGCTTGATTTTGAATTCTCAGGTGGAAGAATAGTATACCAAACACGTTCGAAGAGGCTTTTTTATGAACCTCGTGATGGCCCTCGCCTTCGGCTCGTGCCGTAAACCTCTCGGTTTGTAAATCGAAGCCTTTGCAAACTCATACGTAACATACTAATTCTCGAGCACTTTTACTTTGGATGGTTGTATGTAGTGCATTTAACTTTAAATAAGGATAGAGAACACGTCAATCATACCCATATACATTCTCGTTTTGGTACCTCCATTTAATTACACACGTACATGCATGTATGCAACGGCGCCCTACCTTGCTGCAAGTCCGTCTCCATTCTTTTAAAAACGCTGAGAAAAATTTTTTACTTGCATGCATACTTTTAAAATCCATGTAATAGACTTAGCGATACGTCTCAGGGCCGTGATCAGTGGCAAACGTGCTGCGCCACTGGAATCTGGTGATGACTAGGAAGACAGTGTGAACTCCTTCGAGCCCTGTGCAAGCCCATGATCAACCTACCTTCAAATAATTTTATTGTCGTGCGTGAAATTCTGACTCGGTAACTGGGTGCAAACTCGCGTTTGGCTCTGCCGGAAGAGAGCCCGTTTTTCGTTTCGAGCGAAGAGAAATTCACGCTCGTTTCTCTTGATTCAGGAGCGCTTAAGTGAATCTTAAAATCATTAGAGGTTACCTTTTGGAATACAACAAAATATTTCAATATTTTTGAAGTATGAATTTTTGTATTTTATTAAAGTCCGGGAAATTAAGAACTATTGTAAAATTCCAGAGTAAAATTAGAATACATGGAAACCTAGGGTAAGAGAGTTTATTTCACAAAATTTTTTTAGAATAAAGGCTCAGAATATTTCAGAATATTGCAGAATTTTATTGTAAACTGATAATCACAGTGGCTTACTCAAATTTAAAACTGTGATGAGAGCATTTAATTAACATAAGTCTGAGTCATTTGTACAATCACATGACAAATGGAGAAGCTGTTGCGCATTGTCATGAAAAACAGCGATGATGACTCCTTCGAAGTAGAGATCAAGTTCACCATCAAGGAGACCCAGCAGCAGGTCAAATCATCAGACCGCAAATTAGGGGCCAAGCTTACTCCTTCGTTCAACTTCCGAAGAGGCGGCAGCAATTGACTTGTCTGCCAAAGTCCAAAGGAGCATCGGCGCTGTCAACCCTTACCTCTTATGAGCCCTCACCTGACACCTTTGCTGCTGGTTTCTCACCCTCTGGAGGTTTGCATGCCCCGTTATCACTTATCAGTGAGACCACTCCAAAGGTGACGAACATCATGCATCTCCCAACCACGATTAAACTTGCAGACTCAATAAAGAGCTTAGAGTCTGCCTTGGCTAACCATTCCGAGGGACTCAAAGAAGTGAGTAAGAGTCAAGAGGCCATGACTCAGACCATAAAAGAGGTGATCGACAAGATGGTGGAGGCGTTCAGAAGCAACCTAGAGGCTGAGAGGCTGTGCATGACGGAAAAACGTCTTACTGTTCACCTGGCACGCCACATCTCTCATTGGTCTTTCCTCCCTCTCGGTCGTCCGTAGTTTCTGCCTTTGCTCTGCCTGCTCCTCCTAGCCCTCCTCGGCCGCAGCTCCCATCGCTAGTGGTACCACCTCACCGTCGTCTGTCGGGCCGTCAACCACAACCTCGGCCTCGGACTCCAGATTCTCGCTTTGCTCACTTGCTCTCATGTTCAACAAAGAATGAAAAAAAGGAGCTCACTATAACAAATGAAAGCCTTTCACTTCAGGGCTCACACAAAGAAAACGGAGACACGAGATCCCTGGCACAAAACCACTCGCGAAGGTAAAAAGAAGACAGTCCCGCGCAGTGGAAGCGTGCTGGGCCCATAACCTGTCAGCATAGCCGTGTCCACTGCGCGAGACTGCTTCCTTACTATTATGTGCTAGGGTACAGGAAATTAGATAAAAAGAAAAAAAACACACTGTCGGTTATATTTATGAAGTTAAGCAGAATTCGTTGTTGTACAGCCTTGCTGTCCTCTACATACAAAAACTCTTACCGTCGTTTATATCTGTCGTCTGTACAGGCTGGTAGCTTGTATTCAACTAACTTGTAGACCGATGTGCAGCATCGGTCATATACTTAAGTACTACTAGAATTATATAGATGGCGCTCTGTGTAAACTTTACATACAACAAGAATTTGAACGGCTTCTCATCCCAATCAATGGTCCAGATATGTTCTCTATTATAGTTAACAAAGGCCTTCCTCAAGGACTTGCTATGAGTCCAATACTATATGCTCTGTATACTGCAGGTCTGGACTTAACTCTACCAAACTCAGTCTCCTCCTCTCACTTTGCAGACGATCTGGCCTTACGGGCATCCTCCTGTGACCTAGAGGGAGGTTTAACACCTCTAGAAAACGCATCCAATAGTGCAATCAATTTTTTTTCTGGAAGGGGCTTAGAAGTTACTTCAAGGAAATCAGGTCTAGTAATTTTCAACCAGGGTAGGGAGAAAACAGACAATCTTTTTATAACAATCAATGGGAAACAGGTATTTGCTTCCAAAGATTGGAAGTTTCTGGGATTGCATCTTGACCAGACGCTTAAATGGGACAAACACATCTGTTTTTTAAAAAACAGGTGTAACCTACCAATTAACATAATAATGCCTCACAAGAACATGGTGGGGGGCAGATCCAGACCTGCTACTTACCTTATATGAATCTCTTGTTTGTCCAATTCTAGAGTACGGTGGCTTCCTCTTTCCACCGTGCTCGAAAACTCTGTTGAACAAATTACAAATTATTCAAAACTCAGCCATCAGAAAGGCTTTAGGCTTTCAGAAGAGTACCCCAATTAATGTCTTAACTGCAGAATTAAAAATTCCCTTTTTAAATAGCAGATTTCAATACTTAGCGCACATCTACATCCTTAAAAAATAGGCTACAAAAGATAATCCTATTATCAAAAGTAAAGATTTACTTTGCAAACTATCAAATGATTACTCCTTTGAATTTAATTTCCGGAAATCCTTACTGGTCAAGTGCTATGAGAAATATTGGCATTTTAAACCTATTGTTATTCAATCCAAAAATTTACCTAAGTTTAAATCACCTTATAATAACAATTTTACACTCCTGGATATTGATCTGCTCTCGGGCAATAAAATGGTAACATCACCAAATCCCAACCTGGAGTTTTACAATCTCTTTCCACCCGATGACCAAGTAGAATAAATTTTTACAGATGGCTCTAAATCTTCACTGGACGACGATTTTAAATCTGAATGTGGTTTTGCTGTTTGGTGTGAGAAACAGAAATATACTTGCTCATACAGAATTTCAGACTACAGTTCAATTTCCACTGCTGAAGCGATGGCCATTATTCAGGCCATCAACCTAATCTCTTAAAACAATGACCAGGAGTTTAAAATATTCTCTGACTCACAGAGTGTTCTGACAGCTTTGAAAGCCTCCAGAGGCTTGGACCAGGAATCGGTACTGATTATTCAATTAAGAAACAAAATCGTGGAAGCAGTAGCCAAGGGGAAAATAATTAAGTTAATTTGGATACCTTCTCATGTCGGTATTCGGGGTAATGAGGAGGCTGATCTGTTAGCAAAATATGCCTCTAATAAGGGGATCTTTCTGGATGAGGCGATTCCTAGTTCAGATCTTTTTGGACTGTTTAAGTCCAAATATCACTATGATAATGAAACCAAGCTAAAAGAGCTTGCACATTCTATGGAAACAGAGTATTTCAAATTCTATCACACTAGGTACAAGTTCCCATGGTTTCGAAACTCAGACTTTGACAGGAAGTCGATAGTTATTTTTAACAGAATGAGAAGTGGCCACATGTCCCTTAATTATCACTTGTATACATATCATATTACAAATAGTGATCTATGTAAATGTGGTGAAACACAAGACACAATGGACCATGTATTCTGGTACTGTTGACTATATGAAAGGGAAAGAGCCGTTATGCGGGATAAGTTAAAGAATCTAGTGGCATTTCAAGAAATTGGCAACTTTTCCATGATTTTTATGCTAAGTGTTATGAATGAAGATATGCTAAGAATATTAGCAGAATTTATTCATGGGGCTAAGCTGAACATATAATGGTTTATATTTATACTTAGGAGCTATAGAGGTATATATTATACTAACACTAAATTCCATTCAGTTCTAAAAGAGAAATTTAAGTTACTTAATCTTACTTAACAATAGTTAACAATTTACTTAACAGATCCTTTAAGTTAAAATGTATGGGTCTACTAGACTCACAACGTTTTTGCATTTTGTATTTATATATAACCTTATGCATTGTTCATAACTATTTGGTTTCCTTCTTATGCAAAACTTGATTTGTTGTATTTAAAAAAGGGCGCTTTTATACTCCATTAATTTTATATGTGTGTAATGTATTTAAGTGTGTAATATAATTTTAACTGTATTTGTGTTATGGCAAAAATGTACTCAAACTGCCAATAAAAATTTTATTCAATCATCATACAACAAGAATTTTTTTAGTTATTAATAATCATACAACATCAAATTGTTTTGTCCGCATGCTTTTGTTACTGTTTTTTTTTTTTTTTTTTAGAAGTACAAAAATAATGTAACAACTAAATAAGATGTATCCAACAAATTTTGAGCGCACTCCAATTAGCTTTGTACGAACCAATTTTTTGAACAGTTGTTTGCCTACTACTCAATTAAATATGTATACAGTCAGCTGTAATTACATTACATTATATTACACAGAGTATATTTTAAATTTTTATCAATTTCATCAAGGTTTTTTAATGGAAGAAGCCAACACATTAGTTAAATCTCGATACTAGCAATGTACACCTACAGTTTTTCCCTGTCACTTGGTTAAACGTAAATATATAGAGTTAAAACTGCAATGCATAAAATAAAATACTTCTAAAACTTTACTTAATATTTTTAAAAATTTTCCAATTTTCAGAAGAGATAGAAAACAGCAGCAAATAATAACGTACTATACTGACATTAAAGTGTTTTACAGAAGTGTTGTACAAGTTCATTAAGTTTACTTAAATTTTTTAAATATTTGTTTTATGACAACAAACTTGCTACTATGAGTAACTGTTTAACTAGAAATCTTAAATGATCATTGAAAGTGGACGTTGTCATGTAAATAATAATATTTAATTTTGTACGTGTCGAAACAATTTTCATTTGTTATCTCTACGTAAAATTTTGTAAAAAAAAAAAACTAGCTTTGTATACTAGAAATGCAATTGATCACAAAAAGTTTATAAATTTAACACCTTTAACACCTCTTTTTTAACTGGAAGGAGCCACTTTGTTTTTAAAATTTCAACAGCTCACTTGCTAAACAAATTTGAAATAGATACTGTACAGGGTATCTAAGACCCCTTCATTGTTAGTCTTCAGATCAGGAGACTAAGAGTCCAAAGTATTGTGCTTGCATTGCTTAGCACCTAGAGATGTATACATTACGAAATAAGCTGTACGAACGCAAATTTTTTTTTATTTTTTAAAAGATATGACGCGTATGAGCTCAATAGTTGGACTCAAGTTTAAGTCTTCAAGATGTGACAGTTAACTATGATACTCTACTGTTACAGTTTGGAATAAATCTTCAGGTAAAAATTTAACTATGCATATGTGTTTATTTAGTCAGCGCGCTGTACATGCTCTATTTTGTATATTACCTTGGCATGGTCAGAGCTTATTGTGCGAGGAGTAAGTTATTCTCAATAGTAGAGTCTCAAATAGTTTGGTGTATTAGAATAGCAAAACTTATTTGTGAAATTAATTGTTGTAAAATTATTTTCTGTATCTGTATTCTCAAGCAACCACTTTGTATTTGTTTTGTTGAATAAGTACTACTAACAGATTCCACCATCATTTGTAAGTATCACATGTGTACGTTAGAAAATGTTGTAATCATAAATCTGTAAGTGATGTACATTAATCCACCAAAACATTCACCGTTTTAACATATTTTTTTTACCAGCCACTTTTCATTTGTCACACTCTCTTATTATTGTATACATAAAGTCTTATTGTACAGTAATAATGCATTTAAACTTTCAAAAACGTTATACAATGAAAAAAAAAGATAAACAGGTGTGCCACCCTTATTGCCAAGCATTTGTTGTCAGCAAAAAAAATTGATGTAACTAGCTACACTCCGAGATCCTCAATATATAAGGTAAAATTCAGGATATTTAAATATCTTATTAAATTAAGAAGCAACATACTGTATGAATCGTGTCAATATTAGTTTTTACATCCTTTTTTCTTTTTTTCAATAGTCTTACTTTTTTCCAATTGAGATAACAAAGTAATATGTATATTTTTTTTTTTAAATAGCTGATACAAAAAAATGTAGACCAAAGTATCTTGACTTAGTGAGGAGTATGTGGTGGACAATAAATTTGTTCTTAAAATTTGTTGAAGAGATGTGATAGGACCATAATTGTGATAGTTGTACTGGGATAAACGATAATAAGAGTATTAAGGTCTTATCTTTTTTAGACGGCAGAAATATCCGTAATTTATACACATTTTTCTTTGGAACAAATTTTTTTTTTATCGGCACAACGTACTCTTGGCCTATAGAATTAGCTACAAATACCTTGAGTTAAAAAAACCGTTTTTGTTCCCAGAAACAGTTTTATTTGTAATATTTTGGTCTTATAAACGCATGTTACTTAAATAGGACAGAACATTGCATGAAGATGTTTTTGTTTAAATTAATCGAAAAATTTTAGATCTGCAACAGCTCAAAAAAATTAATTTTAAAGGCTTTGTACTGTGCATTTTAGAATAATTCTTTTTGTGTCACAGGAATTTTTTGCACTTAAAATAGTATTATGCGGTCTATGTAGAGAAGGCTTCACTGATATAACATCTATCTTCATTAAGTAATACATATTTCTAAGACAAAACTATGAGAAATATTTTTTAGGCTAATAAAAATTAAATGAGGATTAAAGTTCTGTCAGTCTATTTGTACCACGTGTCATAACTAACAGGAGTTCATTCACATATTATTATGAGATACCGCTATACGTATGTATCTTTCTATATTATTTCGTTGTATGGAATTAAACCATGACTTACCTACTCCTCGCTTTTTTTATCACCTTCTCGAATAATGTAGCTTCTGTATTTTTCCCATGATTTTAAGCCCATTACAATTAAATCGTTTCTCCTCATCACTCTTCTTTGCTATTAATCAGTTTCTCTTCATAGACAGTTAATCTGTAGTTTTTTCGTGACTTTTAACAATCTCAAAGTGGTTTATTTCATCTTCTTGTTTCTTCTTACTTATCCTCACTTCTTCTCAACTTCTATTATTACCCTATTTTTATATATTCATACAGTTGCTTTGTAAAAATAGTTACACTCTCCTTTGGAAGTTTCTTAAGTACAACTACACCCACACTGTGTTATAATAGACATTTTTTGTGTTTTCTTTGTTATATTAAAATAATTAATTATATCACATTTAGTCTTACACTTTAAATACATGATATATTTTTTCATAAGCCTTTCATTTAAAATGCATTATATTTATTTTCCCTGATGTATAAAAGAATTCTTAGAAACGAAATTTGTATTTTTAACGTCTTATATTTAACTGACGTTTAATGTACTAATCCAGGTTGTAAGTTTGTAGTTAACCTTTACTACATGTCCTACAAATTTTCTGATCTGAATTTTTTTTGTATTTTAACATGTGTTCTGTTAAATTTGTAGATCTTTGTAACTGCTTTTTACATGTAATGCTTCTAAATTTTCTAATAATGTTGTGTTATTTGGCATTTCAAGAATAATTTTTATGTTTTGAAATAATAATTTTACTGATATAACATTTATGCAACAAAATTTTGTGAATTTTTTCGGGCGAATGGAGATTTTTAGAAGTTGGAAATTTTAATTTACGATTCTTGCTTGCGTACATTTTAACTGAGCTGAAATAAAGTTTTATAAGTTTTACAATTTTTTAATTATTTCTAGCAGTAAAATTGTAAATTAAAGATAGTAATAGTGGTATAAAACATTGTGTTA
Source organism: Copidosoma floridanum (assembly GCF_036245765.1). Classification (NCBI taxonomy): domain Eukaryota; kingdom Metazoa; phylum Arthropoda; class Insecta; order Hymenoptera; family Encyrtidae; genus Copidosoma; species Copidosoma floridanum. Next base: position 9,289,636 of record NW_028321903.1, on the reverse strand, counting down.
TTAAAGTTTTTGCTAATTTCTTATTTAATAATTCTAACGACAATTCAAAGTCTTATAATCATATTCAAAAAAGAAAAAAAAAAAAACGTTTATCATACATTATAATTTTGCAGATTCTTACACTTATTTCAAAGTACTGCTGTGGCGTGTTGAGTTTTTTTTAGTTTTCATCATTGCACAAGAAATACTTTACAAATAATAAATGACAAAACTTCTATTTGCTAACATACTTCGTTAAAAAAGAACTGATTATTAAAATTTCTCTAAGTAAATTTGATAAAAATTTGATTTCAGATATTTTTTGCATATGATTCCAATAATACAAGAAGCATGTCAAAATTAACAGTTATTTATTTCTCTCCTTTTGTGCTTGATTTGCACGTTCCATGGTCCTGATAAGTCTCACTGTTGTTGTTGACATTCTTTGCTCATTGTATTGCTACATCTTATGTTTCTGCTATTTTCTCTATATAAATCCCTGCCTTTGCTATTATCTCTTTATGTCCGATTCTCCAGCGTGTCACTGTCTTGGACATTTTTTTGATAGGTAGGTTAGTCTTGATAACATTTTCTTGCCATGTATCCAAATTTTTTACATTTACAACACTGTTCTTTCATATTTGTACGATATGCAATAGATTTATTGTAACTTTAACTTTTCTTTATTAGAACTTTTTTTTCTATTTTTAATTTCACTAATTTTCCAAGATCTTTGTCCTTTAGGTATAAAATCCACATAGTATTTAATGAAGTTACAGCTTGCTAAAAATTCCTGTACTGTTTGCTCTAATTCAAAGAAAGATTCTTCTATTTTTTCAAAGCTTTTAAAAATACTCCCCCCTTTCCCTACCCCCTTGCTGTACTTCAAGTACCTTTCGCACTATCTAACGCCACCACACCATACTGCACTGCACGTTTATAAATTTTATTTCTTTTTTTTTTAACCAATTCTGAAAAAAAAAAAAAAAAATTAGTTTCAGACACACCGTGCACAGGAGATGATAGTATCAGCCATCTGTCGTGGCTCTAAAGACCTCGATTTACACACGCAACTTACAACTCGTGCTGTGCACTCGTGGAAATGCGTGTATATGTCGAGATCTTTAGAGCCACATTAGATGGCTCATAATCTCGTTGCCCGCGCACGATATGTCAAAAAGTTGTATACACCACCCATGCAAGAGGATAGGTGATTGACACACGCGTGTCCTTCCACACTTGCTAGTGCTCGTGTAAGAACTGACATGCGTGCGTCAATCGCCTTCCTCGTGCGCTAGTATCGTAATAGTATATTACGTACGAGTTTGCAAGGGCTTCGATTGACGAACCGAGAGATTTATGGCACGAACCGAAGGCGAGGGCCATAACGAGGTTCTTAAAGAAGCCTTTTCCAACGAGTTTCGTATACTATTTTTCCCCCTGAGAACCCAAAATCAAGCGGCGAAGGTGCTATTTTGAGGTTAGATGGTAGAAATGTACTATTTCAAAATGATTAGAATCTTTAACCTCTTGCAGACTAACTGAAGCCCTTACTCACTCTGCTATGAGATGTCCTCATAAATGAAGTTTGATTATTTCTTTCTATGTTGTGGCTTATAACTGATTTTTAATATAAAGTTTCACTTACTATTAATTGATTAATTTAGTTTGATAAACAATGACATTAATATATTAAGAATTCATTAAATAAACTAATTTTTTTAGTTTATTGGTTCTTTCGAAAAATAAGAATTCACTTCATTTCAGCAGAGCAGTTCTCTATGTATTAATAAATATTAATTTACTTATTGCTAACTTGTTACTTTAACAATAATTAAATAATTTAAATAAATAAGTCAAGGAGTTGTGACAAAGATTTTCAGCCAATAAACAGCCGTCCCGTATCCTCTCACAAAATCTCTTCTCTTACTTTGCTTACCTTATCCATACCCACTGGATACCTCTCCTTCAGGAGGTCCGCCAAAGGTGTTTGGCTTGAAAACGCCGAACACTCCTGGAAGAAAATTCAAAAGATCAAAAGGGGACACTAACCATAGATAAACACTATCACTTCTTTAAATTTTCATAGCGCATCCACGATTTTTATTCGCCTTCGTACTCACTCTCCACAATTTCACGCCTCTCTCTCTCTCTTTTTACATAGATATGTATACTGGGAATGAGGTGTTTATATTTATATATTTACTGGCACACTGCTCTCAAGATAAGAATCCTGGTGTGGACCCCTGCTGGTCTTCCTCCGTTGGCCTTCACCTTGGCTCGGTTAACGGTGTCCCGCACCTAGGACTCTCATCCATACGTATACTTACACACATGATCTCACGCACACCTCGTATCCCTTACCTTTCACGCACGCAACCTTGATCCCAAAACTCTGTCAACACCTTTTTTAGTGCCTATACCACTTGTTGTGTCCTCACACACTCACCCGCGCTTGCTCGGATCGTCCTAACACTTTATCCAGTATACTACCTGGTGCACTGTTCAAAGCACACTTACCTTCTTGTTATACTTGCTATTGTACGGGCTACCTGGAACTCGTCCAGCTTATCGTGGTGGCTCGGTGTTACACTTGATCTTAAGCAGTCTTCTTCCCTACTCTGGTATACTCTCCTTACTGTTACTTTTCTTTATCCTCTGCTTTACTTGTCACTTTTCTCTGTAAATCACGATAACTATCTCTCTGCTATCTGCTCTCTAAGCGGCTCCGTATGATATTGACTGCGCTATGCAGTAAGTCTGCATAGGTCCACGCGCCCCTCCGTTTGCATCTCAAAACCTCCAACGCTTCTTCTCTCTTACACACATACGATCACTCAGCCATACTTCACACATATTCAACTTTTCTCATTGCCTTCGTCCTTCTCCCTCCCCTTGGCTCGTAATCCATTGCACCGAGAACACACAATAAATAATGTGTCAAAAATATATATGTGTAGCAAATATACACATTATTATAGAACTTAGTAGCCGCCGATATATACTTGCCCAAAAATATAGGTATATAGTGACATGATAGCTTTAGTAACCACGTAACAGAGTATGCTTTTCCTATGTATATTAATATATAGGTGACAACGTTTTGACTACACGATAGGTGCACCTTTTCGAGTCTAAATTTTCTAAGAGTAACGTCAAAGAACGAAGTAATGTGTCTACACTCGAAGCAATGTCGTCAATCTCCCATCATCGTCACATATTTATCAATACATACATGAACAGCATAGCCCTTGGCTTACTACGTTATGTTATCTGCTTTCATCTCTGTTCTTAAATGCTGTGTTTTAAATAAAATGAATAATTTTTCATACTATTTTTTTGTACTCTTAAAAAATTTTTAAGAGTTAAACAAAAATTTTTTTGTATTGTACAAATACAATAATTGATTTCGATTGCTTATTCTTTCACAATTTTTCCATTCATGATTGTAGTTATTTTTTGACTTTAGAACGTTCGTCACATTATTACTGGGAAAAAAGTTCTGAGAAGTGAGAGGAGCATAAATATAAGCAGCAAAGCTGGCAATTATTTTTCTCATGTGGATGTTCTCACATACATACTTTTAGGAGTAAAGACATTTACTGGCATGTAATCCTTTCCTATTAAATAAATTGGTACAGCAGGATGATTTTTCTTAAATTTTTTTAAATGCAATTATATTTTGGGTATTTAATATGGACAAGGAATAAGTGTGTAAGTTTATGTGACTGATGTAATCGTGACGGAAAAGATGTAGTCAGCGTAGGCAGTAGGAAGTTGTTTTGAAGTTGTGGGAAGATTTGATGAAAGTGCACAGTTTTGTACCAGGTAGCCTATAAATTTTTTATATTATATTGTGCTGTGATATGTTATTTATAATTGCTTGTTAATTAAATATCAAAATATTTACTAAGACCATACCCAATTTACGTAGATAAAGTCATTCCTACGATAATTGCACCACCACCGTATATAACATCGTTTTATAAAGGTATTTTTATACTCATAAATACATTGTTAGCCAAACAATTTTATAGAAATATGACTTCATACCTAAGTATCCAAGCTTCCACTGCCTACTAGTTTATTATCACTCTTACTTTAACATCAACTTTATTCCATACTGCGTTTGTGTATGCGTGCTCTGGTATTTTGTTGCTTACATTCTTTATAGTCCAGTTATATCAGCAGTGAAAATTTTAAACTGCTGAATTCTTTTCCATTGCATACAGGAATTACGATATTATTAAATTTTTTGTGTCTTCTACGTATTTGTTAGACTCTACTATAATTTTGTTTATTATTACTATTTTTGTGGTTATTTTTACTAAACTTCTTCTCATATATTTTATGTCATTATCTACACATAATTTCACTTGTTGACTTGCCATTTACTCGCTTAAGTTTTTGAACCGAATTTTTACTACTGGATTACTGGTTACTTAATTACATACTTTTAATTATGTGTTTGCTGTACAGTATTCTGTTGTCTATGTTATTTGTGCAGTGTAGTATTCCACACTTATTCTTTCATTCCACTTTAGGGAACCACTGTTCCCTTTTAACTTTAATTTTTTTGCCCTTTTAATCGTTAACATTCCTCTTATAGTGTGTTAAGTGTATGGCAATATTAATTATGTATGCGCTCTGCCTTATTTTACAATTATATACGAAACTACCATGAATTAGGCATCTAGTTAATATAATTTTATATTCAGTGTTGTTTTACATTCAATACAATATATTTAAAGTCTGACATGTTTATTTGTTCATTCATCTATCTGTCAAATTTATTTTTTTGTACAAATTTTTTATCATCATGTATTTATGTTAAAAGGAAGTTCTTTCTTGTCTTCATGTTACTATACACTTTGTATTTTATGTGGTTAATTTCTATTTATTTATTTATTATTGTTATCATAGTAACTTAATACAAAATCACTTCTATATATTTAGAGGAAAAGACAATTTTTCTTGTTTTGGTCCTACAAACTGCACTACCTGGTACAGTCAAACGACTTCTGGCGATTATTCCTACTCATTTTCTTATTGATTTAGTTTATGTACCAGGATCAAAGATAAATACCTCCAGCACAATATACTTATAATTTTATGTGTGTCAGCTGTTTATCCATCCGTTATTGTTATAATTAGTAAGTAACTGTTGATTTTTTCCTGTTCTTTTAAGAATGAACTTAACAGAAACTTATCGTCACCACATATTTTAGAAAAAGAAAATCTGCCTGATTTTTGTCTTACAGACAGTGCTCCTTGATACAGTTGAGTAACTCCTAGTGCTCAGACTCGTTTTCTTATTGGTTTTAATTATGTGTCATATTCAACAGCAATTCTATTACATGACTGCAGGACCGTAATCAACACTCTGCTTAATGTTGTACTATCGGCACGGTTTAAACTAGCAGCAACTCTTGCATTTCTTGTGGTTTCTTATGATTTTCTGTAATCATTTTGTAACAGATTCATACTAGCCCCCCTCCCCCAATAAAGAATGCACTTATATGTGAGAAAGAGGAGAACTATTTCTGCAGCTGTTAACTTTGCTATTAAATATACAAGCCATTTAACATTCCTTCTTTCTTCACGCATTTGTTTAATTTCGACGAGCACGCAGCCCTTTTTGATAATTTCTTCTAAGGGAGTCCTGTTAGCTAGTTAGTTAGTTCCGGAGTATTTTGACCTGTTAACAAGCTTATGTAATTCCTTATAAATTAAAAGTATAATGCTACTTTTATCGTCTTCTTATATTTTAACGTCTCATTAAACTTTTTCAAGCTCTCATCAATATTCGTTCTGTATCTTTTTTTTTTTTATTTTTTTATTATTATTATTATGTGTTCAGTGATGAGTTGTAAGTGTGGCCTTTTCTTTACATTTAAAGTAAAATAATTCACCTGTCTCTTAAATCTTTTGCTTCTTCTTATTTATATAATAATTATTATTTACTTTAGTATTATTATTATTTCTTTGTTTTACTTAGGAACTTCCTATCACGAATATATTTTATTGCGTTTTATCCACTTTTACGTCCACCTCTATGTTTACATATGACTTTTTTATTGTGTATCTGAATGGTTGGTTCTGATCTTATGTGCCTCGCCTACCTGTTCTTGTGCAGGATAATATAACATACTTTAAAAGTTATGTGTGGATAATTTAACGATTGGTCACACCTTAACATTTTACTGATATTTTGGCTCAGACAAGCTTGTAGATATGTATTATTTTTCAGCGGTGTATTTTATATTTATGTCTAGACCCCATGACACTACATTTTTCTTGTACTCTTCCTTCTCTACTTCTTCTTACTACTCCTTTTCTCACTTTCCTCATGTGGTAAAATGAAGGAAAATAGTTTTGTGTATATTTTCCTGGTTGCATCCACACTTGATGCTGGATACATTGGTGTACTTGCTATTTTTTTGATGCTTCTTGATGTTTTTCCTTTCAAAATCTTTTACGATTTCTAGAGCAAGTTTAGTTTTCAATGTGTTTTCACAGCTATCCGTTTTAACAAATGCCTTTAAGTAAGTCGTATCTTATGTTTCCTCTAGCAAACTATTTTTTCTGTTGACATTCTGCATAGGCATTTTCCGTCTTTTTCTTTAATTTTCTGTAATTTTTTTTTCTGTTACAGGCAGCTTATTCACATGCGTGTCAGAAAGTGACTATTGCCAGTGATATTAAGGTCTGTTGTTTTTGACTTTTTCTATTTTTGGTAAGCATGTGGTTGATTGTCCAATCATATGCCTATTTTAAAGTGTCAAGGCCTCTGTCTAAATGAGGATGGCCCGAAAACGTGGTACAGTTGCCCGCTATCTGTATTGTGGAGGAATTGGAATCTGTGAGATTATGTGCCCCTCATTCTGCTTCTTATAGTGTTCCAGGATTAAGAGCGTGCTCCCCGCTTGTCCTCCACTGAGTAAGTTCTGAGGAGATATCGCTACATACTAGAGGTTGGGGCAATGTACCATGTCGTATTTGGGTGTACTTGCCACAAAGCTTATATCGCAGTCATAGTCGACGTACTGCTCATTGGTGTTAACTATCATCTTAATAGTAGACTGGTGATCACGGTGCGTTACTAGTTCTTGTATGTGAACGATTACTAGCTGTATGCTTGTAGTAGAGTTTTTCTTTTTTCTAGATAAACGGTCCAGTGAACAATCTGTTTATTGCCGTCAACGTAGCAGCCAATTTTGTATTGTCTCACGACAATTATATGCGTCACCTTCAGGCACTGTGGTTTTCGGTAGATTATAACGACAGGGATGGGATTGTTCCTGATGGAGGACGATAAAAAAGGCGAAGAAAAGAAAGTTCAACCACTTGCACCCGTTGTCTTATTGCTTTGGTTGAAGAATGAATTTAATTTCTCCAGGATTGCTTCTTTTCTTCCACTTCGCATGTCTTCATGCTCCTCTCTACGTAACAATTGATGTATGAAAAATTTTTTTTTTAACAACTAAGATGTGAATGGATTGCCGAAAAATCTTTTTTTTTGAGCTAACATTTAGACATATACTTTTTGTTAACTGATTTCACATTACATTTTTTCGTGCCCACCTCTTGAAAAATTCAGTTAAATTTGCTATACATATCAATCATGATTTTTTTTTATAATTGTAACTTTTGTGTATTTTGTTATCTACTAACTTTATATGGCCTGTTTGTTGATTCTACACCTATTGGAGCTTGTCCCTTCATTAAAAAGTGCTACACGTATCTGTCACTCACTTTGTTGTTTTTTATTTTTATTTATATCATGCATATTTTACTATTGATTAATGTTACAAATGTATTATTTATGCCTTTTTTCTCGTTATTTTTTTTTCTCCTTTTTTTCGTGAACCTGTGTATCTGCGTCTAGCATATATCCTTATTTGATCATTGAAATTTATTTCCTCATTTGAGTGCAAGTTTGAGAGCATGTTTCTTGAGTAGTAGTAGTCCTTTGCAATTAGCATTTCTTATGAATTTTAAATTTATTATCTTTTGAATCAAAGTCCCTGATTTTTACTATAAATTTTTCTTCCAGAACTTTTTGATGCCTTTTTTCATCAAAGGAGAGTATGTGTGCTAGGCCACGCCACGGTGACTACAGGGACTATCCGCAGGCTCTACTCTTTCCCTCAAATAAGCAGTTGCGCAATTCGAAGCGTTTGGAAAGCATGGGGTCAAGTGAGCTTTGCTCATTCACGGACAGAGGCCACACTTTGTTTGTTAGTTCGAAAGTTATTGTTTATAGTTGCTATGACAACTCTTGCTTTATTAAAAATAGATCCTTAAGCGATTCTGGGTCATTCTTCCTTTGAAAGTCAATTGTGAAACGCTAAAAATCAATAAAAATCACTAAAACATTTTAAAGCTCTCTCTTAATTTAATTACCATCGAGATTGATTTGTAATAGATACCATTAATTGAATTGTATCCCGAAGACCCCAAACCACTGTTTTATTGGTGAAAAGCTTTGTGACTAATATATAACAGCTTTATTTCAGCTTAACATGATACAAACAGTATTATTTTAATATTGTTATTTTTTTTTAATTCAATTTTGGGATTTTTTCAACTAAAAAGTGATCATAAGTCTAAAATGTGTATTAAGCGTGGATCACTTTTTTTTCATAGTCAGCACTAAGTGTGAAAATAAGGATCGTATAGTTTCTTAACCTTGTCTATCTATCTATCTATCTATCTACATATCTATCTATCTATCTATCTATCTGTCTATCTATCTATCTATCTATCTATCTATCTATCTATCTATCTATCTATCTATCTATCTATCTATCTATCTATCTATCTATCTATCTATCTATCTATCTATCTATCTATCTATCTATCTATCTATCTATCTATCTATCTATCTATCTATCTATCTATCTATCTATCTATCTATCTATCTATCTATCTATCTATCTATCTATCTATCTATCTATCTATCTATCTATCTATCTATCTATCTATCTATCTATCTATCTATCTATCTATCTATCTATATATCTAACTATCTATCTATCTATCTATCTATCTATCTATCTATCTTTCTATCTATCTTTCTATATATCTATCTATCTATCTATCTATCTATCTATCTATCCATCTATCTATCTATCTATCTATCTATCTATCTATCTATCTATCTATCTATCTATCTATCTATCCATCTATCTATCTATCTATCTATCTATCTATCTATCTATCTATCTATCTATCTATCTATCTATCTATCTATCTATCTATCTATCTATCTATCTATCTATCTATCTATCTATCTATCTATCTATCTATCTATCTATCTATCTATCTATCTATCTATCTATCTATCTATCTATCTTTCTATATATCTATCTATCTATCTATCTATCTATCTATATATCTCTCGTGTAGTACATCTATGGCTTCTGTGTTCAGTAGCGCTTCCATCACTGTCATGAATGCTAGATTATCTAAGTACTTAAATAGGTATTTTTAAATTGTGTTCAGATTTTGTAAAACAGGTGGATCTTCTCATTTCCTTGGTGCCCATGGTAAGATTTTAGTAGGAAACCTTGTCCTACATACTTATATACTTCCCTATCGATAGTAAATAAGTAAATGTCTTATTGCCTGATTGTTCATCGTCACTACCTGTTTTGCGATGCACTTTATTCCAATCGTTGGTCTGCTCCTTGTCCTCTACTTTATTGTGGTCCAAGCTGTTCTCATCCTCTGTTGTTATCTGTGTGTTTTTCACCATTGGTTTTCTAATGTGCTTGACATAACTTGCTTAGCTCTATTTCTTAATTTTGTAGTGGAATATTCCTTTAAACTCTAATATGTGCCTATGTTGCAATTTATACCGTTAATATTACCATTTTAGTGGTCATCTATGAATTACCTAAAATATTTTTCGTTTATTTAGATACTTTTCATGTATGTATAGACATACTAATATTACTGAGGCTCTGCTCCCCCTGCACGCTTTACGTATCATCCACTTATTCATGAATAAGAATCTATCACATAGGATTTAAGGTTGGAGATGAAAGGTTAAAAAAGAAAAAGTAAAATTTCTTTTTTTATTGAAGAACACTGCTTTACACTATAACTTATATAAATTGTATAATTAACTAGCAAACCTGGCGAACTCCGCTTCGCCACCAGATGGCTTCATTTTATGTAACATTTTGTTTGGTGATTATAAGATAAAGAAATTTTTTTGTTTTTTTTATATTTGAATAGGAAAAATTCTATTTCATTTCGCAACAGTAATGAATTCATTTCGATTACAAAAATAAAGTGGTATTTAGTTGAACTTCTTTAAGTAAATGAAAGTGAATCCAAAGTAAATACTGAATCGAAGCGTTATACGTGTCCGCAAATTGTCCGTTTTATTGAAGTGCTCTTTAGTAAACCACATTTTTTGTTTTTTGGTCTGACGATAACACAAACAAAGCGAATGGTTTCCCAACTCGTGAACACCTGAAGTATAACTGCCCATGTGAAAAACAATGATTTTTTAAATTTATCCCGCAAACACTAAGCAATTGGCCTTGCGACTTGTTAATTGTCATTGCGAACGCAAGGCGAACTGGAAATTGCAATCGTTTGAAGTCAAACAGAAGATCAGTCAGAATCATTGGTATTCGAGGAATACATACATTTTTACCTGCGTACTTTTCATTAATAATGGTTGCCTCAATAAAATTCGGCGTAAGTCTTTTTACCGAAAGTCGAGTACCGTTGCAAAGTGGTGGTACATTCAAATTATGCAATATCATAATAACTGTATTAACTTTGAGTTGCAAGTTATGTGGTGTAAATCCTGGCAATTCTAGAGAGTTCAAAAACTCCGTTGGATAATTAACTACATCATTGGGATTTGTTATGGAATCAATGGATTTGTATATTACCAAATCGCCAGCAATTTTTGATTAAATGGTGAAATTTAGTGCGTGTACATCATTAATCTTTGCGGCAAGAATTGCTCGTTGACTAAACCAAGCATAATTCTGATAATTCTCACTAATGTTTGGGAAAACATTTTTAATAAGAGATAATTGAGAGTCTACAAATTGGCAAAAGTCGTTGGTAAGAGTAATTAATCCAGATGTCGCATCAACTGGGACTTTTCCATTTCCAACAGCTAACAATTGTTTGGAAAATTGTGCAGCACTTTGATCATTTTGAAGTTGAACTCTCGTATTAGTGGTTAGCGATAATGTTTTTACGTTATTCCATAAAGGTGATGCCTTTAGGCAAGCATTCAATTCATCTGCAGGCGTTCCACGGGGAATTACTGTCAACGTCTGCCTAAAATCGCCTGCCAACAATATCATCAAGCCATATCATAAGTGCTTCAAGTGATTTCTTATGTGTCATTGTGCACTCATCCCAAACAATGAGCTTGCATTGCATCAACAATTTTTCCATTGCACTGGATCGGGAAATATTGCATGTTGGAGTATCAACTGTGTTTAAATTGAGTGGCAACGTAAGTGCAGAATGTGCAGTACGACCGCCATCTAGAAGAGTCACCGCAATTCCAGATGATGCTAACGCCAAAGCCGTGTCACATCTTGATCGAATAGTGGCCCAGATCAATGAAATGACAAATGTTTTCCCTGTTCCTCCAGGTGCGTCCAGCTAGAATAGACCACCAGTATTATTGTCCACCGCTTGCATTAATGTTTCGTATACTGGTTTTTGCTGTTCATTCAGCAACGGCACATTATTTTGAACGAATTCCTGCAATTTATCAACATTGTATTACAGCTCCTAATTTAATTCTTGGTTGAATGCATCATGCAATCGATTTGGTGCAATCATTCCTACTTTAATCAGTAGCTTGTTTACAATAGTCAAGCATTGATCCTTAATCAGAATGAATCCTTCATTATAGATTTCAACGGTTATTTGGATGTCAGGATTATTCGTTTGAATGCACAAGCGATGCAAGATATCGTCACATATGTCGTCTTTGTATTTATTTCATAACTGAATTGGTTGTGAAGGAAAACATGTGGTGATGATAATTCCAAGCACCGTTCGTATTTGATACGCATTTAATGAAACAACTGAGTCCACAAGTGTTAAATCCCAATGAGAATCGTTCTCCAGCAAACCCAATAGTTGACATACTTCTTGATATATTTGGCATTAGTGGCCATTCACAGTTTTCAAATTCGCAAATGATTTTGGTCCACGTCCATTACCAACAGCAGTCGTAAATAAACATGAACAGTATACATGCGACCTAGTGCATCAGTAGAAAACATCTGTGGCCAATCTGGAACTGGGATTCCTTGTTTGCAACGTTGGAATTTCTTTGTTGATTGATTCCAAGTGTAATACTTCGGCATTTGAACGTACATCAGCGTCACTGTGAATAGATCTGCTTCACACATTGCAAAGAAGCTAGTCTATGTTGTTGATGGTGGTCTCTCAGCTCGTTGTGCCGCATTAGCCTCAGTGAAGTTAACTCTTTGGCCATTTTACAAATGCACTGCTAAATATACAACTGTGGGATATCCTTTATGAATTTAAAATGACAATAATCGCCAGAGTGCTTCATTAGTACTGACGTATCTGCCCATTTGGAAGTTGCTGATTTCGTCATTCGTATTTTCCGACGCAATACCAAACACAGCCATGTCGCTGCCTTTTGTGAAGTACTTGCACAAATATTTGATTGATTTGGCCAAATGACAACTCTTAACGTTTGCCTGTGTTTCGAAAATTCGTGATAGCAGCGGGCAATATGGTACAATGAATTCATTTCCGATCTCAATCTCTTGATTTTGAACTTTAACTTTGATAGTTCGACCATTATCTTCTTTTGAACGCCAACGATAAACTGGATATCCATCGTTCCCTGTGACTATCTCAGCAACTAACGGTCGCGGATATCGTTTTGTGCACTTTCCATCAGCCATGCAAGGCGATAATGGACTTAATGCACCACACGGTCCATGCACCATCTGTGTCATCACAATGTTGTGTAGATGGGGATCAGTGACTGGATCAGGAATTTCAGCTGATATGATGTGATCCACTTCATTTGAATGTAATTTATCCAGCAACCAAATTAAGATATGAGCATGCGGTAGTCCACGCTTCTGCCGTTCCACTAAGTACATATAACAATGTGTGTCACCAAAAACTCGATACTTAGTAAGCACATCCATCATAACCTTGAGTTTTTGATGAAATGCTCTGGCGATTATGTCATGGCGATCTTGCGGTTTTTTGCCCGGTTCCAACTCACGTTTAAATTCCGTCCACTTCGGATTGCATGTGAACGTAATAAATAAATCCAGAGTTTCATAATTTCGCACGTACATCATAGCGTCTTGAGCGTATTCGTGCATGTGGCGTGGGCTTCCGATATAAGATGATAGGAGAATCGCCACCTAAATAAATAGCATCACGCAAGTGTATATAGTCCTCAGATCGTAGCTTTGCCTGATTGAATCGGATAAACGCTAAACGTTTGGTCTCGACTTCGACATACATGTCGACAGCGAACTGCTGGAATAGCCGATGGCACTTCAGAATGACATTCTCCTTATCTGTATGAATTCTTATACGATACGCGTAGTAATTCATTGCGCTTAGATTTTTATTCGTTGATACGCCTGAAAATGCCAAATTAAACGAATTGTTAATGGAAACCAATAATAGCAATAATAGCAATAATTAGTGTGTAAATATTGTACCTGTAATTGGATCGACCATCTTTAACGTGATGTTGTATCCGTCTTGCCCTTGCCAATAAATGATTAGATATTGTAACGCATCGTACAAACGATGTGTCTCGTTTACACGATGCATGAATGCATGATATTGCTTCTTCTCTGAACGACAATGTCTCGCGATTAAGTTGGATCGCCAACAATAATTGCAGCAACATCATTAACGGAAGGTGCATTGAATCTTCGCACATGTTCACCTGTTGGGGTACAATCCGCTCTTATGACAAATTTGTGCGTATCCGATGGCATTCGTTTCAATGCTGTTTTGATCATATTAACCACAGCATTATTAGCGTAAAAAAATGCTTGCAACTGTTCAATAATTCGTCTCTTTAACTGTTATGTTCCCTGTATATTGCACCGCACATTCAGCTGATCCACCATCGACGAAATGAAATACATTTGCAGAAATTGATGCGGTTCATCTAGTGTTGGCACCATTGAACCATGCAAATGATATATTTGTCCTTCCCGAGCGGAAATTTGAAAACGTAACAAAATGTTAGAAAAAGTGAACATGTGAAATAATATGCTGTAACCCGCAAGAAAATGTAAGAAAATATAAGGAACTGTCATAGTCTCATGGATTTCGGACGTTTCGTACACTTTATTATTGTGTGTTATGTTTTTTTACATTTCTTACGTTTTAATATAATTTACCACATGCTGTTACACTTATACTTTTTCATAATAGTTACTCAAGTTTTTTTCATTTAAGGCAAATTTTATTCGAAAATGTGAGGAAACGTGTCTAAAAGTTATCAATGATAATAAAATATTAAAAAATGTAATAAACTACAAAAAACTGTAAGCTGTTATAAGACATTACACATGACAATACTTCCTTACAGTTTATTATAGTTTACTACGATTGCTTTTTCACGAGATTTAAGTGTCTTTTTAGAATTATAATAAAATGTAACGAATCGTAAGACAATGTGTTGGGTAGTTGACTATAATCAAACGTAACAAAACGTAACAAACTGTAACTGTGGTCCAAAATCCAACCAAATTGTACATTACATCACAGAAAGTTACGGTATGCTACGTTTTTTCACACTCATTTTTTCCGTTGGGGTTGTATCTGTAATTGCAAACAATCATTTGTTGAAGAATACGGTGTAACTTCTGATCATGTGATGGTATAGTGTGTTGTGTATATGTAGTTGTTATGTGTCGCAATTCATTGTGTTGGTGTGAGTAATTGGTTATGTGTGTTGTATCTTTTACCTTGCAAGTCAGCATGAAGCCGCCTTCTTGAATGATATTAGCTCCAAAGGAAGTCATGCGAAAGCAGTTATTGTATTCAAGGATGTGTTGAAGAAAATGGCTGGAATCGGGATCACTTTCATCGAACAATGGTTTCAGTGGCTGTGGTGGTGTAAGTAATGGATCCAGTTTGACTTTTCTACTTGCCCAGCACAATCCAGCTTTTTCTCTGTTGAACTTTAACGTCATTGGTCCAATATCTGAATTTTCATCATCACTGTAGTTCGCAGTGGGATCATATTGGAATGCCTAGCGATTGTATGATGCCAATGATCTTCGTGTGCTCACGCGTTGTCTCAATCGGGTATTTTCTCTTATTACATTTTGTCTTTCTTCGATTAAGTTCTGTGAATGCACTTTTTGCTGGCTTGCATGGCTTGTGCGGTGGCCAATGTTCGCATGTCGTCCTCTGGGCATGTTGGACTATGGACAGAGTGGTAAATTTAACCTTAAATGCACGATCCACATAATTTACACAGTTCAACTTACCACCTTAAAGACAAATGCCTGCTGTTAAAATTGAATAAAAATTTGCACAATACACGTGATTGATTTGATGGTTTCCAATTAAAATGTTAGGAAACGAATAACTTATTTTTTTTACTTTTTTTTTACGACTTCACAGTGAACACAATACAGGTTTGTCACATGAAATTAACTGAGCAGAGAACAATGAGTAGCTGTCAAACAATGTATCACGCACCAGTGCCATCTACTATAAATATTGGTTTGTAGTACATGCTATGTTTCAGAGATGGCGCTGCATGTGAAAAAGATTTTTCCGCTTTTCTGTTGAAATTTTTCCTGAATTTTCTTTGCTATAAACCTCACGGAGCCCGAGACCTTTCCAACAAATGCAAAACCTTGGAAATCGGTTCGTGCGCTCTGGAGTTATAGCGTCAGGAAGGAAAACCTGACTCATTTTTATACATAGATAATAGTAATTACATGAAAAAAAAGTAATTCGTACCTTTTATATAAGTTAAGTCTGGTTGTTATTGAAAAATCAGCTTCAGTTTGTGACGTTCTAAAATGATTTGTACCAATCATTTGCCATGGTTGATTATGCTACGAGTCTTTTAATCTCGTTAATGGAAAAGTTAGTAACATCTGGGTACGGAGACCCGTCACATAGATATGTATCCACAGATTGAGTTCATCCGGAAAAGGTATATGAAAATCCCTGCCCCGTATCAGAACTTATAAGATTAATAACGTATTGGTTTTTTGATTGAAGAAAGGACTTATTCTGTGAAGTCCTTCAGTTTGTGCCCCGATAAGGATAAGGAGATAGCTAAAGGAATAAATAAATATATCGTACCTAGATGAATTATTAGTGAAACGAAAAATTAAGATACATTCAAATTTATGCCAAATTACATTGGATAGCACGCAGGCTATAAAACAAAAAAAAAAGAATTTCAATTATATTTAAATTTATATAAAAAACAATTTATTGAATAGCAATTTGCCTAATGCGAATATTATACAAAGATGTAAAATTTTATCGATGTTGGAATCGGTTATATTGCTTTATTAAGAAAATTATATGAATAAAATGTTTGAATCAGATTCGTAATGATTTGTGAAAGAAAAAAGCAGCAAGATATTAGTATGTAGAAAAATAACGTCATAGGGCATTCAATTAGCCACGCTACAAAAGTCTTGTACTATAATGAACCAATGCTACGAGTTTTCAAGAGAGCTAGTTGTTGCAACTAGTCAAGGAAAAAGTCCGTCGCAAAGTGTTACTGAATATTGAGCTAGCTGAAACAGTAGGCCTTGGATTCTCGGTGACGTGAATTTCTCATCTCTTTCTCGCTTGCTACAGGATAGGCGTGTGTGGCTTAGCTTGGTGTAGAGACATGGCACAACGTTGGCCCTCTCTTTGTGTACTTCTCGTAGCGATGTGGACTGGCCCACGCAGCTACTGTTAAGGATTGGTGCCTATTTCAAAATTAAAAAAAAAAAAAACCCTAACAAGAGTGTTGTACTTTCCCTTCATTCATACAACTAGCGCAAAAATATAATTTGTAAATTTTTGGTTACAGATAAAACAATTTATTATTTAACCGTACGTTTGCTCTTTTACGAAACGTACGTAATGTTTTTTTTTTTTTTATATCTATATTGCAAAACAACATTTTTAGAAAATTTAAAAAAATTTACGTTGTATTATAACATAGATTAAGCAACTTATAAAGGTGCTTGTAAGTCAGATGATAATATTTATATATTTTTTTTTGATGAAGTGCTAAATAACATTGAAAAAAGCTTACCACCTCATGGAATAAAGATATTAATTAGAAGTATAGTAATGTTTATAAGAAACTCAAGTATATGTGACGGTTTTCGTAACGCTATACGGTTGTGGATAACTCAAACATATACGTACAATAAAGAAGGTGAAAGAATAACTAAAGAAAAAATTGAAAAGAAAAATTTAATTTCAAGAATAACTCTCAATACTAGAGATACTTGTTTACTGTAGTTTATTTTGTACGGAACACAATATTTTTTAGTTTTAGCTTTTGCTATGACCATCAATAAATCTCAAGGTTAGATTTTTAATAATGTCGGTTAATATATAAAAAAAAATTCATTTTTCTATGGTCAGCTTTATGTAGCATTATCAAGATGCAAGAATAAACACGAAATTTTTATTTAAATAGAATAAGAGAGTAATTTAGTTATAGCAAACATTTTTCCAAAAGAGATTTTTAAGTGAACTATACTGGTACTTCAATTCTTATGAAATTAATAAAAATTTTTATTTTATATTTAAATATTTTTTCTTTGACTATTAAAATAAGATACAGAGAAGTACAGTAGGGGTTGCAAAAATAAAATTTAGAAACTGTGCTCATTTTCATATCATTTCAATAGCTAAACAAGGGTATTTGAAGTATAATTTTTTTTTGTTTTATAGGACTCTATAATATGGTTTACAAAAATGAGTCATAATAAAAGGGCAAAATTTAGGAACACAGTGATATGATATTATTAACAAAAAAAAACTAATGCACCAGAAACTTTATACTTACTAGTAAAAATCTTAAGCATTATTACTATAATAATAGACGTTAGAGATTAGTTATCATGTACTTTGACGTATATTATAAATATATATTAGGTCCATCTATTTGTCTCCTGGGCAGTGTGGAAAAACAGATAAACAAATTATAAATTCCAAAAGAAATTTTTCTAATAAAATAAAAAACTTATTTTTAAATGAAATTTAAAAAAAAAAAGTCCATACCAATGTTTTTAAATAAAAAAGCAGAGCTCAAAGTCGTAGAATATAGTCAAATTATGTAGAAGATTATACGTAAACAATGAAAGTACAAAAACAATTAGATTGGTTGCTGTAGGGGGCAAGAAAAATCTTGTGGAGGGACAGAGGAAGAACGATCGAGAGCAGTGGAGGGGCAGTTGGGGTGATAGGAGGCTTGATCCAATATTTATTAGGTTAAAATAACGTAGAAATAAGACAAATTTTAACGAGGGGGTAATGAAAGTTATGTGGAATCCCCCACACATCCTACCATATAGTATAGTAATACATATATACGATAAAAGTGTTCTTGAAGTCACAAATGATACTTTACTTACTTATGAGGTATCATGTACGATTTTAATATTTTATTGAAAAATGTAAATATTGTGAATAAAAACTGACTTGTTTAATTTGACATGTAATAACCTTCTTACTGCTTCTATAAAAAATGTTAATAAAGACTAGGTCTGTCATAAGTAAATGTACAAGCTACAATCTATCGTTTTATTCACTACACATTATGTAAGAGAAATGACGTTTTAAAATATAATTTAAAACTTTGCAAGTCAAAGATTCTATTACATGTAAATATTCTAATTTTTTCAGTATTAACTATTTATATGCAAAGATTTTATATAAAATTTAAGGAATAGCATAGTTATTTTGCAGTTTTAATGTGCAAACGATTTGCAAATCATTTAATAATGCCTTTTGTGCATAATATGTAATAATACTATAACGGTGTTACACCGTTAGGTCACATAGGTAGGCTACGTCAGGTAGGGAAGCAGGAAAAAGAGGGAAAGAGTTAAAGGGACTATGGTAGAAAGGGTTATGAAAAAAGAGGAGAAAGCAAGAAAAAGGAGCCGAGAGAGACCAGATTAGCTTGGGCCTGCAAGCGTGCGAAAAGCGATTTTTGTTGGTATTGCTAGAAGCAATTTGTGTTGTTATCGCAAAAAGCATCTTGTTCAGACTTTTCCGTTTGTTGTCTTTTGACGGTCCTTGGCGCGCTCCTTGATGCAAAATCCTGGTGTAGTGCTGGTGCTGTGACCCTGCTTTCCTGAGCCAGCTAAAGGTCAGCGAGACTACGAACCTCGAACAGCAGTTCTTAGTTGAGTCTACAGGGACGCCTATTGACCCGAGCAGGGGCTCCTCATCAACGCCACACCACACCAAGTGAGCATTCGAATAGCGAAGCCTGCATGCCGGCGTCATTGTAAGTGCCTGCCAGCAGGTAGACTTTTGTAAAGGGCAGTGACCCTCGAGTAATCTGTGTAGGTCTGCCCGGTTCGCGATTTTACACCATGAGCAGGTCAAGCGCGATTTCTCCACGTTCGATCACACACACACTCACATACCCACACCCAAAAGTACAAATACGACCTCTACTATTATTATACATATAGTAATAATAAAGTAGTAGCTGTAGCAACAGCTACAGTAAAACAAAACTGATCGCGCGTACAAGATAGGTTAGATACACCGGCAGACTCGAGTAGGTCGCGCGTGTAAGCATATTTTAACAATATTACGTTAAGAAAAAATGTGACGTAATCGTATTAAAAAATTGGCCATCAGGCTTGTAGTCAGCTTGCCTAATATAGTTGTGAAGTATACCTATATTAATGCACAAAGATAGTCTATGACATAGTCTTATACATTATGGATAAAAGGTCATGGTCCTGTATGAAGATGTGTTCTTGAGAGTACGTACTGACAATTTTTTTTCATGCAAGTGGGGCCATTGTAATTATTTTTTTTAAAGTAATACTTCTATAGGGACATTATGCGTGAGATTAAATCAACAATTTCAGATTTTTTACCTTGAGAAAAATTGTAACAAAAGTGAATTTTGCATGTTACTACTCCTTTGACTCACCCCTTTCGCTATAGTGCTTGGGATTTTTTCTCTTCACATCACATGACATTACGTCACGCCACTCGCCATCACAAACCACACTTTTAATTTTAATAATTTTATTACGTTTTGTTTTAACCAATTAAAAAAAAAAAAAAAAAATCTTTTAAATAGACTGAACCTTCACCCTCTTACACAGTATCCGAGGCCATTATCTACTATATTATGAGCATTTCTGCTATAAGGAATTCAATTTTTTCTTGTTATAGTGTAGTTTATTACTTACTTTTAATATAAACTTTTATTTACTGTTTATTAATTAATTCACTTCGATTATAAATTACAGTGATAATTCAATTATTTAATAAACTAAATTTTTTCTTACATGTTTTTTTCAAAAATTTAGAAATTAGTATATTTCAGCAGAGCAGCTGCCTTATGGATTTTGAGTATTTGTTCACTTATCAATAATTTGTTTCTTTTACATTACATAAATGGTAGATTATAAAATTTTTTAATTTTTTTTAAAATTTTTAATAATTTAAAAAAATTGTCTGAACTTTATAAAATTAACAGTAAATTTTTACTGCGTTTCAGAACTTTTTCATTAGTAATTAAAGTAATTTAGTGATTAAAGGACGTTCATCATATAGTTGGCAGGGGAAAAGTTTGAAGGTGCGAGAGGAGCGCAAATGTATGCAGGAACGTTGGCAATTATTTTTCTTATATGGATGTTACTTACGTACAGGCTTTGACGCATACTTTACCCTTTCTTTTTTGTTTATATTATAAAACAATTTGTATATTTTTTTAAAAATTAAATAGATTTATCCAAAAGTAATCTTCTATTATGACTAATTAGAAGATTCTTACAAATCACGTAAATGCAATTTCACGTAATTCTTTTGTAAGGTTGGTTGCATCCTGAATTAACATTCTTTAAAATTCAGAATCAAACAAGTTAAAAAAAAGTA
This sequence comes from Copidosoma floridanum, assembly GCF_036245765.1. Classification (NCBI taxonomy): domain Eukaryota; kingdom Metazoa; phylum Arthropoda; class Insecta; order Hymenoptera; family Encyrtidae; genus Copidosoma; species Copidosoma floridanum. Next base: position 9,268,522 of record NW_028321903.1, on the reverse strand, counting down.
CAAATGAATAATTTACAACGTTTTGTTAATTTTTCTTATACTTCTTCAATTATTCATTCAACATTTAAATTATATTGTTTTTAAAAAATCCATATGTGGTGAACGTCCGAAAGCAACATTCACTGGCATACAGTACCACCCTATGAAAGATAATGCAGTACCATATAATGGTTTTTCTTAGTCTTTTAGACACTCATATATTTTAGGTATTTAAATATATACCTAAAATGAGGGTGTGAATGTGTATAACAGATGTGAATGGGACGTTAGAGATGTAATTAGTACGTTTCTCTATGGCTTCAGTTCAAATTTTTTTGTGTCTAGGTGATGTACTGCTTGACATTGTTTGTTTAATACATATTAAAATATTTATTAAAACTTTATTAAATTACTGTATATTTACTTATTTTAACCATGATTGCACCAAGGCTACCAAATTTTCGAGAGTTCGCCGTATGGGCAGTGTGCTGCCACTCTCTCCTCTCTCAAATAGACCGAGTGGGGAGCTTCCTCTGTACCTATACCTTAACGTAAGCCCCGCCCACTTCCTGCAATGTGCCGATGGTCAAGTACACTAAACCATTTGTTCCTGCCGGCTTAACTAGCCAGGTTATCGATTCTCGCCGACGTCATTTTTTTTTTTTTTTTTTTTCTTACGTGTTTGTTATAAATCACTATTTACCTATGAACCAATGTTTACAAATAATTATTTTTTTTACATACACCACACTAAGTATAAGTAATTGACATTATAAATCATTCTTGTAAATGTTATTTATTAAAGTTCAAACACAGTTTTTCAAATTACTTTTCATAAAAAAAGAAATAGTAAAATTGAAAAAAAAAAATTTAATACTCTAGAAAATATATTTAGCATATTTACAGCTCCTTATTTCCAGTAATAATATAAAAAATATCTGATAGCTTCTCCTTTTTTTTACTGACATAATCATTTTCTGCCATAAATTATTTAATCTATTTGTATAATGTATTGTATGTCTATTTGAGAGAGGAGAGGGTGACTGCGCACTGTGCATGCGGCGAACTCCCAAAAATCTGGGAGCCTTGGATTGCACCACCTTTGTATACAATATCGTGTCATAGAAGGTACGCTTCTATTTATATATTGTCTGCCATAGAATTTTATAGAATCGTAACTCTATACTTGCGTACCTTGTCACCCACTTTTCACTGGTTTGAATGGCTTTTCCTTGCACCTCATTAGTATCGTAATAAAAAAGTAGAACTAATTTTTTTTTTTTGGTCTTAAACTTTATGATAAGTATTATTTTAAATATAAAATATGAAAGAAAACAATATGTGAAGTCGACTTAAGAATTTAAGATAAGGCCTCTATGATTTGAAAAAAGTCTTGAAAAAAGTAAACTGAACCTAGCGTAATCTATGTTATACCAACATACCTTGTGCAATTAAATTCAGTGTTCTAGATGAAGATTAATGTCAATTTTTTTTTATGAAAAATATAAGTTATCTTAGTATCAAAGCAGCTGAGACTACGAAATTAGTATTTTTACAAAAATTCATATTAACTTAAAAATTGACTTCACGTATTAGTTAAAAAAATAAATCTTGCTTCACAACGTCTAAATGGATAAGCTGCCAAATAAGTTCTTCCTACTACTAACTATCACATTAACCTTATCCACTATATACAACTTAAGTACAGTGAATTGCATACAGCAGTGACATAACGACGGTAGCCAAGTGAGCTAATTTATTTACTCCAATTACTTATTCCAATTAATAAATTCTTTTTTTTTTCTTATGTAATCTAAATGTATAATATAGAACAAATGCCCTTAAATATCACTATATGTTTAATGCCAAAAAATAGTCATCTTTGAAAAATTATAAGCATAAAATCTACTTCAAATCTTATTAAAGAAGTAATAAAAATAATTAGACCCGTAAGTATCAATACAGATGGAAAAACTTTAATAATATCTGTGAGTTGATTAATACCAGTGAAATCGTCAATATAAATGATCAACTTATACCAAAAATTTGTAAATGATCTCATCTTGATAAAGTTTTTGTAAAAAAATTGTGTAATTATTTTACAAAAAAAATTGTTCTTCTACTTTCTAGTAAAAAACATCCTAATATTAAAAATTGTTTCTCGAGAGTAGTAATAATATTCTTGTTGAAATGTTATAACACTATTATCTTTTTTTTTCTTCATTTTCTTAAAAAAACTTTTTTGCTGTGCATACACATGGCAAATCTTTTAAAAATGACTTTCTTACCATTTCAGAACCAGTGGGCAAAAAAATGTAGTGTACGAGCGAAGTTCTTCAATTCGAGTGAAAATGCTTCCGTTTCTTTATTCTCCTTCATCCTGGTGATTAGTAGTTTGACATGCTCAGGGAGGCTCTGTGCGAAGAAAGAAGAAGGAATATGTAAATAAAAAGCATATTTATTTGTAGCAAAATATGTAAATGAGTATTAATATTTGTCAAGTAAGTTTGCAATTTGGCTGCTATAAATAAGATTCTGAAATATAAAATATAAAAAAATCATTTCCAATATTTTGTAAGGGTACACATGTCCTCAAAACAAAAATATCCGTTTACAAAATCTATACATTTTTTTCTATGATTAAGACTTTGAAATTAAAAATGCATCTTAAAAAAAGTGTGGAAATAATAGTATATGTACAAAAAATTCATTTCCAATAATGACAATAACGTAGAAAACAGTAAGGTAAACTGTGTCCTTAAATGAGAGTTAAGGACATATTTGCTGATTCCTTGATTTTATACATTGTTGTTATTAAAATTTAAACAACCTCCAAAAATTTTGCTGTGGATTTGTTTTTTTTTTCTTTTAATTCTTTAACCATGTCAGTGATGGTTTTACCTTTTTTTGTAATCTTGATTTTTGCTTCTGAATAGCGTCATTCCAGACCTTCTTAAAATTTTTGAATCTTAAAAAATTTAAAACCACTCCCACGCCTCATCAAAAATAAAACATGTCCTATGTACTTTGTCTAAAAACTATCTTAAAATTTTATTTTTTTGGGGGGTACCACGCTGTTGCAATCTGCCAAGGAACGAATTCTATAATCAAATACATAGTATGCTGTTACTAATATCATATATACCTGCATAAAATCATTTGATTGAATTAAATAAAAATTAGCGTTAGTCTTTTGAGTAACTATTTACGTTTTGAATGCAAAACCAAAAATAAAGTTACCTGTTTTGATTAAGATCTCGTTCACAAGATGTCAAAATTAAAAATCTGTTATCAGCTGGTTGGAATGGTCCTGTCATATCAGATTGTATAAATATACTAAGAATATCCATACAATTTGATATTGGAATGGTAGGATCAAGTTTTTTTAGTCTATTTGTATGCAGTAGTCAGTCACTGTTATACTGCAGGCAACTTTAATCATCTGAATAAGCTGTAGCACTAACCTCCTGCGATCCGGATACATGGATTGGCGTAGCTGAGGTACTGTTCTCTCTTTTACTGTTATCTTCAATTTCTTCTAGATAGACGTGGGACTGATCTTCAAAACATTCTCCAGTATTTATTAATTCATTTGGAAGCCCACTGGAGAACAAGCCAATTGAAGGCACTGCATTTGGCAGTAAACGCTTTGACGTTGTGTATCCATCCGTTTGATGGTAACCGTTATCGTAGAAGTTTTTACTGCAAACTGTAACAGTTTTTTCAACATATAATACTCTGATAGCCAACATCCATTTTTCTTGAAGTTGATTGTCATTTGGAAACCTACACATTACACATAATTTTTTGACAGTACACTTTCAAATTTGTATGTATTCTTATACTTACTTGTAAAAACTCTACCTATTTTGGCCAGAGATGAAATAGTTCTTGCAGACAGTGCATGTTTTAGTCATTATTAAGTTATAACTTAAATAAAAACATAAGTGCAAAAAAAAAACATTGAGGTTAACCATAACATATCAAATAATTACAGTTGCTTCTGCTTGGCTTTGCTGACCTTTCCCACCACTCTATTTTTTTTCTCTCTCTTTTTCTAAAGTCTTGCTGTCTTACTCTCTCTATAACAGCATTAGCAACCAATCAGGATAAAGAGACGAGAGAGAAGTAAAACTACTCTCATCTTCTTTCTTTTTCTAAGAGACGGACATTTTCACTTATAGACTATGTAGTAGCTTGCTCGATACATTATAATATCTCTATGGATTCATACAGTTGATAATTTATACAAACTATCATCGACGAAAGCTATTCATAGCACACACTTACGCTACTCGAAAAGGATGGAAAATTAAGAATAAACGTGCTGAACTCAATGCGTCTTGCTCTACAATATCTATATGGATGAGTTGCAAAATAGGGATAAGTTTTCGTATAAAACGGCTAGAGAAAATATTAAGCCACGATAAGTTAACTAGAGCTCTAGTATTGAGATACTTGACAATATAATTTTTTTTTGTCATACATGTTACTGATACATATGAAAAAAAAAATAAACCTCTTCATCATGTAGCTCTCATATATCTTCAAAATCTAAACATGTACGGAGAACGAAGTTATGAGTAGAGTAATCCGAATGATTTATAAAATGTTATAAATTAATATCTTGTACACTTCTCATCTTCATCGTACATATAATCTATACAGAAAAAAACTAGCACCCCCACAGCTCGGCTTCGCCTGAAACTTACTAAATAGAACACCATAGTGTGTTTACCTGTAATGTCAAATGATTCCACTAAAACTCTTTATCAACTCCTGACATTTCTTAGAAAAAGAATCGTTTTATTAAAAACATATTTGGTTGGAATCCATACAGATTATTTAGTCAAATAATAAGCTGTAAAAAGTGAGAACAATAAAAATATGTTGAAAAGTTCTGTGCGTTCCTTGTACCATAAAATAACCGTTGGCCCTAAATGGCTGTTGATTTGCAGTTTCTCTCGTATAATTGACGGAAAGGGCTATTTCTTAAAGCTGTCAATATTTAAAACTCACAAAAAAATTACAATTTCAAATTTTTTTTTTTCTTTTTCTACAACTTTATTACCATAGTAACAAAGTCCTTAAAGAGCTTAATCTCTTCATTTCTTATTGCTACACAAATACAAATATGTATTTAACTGATTAAAAAATCTAAAAGATATAAGGGATTACTGTAAAGGTTATAATGAAAAACTGATCTATTACTTAATAAATTCTTTATTTGTCGGTTTTCAGGCTACTGCATCAATATTAATAAATGCTCTGCATCAGATTCTGACGCGAAAAATTGTATACATTAGATGCGTTTAAAGTTTTTCTTTCAATTCACCCTCTTGCAACTTTTAGCATTATTCAGACTCAGTTGTTTTGGTAATTTGAGATGGGGAGATTGGTTTGTAATGCTTGCTCGTTTGAGACTGTTCCCTTGGCTTAAGTTTATTTTTCCTCTATAGCTGTAAGGTTCACCAAGTGCAGACCTTGAAGAGAATCAGTGATTCTTGATTGAATGTTTAGAGTTCAGAGGGTTATATAGAATCGTCAATCCTTGGGGCTTCTAGCCTTTCTACCAACAACTCTGCTTTTGACGTTTGCCAGTGATTGACTGACTTGGCTTAACAGTGACCTGCTTTATATAGTCTTTTAGTCAATGAATCATGCCAGAAATGTCAGTAAACATACATTTGTTGACAAGGTACTTAAACCTTAGGTCACCCTTTAAAAAACCGATGAGGTTGTGGGTTACGTAGGAAATGTCAATACTTATAATGATCTAAAAAGAGCCAGTGGTAAAACTTCCAGCTATTTCTTATTATTATTTTTAATGGTGAAGAGCTGGCTACAAGTAGCTTAACATTTGCTCTGAGACTCTCTATGTACGTCGACCTTGCTGGATGAAGGTATGCCACTGGCCCAAGAATATGTTGTTTGTAGGTCGTTCCTCGGATAACCAACGGCTTATCGTTAGTCAGAAAAGTTAGCCTGCAGAGTACCTTCTATGTGGGTATGCTGTTAGGACGACCACTGAGAAGAAGACAGGTGGCTGCCTCAACTCCTCAGGGTTATTTTGCCTGGCTTAAAGCTTAGCAAAGCTTACTTTGGTAGCCCCAAGACAGTTGCAAGAGTGGCCATGAAATCCTAAAATGATAGAGAAGATTGTGCTCTGGCCTAACACGTCTCCTGGCATTTTATCGAAAATTTCAGCATTTAGAGCAACTTTTAGTTAGTGGTACTCCTCAATCTTGATGGTTTGGGATGGAGTCTGATAAGTGGCTTGTCCATTAGAAAACAGTGTTGTTGGTAGCCAAGATACCCAGCTATACGACCCCCAGCTGTATCCCTCATGCATTGTTGATGGTCGATTATGGTATGTGGTACTTTTCTCGGGCATATAATAACCAGACTTACTTAATCCTATTTCAGGTAACTTCGATTGGACTTCAACGCTATGTAGTGAGTCCCATAAATTATTGTCACTATCATCATCATCATCATTCTTAACATCATCACCAGTATTACCCTCATTATATTCATTACTATCATTTTCCTTGTCATTATTATTATTATTATTATTATTATTATTATTATTATTATTATTATTATTATTATTATTATTATTATAGCTTTAATCGTTATCCTTAATATTCTTATCGCTTCATTATAGTCATTTTTATTACTATAGCTATTACAATTATTGTCATTAACAATACTGTTTTTATTATTTTTATTTTTATTATTGGTATCCCAATTGCTATTATTATTATTATTCCCATAATTGTCATTAGTGTTATCATCATTATAAACTTGTTTTCCTTAGGGTTGTTCTCATTACTTTTATATTTTTTTCTTGCATTATCATTACAATTATTATTATCATCACAACTGTCTTCGTCATTATTCTTATCGTTAATATTATTATTATCATTATTCTCATTATCATCAACATCTTTATTATTGTCAAGAGCATAAGAATAATTACTGTTATGTTTATTACCAATATTATCATTATCCTAAATACAATCAATTTAATTATCATAAATTTTTTTGTGTTTGTCTTATCAAGAAAACTGTTATCATTTTTATTGTTAATTGTTTTGTTATCATAAATACGACTATCACTATGATTATTACTATAGTTATTATTATTATTCTTGTTAACATCGTTATTATTGTTATTTAAGTTAATATCACCATCATTTTTGCTGTAATCGTTATTATAATTGTTATTATTATTTTCACTTTTGTTTTTATGCTATTATTGATACCATTATTATTATTATTATCACCGAAATGTCATCATCATCACCATTATCATATCACAAAATAATAAGGAGAGCTTGTATTTTATTTAAAAGATTGTGTCGCAAGTGACTGCTGTGTTCACCTGTGCCTTCATTTATCCACCCTTCTCCCTACTGTCCTGGCGAGATTTTATGCCAGCTTATCATGCTCAGTTGGATGTTAAAACACAGTTATTGTGTTATGGTTTTTTTGACTATCGTTATATTAATGATTTGCCCCATTTATCTTGAGTCTATTGAGTGTTTTTGCTGTTGATTCTTAGTAACAATAAGTATCGAAACTGAGATACATTTTTCACCAATTGTTGCATACGGCATTTAGCTGGTAAAAGTTTGGATGGCTCAGAGAACCAAACGTCATCAACAACCGGGTGTATTTGTCCGGATTTGTTATTGCTGGCACCTCAGATACTACTTCCCACTGAAGTCAATCATGGTTTTTTGGAATCATTTATATTGGTTGTGTCTTCAATTTCAGTATTTTCAATTTTGAAATCTTTTGGCTGCTCCATGATACAAGATACTATTGTGCAGCGTATGTCTTCCACCTACTTAGCAGTCTTATGTGTTACTAGCAGCCCCCCCCCCCCCGTCTCGGCTTCGCCCGAGACTTACTAAATAAAACACCGTAGTGTGTTGACATGTAATGTAAAACATTTTTAGTTAGAAAATTTTACACATATTCCCGATACATCTCAGAATAAAATCTTCTTATTAAAAACATGTTTTTTCAGAATCCATATAGTTTATTTGGTCAAATAATAAGGTGTAAAAATTCAAAAAAATAATTATGCTGAAAAGTACCGTGCGTTCTTTATGCCATAAAATAATCGATGGCTATAAAAAGTTGTTGATTTACAGTTTGTTATGTGTAATTCACAAAAACGGCTATTTTTTTAGAGCTGTTAAGATTTTAAACCCCCAAAAAATTTAAATTAAAAAGAAAATTTTTTTTCTCATATCTCACAATTTTATTACCAGAGCAACTAAGTCCTGGACATTAAACCCTACATTTTTATTGCCACAAAAACAGAAATACATTTTCTACTTTTTTAAAAATCTGAAGTAGGATCTTTAAAGATTTCAGAGATTGCTGTGAGGGTACAATGAAAAGCTGATCTTTCACGTAATGGACTCTTAAGTTGTCAATTTTGACGCTGCTGTTTCAATCTCGATAAATTTTCTGCGTCAGTTTCTTGACGCCTCAAATTGTATTCATTAGATACATTTGAAGTTTTCTTTTCAATATACCCTTTTGCGACTATTTGCATGCTTAAAATTTTTGTGACCCCTAAAAGCTGTTTTCTGCCAACTTTTTTAAGTTCTAATATATTTGTTGGCAAGGTAGTTTGACGTCCGATAGCCCTAAAAAAGACCGGTGAGCTTCTTAAGTTAACTCTTTCTTGACTGCAGTTAACAGCAATTGTGACTGCCTGGATACCTCAGGGTGATCTTCTCTGGCTTGCTGTTGAAGACCCAGACTTGTCCAGTGGAGACTGTTCCGTTGGCTCAATTTTTTTTTCCTTCATAGTTGTTATAGGTTTGCCCAGCGCAGACCTTGAAGAGGATCAGTGATTCCTGGTTAAATGCTTAGAGTCAAGAGGGTAGTATAGGGTCGTCGGTCACCGGGTTTTCCAGCCTTGCGAAGAACAACTTCGCAAGTGACGTCTGCTAGTGAATGGCTGATTTGGTTTAATAGTGCCCGTCTTTAGTTAATATGGTCTTTTAGTCGACGAATTGCTTTTGGAAACGGTAATAAAAATGTATTTGTTGGCAAGGTAGTTTACACTTAGGTGGCCCCTAAAAAGAACCGATGAAATTGATGGTTAAGTAGGGAACGTAAATACTTATAATGGCCCTAAAAAGCGCCAGTGGTGAAACTTCCAGGCTATTCTTTATTATTATTCCTGATGATGAAGAGCTGGCTACGGGTTGCTTGATTCTTACCCTGGGAGTCTCAATACGGAGACTGTGATGGAGGAAGGTACGCAGCTGACCAAAGAATATCTCGTCTCAGGTCGTTCCCCGGATAACCAACTGCTCGTCTTTAGACGGGAATATGTGGGTAAGCGCGTTGGGGACGCGACGACCAAGAAGGTAGCCGTTGTGGCTTCCCCCGTGCCCCTGAGAGCTGTTTTCCCTTGCTTACATTTGTAGCCACAAATTCTCTAACTACACCAGGTAGGATGGGGGGACCCGTGGGACTGCCACACAACTCTGAAGAGTTGGTGCACAATTGTGCTCTGGCTAGATATGTCTCCTGGTATTATGCCAGAGACTTCATCGGTTTGAATTAGTTTTTTTTTTGATCGCACTTGTCGAGATTCTGGGTAAATGGACATCAAGGTCCCTTCCCTCTTAGAGAAGAGAGTCGTTCGGAACCGGGATACCCAGCTGCAAGACTATCACCAGCATTCTCTGAACAGCTTGATGAGCTGCCGAAGCTCGACTATACAGCTAACGATACGCTCCGGCCTATTATAACCACACTTATTTAATTCTGTTGCAGGTAGCTTCGATTTTATGTCGACGCCACCTAGCGGATTTTACTGAACTAAAGTGAAAAGCTGGCGTATTTTTGCAAAACTTTGAGCTTATTTATTGCTATTGTTATTAAATTTTTTAAGATAAAAACTATACTAAAACCATCTAGGAAGTATCATGAATCAGTGTGCAAAATTTCAGCAAAATCAGTTCAGTAGTTTTCGTGGTTAGCGATTACAACGGTTTTAGCGACTTTGCTTTATATATTAGTAAGATATAAACGGGAATAACGTCTTCTTGTTTTCATCGTTTAGTAAAGAAATAAGTATTCTCAATTAGATATTTGTACCATAAAAATACAGCTAAATAATTAGTATTGTAAGGTTTTTTTTACCAATAACCCAATAACCCTTCCTACTGTTATCTATTTCTTGTAAGCCCATGATTTTTGCAAAGTTTGGCCTACTTACTAAATTTTATTAACATTGTTGTCTTTAGCATGTTATGACATGTCTTTAATATGTCATGTAGTCAGCTGGTTGTTAATATGAAGAGTGAGTCAATTTCCTATATAGTTAGTATTTTTCACTTCTTTAATTGATTTAGCACATTTCTAGCGTTGTTTGGGTTCATCGTTTTTCCAATCTTAGATTAATTTATTTTAACTTTATTTAGAGATCTTGAAACATCGGTGAGAAGTTGGTCACACCAATTTTTTTCTTAATTCAATTCAGCTCTAGTAACGTAGACAAATGTATCTATCGATAATTTAAACGACTCATTAGAGTCGGAAAATTTATTATATAGGATCTTGACATAAAGTTTTTTAGTGGTTTAAAACTTTTTTTTGGACTTCGATCTATTCAAATTTTTCTCGCTTTTTAAGTAATCTGGTCATTGCTTAGTTGTTTTGGAAAAATCTTTAGTAAAATGTCTATATTATCCTACTACTCTTAAGCATTGTCTAATATTTTTCATATTTCATGGATAGGGAAATTCTCTAACGGCTTGCTTCTTTTTGAGATCTCGTGTCATTCCACGTTGACACACTATGCATTTAGAGATGCTACTTCTTTTCGCAATAATTTAACTTCATCTTGCTGGAGTAACATATATGCTAATATTAATCAGCCAAAAAGTATCCTTACGTTACGGTTCTGATCTACTTGATATTTTGCGTAAATGACAGTATCATCTAAAGGCACTAACATTTGAATATTTAATAAACTTCTTAATATAAGATTTATTAGTTGTTAGAAATTAAAGAGTGCGTTTTTCAAGCCTTCGGGTATTTTTCTGTATTAGTAATGTTCATGGGGTATCTTAAATGCTGTTTTATACTTATCATGTTTAGCCATAGAAATTTGTTGGAATCCACTTGCTAAATCAAAAACTGAAAAAAATATGGATCCTATCAACTGATCCGTAACATCTACAATGTTAGACACTGGTTATGCATCACCAATGATTTTTTTATTCAGTTTTCACAAATGAATAACTATCCTTTATCTTGGATTTTTATGGCTATCAGGTTTTTCAGAAACAATCTAGACGGGTAAATTATACGGTGATGACGGAGGCTCAATTATTTTATCGATCAGTTCTTTTGCTACGTGTTCTTCTAAAACGTTTCTATAAACTGGTTTGTGACGATGTTGTTAAGTGTTAATCGGGATATTAAATAATGTTAGGATTTCATGTATAACGAGATTAGTCCAATGTAGATGGTCTCCCAGAAACCAGAAAATTTCTGAAAATTGTGGAATCAGTCGATAAATTTAGTCATACCTTTCCAGGTTTGAGAAACTGGTACGCACGAGTCCTTTAAAGTCTCTGATTCCATTTTGTTTGTTTTTGATTATTGGTCTTTTATATTTGCTACTAGTATTGGATCCGTAAAATTTCTCTTGGATCTATTTTAATTGTAACATCATCCTTAATAGTGTTTATTGCCATATCATTACACTGGACATTCTGATTTCTTACTATTCCTTTTCTTCGATATACCTCATAATTAGCAACTTTAACTCGTGGCAAGTATCATTTAATTAGGTTAGTATGAATTGAATTTATTTTCACTATTTAACATGTTTGAGCCTTAATCGTACGTTAAGCAAGTTTACTAGGGTCTGTTTATTATTTAATAAAGAAGTGTTGTTCCACATTAGAATAATTACTCTGTTCAATGCCATGAGGCTGGAGTGTATCTCGGTCGCCTAATTCATTATTTTTGCTGTATATGGCAGTTTCATAAGTTTGATTATCATTATGTTTCATAAAATTTTCACCCCTTTGGTATTAAATTGTTTTGTATTGGATGTCATACTTATTTTTGAAAAAACATATCAGCTTTCATGTCTCCAAATTTTTTATAATTAGGTGCATTTAACTTGTGTGGTCAACATACAATGTATTTGTCATAAAATGTTTGTAGGTTAATTTTATCCCTAAGACACTTTATTTTTTTATTAGTATGAAGGGTAGAAGCTAAAATTTTATTTTCTCGCATTGTTTCTTAACTTTTCTTGCCATCTGTTTTTCTCTAATTTCTTTTCAATTGTTTTATTTCTCAAAGAGTTTGGAAAAAGGAATGGGATTCATCACATCACCATCTAACAGCATATCATCATGATAATACAATAATGTGGCTTGTCATTCTTTACGAGAGTTTCGACCTAAAAGACTGCCATCTTCGACGGAGAAATCTTTAGAGATCACATAAGAAATGTAAGATTTTTTTTGTATAGTAATATACGTTGTTCTTTACGATAAAACTGGATGGAGTGGAATTCCAGCAAGGTTAATAATTTTAACTGGACTCATTCAATCAGGTTTGTGGCGAATCTGTTATCGAGCATCAGTGTGATAAAGCAATTTTTCCTTTGTGGGAGAGACAATTTTAAACTTTTAGGCTCGTCGTCTACGCTAAGCCATTGGCACGTACTTATGCGGACGGTTTCGATTATGTTGCTATGTTCATTACTTGCGCTAAAACATTTAGTGCAGTTGCTAGATTTTTTTTGGGGGGCTTATCTCTAAACGCCGATTGGGGTGAATTGCCTGAAAGTTTAAATACTTGGGCTTCTGCATCGTTAGTATTGAGCAGGTGGATAGCCAATTCTTTGAGCACATAATCATTACCCAGTTTCTTGAAATCTTGCATGTCCACAAAATACTTCATCTTTCGCAATTATGATATTTAATTTTATTATTCCTTTTTTTTTTTTTCGTAAACTTCATTTTCGGGACAAGATCCTTTGTTTGATGAATATTTATCGACAGCGTTTTTCCATCCAGATTTCTTACTTCTATCATCATCTATCATGTGACATATTGATTAAAGAAAAGCTCATTTTACATATTAACTTTCAAACAATTTTACAGTCTGTCTCTTTCGATTTTTCGGCAGATTTTGTTTTATCAACATTTACGTCTTTCTTCTCGTTTCTCTTCATAAATTTTTCTCACTCTTCTTGTCGACGTTTGTTTTCTGCTTCTTCTTTACTCCAGCTATTGCTTCAACCTTTATCCTTCGTGGTTGAAAATTAACTGATGCTAGCAAAGCCCTAGATCAATTTTATATACCTCTACACAAGTTTCTTTACATCCCCACTCATCAGACTATATTAAACTATACGGTCATGCAAAATTAAGCAATAAGCTGACGTATAGGTAGAAAAATTTGTATGCGACTCAAATTCTAGCCTTACATCTACTGGAACGTTTTTCAATGACTCAATTTGTTTGGAACAATCGAAAACGATTAAAAGTTTTCAATTAAGAAAGTGCTGTTTGCCCAGTAAAGGGGTACAATCTTTATAATAGCATGAATTGTAAGAATTAGCATACATATGATATAGCAATGCATACTGATTACGCGTTAAATCACGATTTAAATTACCATAAGGATATTATTGTGAATTTTAGTGGAGTTTTACATTTCTTAGGTTGCAATGATTAAACATACTAGCACTTACATTTTTCTGATTTTTACGGTTAGTTTAAAAAGCTAAAATAACGTAACGTGGCTTTTTCAACTGATTTAATGTTTTAACTGTCCATATATGTTTGGATGTGCTAGGTAACAGGGGATACTCATATAATTCCTAAGTTTGAGAGCTCATAGGTATAAGCTTTTCTTTTTGCAGATAATTTAGTAAACGGATTTTATCAGAGTCTGATATTACCACATAGGGCATAAGCCACTTAAGCTTCAATATCACTATTTTAAAGTCTTCCCAAGTTGCTACGGCCGTGGGATCAGCAGCATTAGCATTAATTGGAGCTTGCATCATGGCATTTATATCGTCTCTTACTCTTGTAAGTATAAGCTCATGTTTTAGATTAACAATCATCTTACAATAGTCTTCAGCAAAACCCAAAATCATATTTAGTGGAAGCATGATATCGAAGTAGCCGTTATCATTAGTAAGATCCTCAGCTACTTTTCCAACACCAAGCCAACCGACATTTATTATAAATTTTTGATCAGAACGAAGTGATAACCAATTTTTCATAAGGGTTATTAATCCAACATCTTTGCACTTCTCGACCTCTATGGCATTTATCTCATATCTTATTTCTTTTAATAAGTGGCAGACTGTGCTATTTATCAAAGCAGTATTTGTTACTGCTGTATTTCCATCTCCTATGATCAATCTTTAATGAATATGTAAAGAACTTCTGGATGGTAAAAGACACCAATATTGATGTTGAATTGAAATTCGAATTTTATCGCTGTTACCATATGTTGAAGATGCATACAGCTTATGAGCATGAATCTCATAGTGTGCAATAGATTCATTAAATGCGACTGAAGACTGTATACTTAGAATCTCGTCCATTTTGTATACAACAAAAAAGTATCCAACTTATTTTCCACCAGGGTTTCTTATTTTTAAACCAAGACTTTTTATAAACTGTATGTTTTAAAGAGTTAGTTTTTGACGTGTTGACTGTTTTCTTAAATGTCTCACTGCTTTTATGAAATGCATTTTCTAACGTTTCAACGGTTTGAGAGCTCGTTGTTGACTGAGTGCTGGAGTGCAAATTGAGCGACTTATATGATTTGTTTGATAATAAATTATACCCATTATAAAGAGGGTTTTATATGCAATCTTATCGTTATGACTTTACCACGAAAGTTAACTAAATGACCGTTCTGATCTACCATACGTAGTTGAATATCATTAATAATACGTCCAACAATCAGCAAATAAATAATTTGTGAAGGATTTTTAATAATTTTATATCCTAGTGGTACAGCTGGAAAAAATTGTAGAATCGTGTGCACTTTGTTTCTATGTATGTAAGCTTCTCTCGTAATGTTACATTCAACTCTTAATGCGTTTATCTTTAAAATAGCTACAGGTAAGTCTGAAATATAAGTGGTGTTGATATTTAGAACTTGTTGTGTAAAACTAAAAAGACGACCTATAGAATCCTTCGGTCTAAAGTCAATGATATGGCTCTACTTGATAATACTCTGAAGCGTATTATTGTTCGGCGTAATATCAGGAGTTATGTTGCAAGGTTGTAATACTTCAATTAAAAATGTCTTAATATTCTCGATCTCATAACCACCGGTTGGTAATACAATAATTTGATTGTTGCCGTCGAACTCATTAAAATTCTCATCAATACTTGGAATTCAGTTGGATGACAAAAGTTTTACTTAGCCAAGAACGTACCTGTATTTTGTGTATTAGAAAGGCTTAGTGTTAACATGTTTTTTAAAATTGTCAATGTATAACTAAGAAGTTTCTCTTAATGTAAGAAAGTTATATTTATTTTCAATGAAACTTTAAGCACAAATGACGGCAGTTGTAAGAATTAAATTTTTGATAACGCTTATGATTATATGTCACCTTATTAACTTTTAGATATAACAATAAGTCGATAATTAGCTGAAGATTACCAAAACTGTCAAAATATACAACATTATTATCACTTTTCGATAAGCCACACAGTGAGTTCCAGGTCCATTTTTATCATTAGGACTTACTACAGCTGTTTCAGAAAACCACGGGCCATCTTCAGGTAAGTTAATTCTTACGAATACTCCACGAAAACGAGAGGTTTTTAAGATTTTAGAATATTTCATTAAATCTATGTTGGTCAGAGCTCGATTATGTAATTTTACTACTCTGTTCAGTTTTGTACCTGAATATTTGCCGACAAACCTTTTCTAAATTTAAATTTATCACGTTCATTATCCTTATATTAAAGTTGAGGTAATTTTCCGATCATATGCCTTTATCATCGCGTACATTTGCAATGCCCAAGAGACCGTTTTACCTTTACTTTTGTACCTTTATTTATCAATGTACTAGAAGTTTCTACTTTAACTTTTGTCTCTATAAATATTGCTGTGCGAGCATAGTAAGTTAGTTAGCGCGCCGCGGTGGCAGAGAAAGCTTCTCTTCGCTTGCCTTCACTTTAGCACATTTTCATAATTTAAGCACTGTAAATATATTGTATGAATTTTTATTGCACATTTGCGTTACATTTATTTTCCGCCGTAAACCACTTTCACCTCCACATGACTGAACTGGATTGAGAGCAGCATAAAACCCTTTCCCTCGTGAACAATTTGGTAGCAGAGCGTGGTTCCAGGGACCGATGGTCAGTGCAGGAGTGAATATGTGCTAGTGCTCAGTGAAGCCTTGAATTTTGCCTTGACCATTTGATGCCGTGTAGGTGAACGCGCTCTCGCGAAACTGCAGTAGTGAGTCATTCAAGGAATCAAACTGTGTGCATGCTCTCCGTGCTTGAAATTGCCAAGGCGGGCGGCCGTTAGCTGCCCAACACTCAGCCCTATTATCAAGCACTTTATCGCGACATCGACTGCTTCATGGCAGACGTCAAGAAACTCAAAATTTTATTTTAGCGTCAACAGGAGTTTTACAAAAGCATCAGCAATGCTTACGAAAACCTCAAGAAGCGCGGCAAGGATAAGTTCACTCGTGCAATCATCGAGAGCCGTATACAGCAACTACGAAGAAACTGGGATGACTTCAAGGACACTCATCTCAGGATTCTCAACATTGCTCCAGACGATACTAAGGACATCGGCTATTTCGATAAAAACAGCTACGATATCGCCGGAGAAGCTTACCTCGATTCGGCAGCTAATTTGGCTGAACAGATCGGAAAACTTCCTGCATCGCCCGCATCAGCCCCAGCTCCTGTTCCACCAGCTTACTCTCGCAACCTGCCGTCCATTGCTGTGACCACATTTTCCGGACATTTCAACGACTGGCTCGAGTTTAAGGATCTGTTCTATGCGATCATAGTCAACGATTCTCGACTTTTCAACGTCGAGAAGCTTCAGCACCTCAAGACGCATGTGCAAGGTGAGGTGGCTGAATTGTTGAGGACGATCCAAGTAATCGACGCCAACTTCGAGGCTGCATGGAAAAGGTTGGAGGATCATTATGCAAACAAGCGGCGCTTGGTTGCCGCTCTAACTCGCGATTTGCTAGCCGCGCCGGCTGTAAGCAACGAATCGCCGCTCGAACTCAAGGCATTGCTTAGTGGCACTGTAAATGCCTTGGCTGCACTTAAACAGCTTAAGCATCCAACGGACCAGTGGGATGACTTGGTGGTCGCTGTTACAGCTCGGAAACTCGACGCTCGAACTTTTCGAGAATGGGAATCATCGCTTAGCAGTACCCACGAGCCTCCTGCACTTGAAACGCTTGTGCGTTTCATTGAACTACGCATCTCGATGCTCGAAATTGTCGCATCTTCTACAGAGAAGGCAACACGGAAGAAGGACAAGACGGCGTCTTCTATTTTGCACGCATATGCCGCCTTTACGAAGAAATGCCGCTTTTGCCAAGGTGAGCATTTCATACTACGCTGTGCCGATTTTAAAGCGAAATTGCCACACGAACGCAAACAGTTTGTTGAGGCCAAGAACATGTACTATAATTGCCTTGGTGCTCACAAACTCGCAAGCTGCAAATCAAGCAAACGATGCCTAACTTGCAACGGGCATCACCATACGCTGCTGCACGAGAATCCTGCCACTACAGTGCATCTTGCATCTTCTGCATGGCCGGCTACACTCACGGAAGGGAGTGGCGTATCCTGTCATTGGATGGCATTGCCAGACTCTCCAAACACTATGCTGTTGCCTACTGGGCTCGTCCGAATTCAAGGCCCGGACGGACGCACACTCATCGCGCGTGCCATGCTCGACAACTGCTCTCAGTGATCCTTTGTTGCAAAGAGCCTGTTAAGTAAACTTTGCCAGGAATATGAAGAGGCCAGCATGGAGGTCATTGGCATCGGTGGCATCAAAACTCCGCGAGTTCATGGAAAAACTTACCTTACTCTCGCCTCCATGGTTAGTGAGGGGAAGCTCACGTGCGAAGCTCTAGTGCTCTCGCTCAAATCCAGCTACAGGTCAGGAAACTTCAAGCTTCCAGGCGACTGGAAGTATCTACAGGGTTTGGAGCTTACAGACGACTTTCGAGCCGATCTGACGGAAATCGAGTTGCTGCTAGGAGCTGATGTGCTTCCACGAGTCCTTCAAGAGGGCTTACGCATCGGACTACCTGGGACACCCATGGCCCAGCTCACCATATTCGGCTGGACGCTTTCTGGTCCATTACATTATTGACATTTTCAAAATACAGACTCTAAGTTTGTTTTACATAAGTGCAGTGCTAATTGTTAATACTCCGTTTACCCCGAATCGTAGAATGGCGAGCGGTATGTTCAGTTTTGTACCTGAATATTTGCCAACAAACCTTTTCTAAATTTAAATTGCGTCACGTTCGTTATTTTTATATTAAAGTTAAAGTAGTTTTCCGATCATATGCCTTTATCATCGCGTACATTTGCAATGCCCAAGAGACCGTTTTACCATTACTTTTGTACCTTTATTTATCAATGTACTAGAAGTTTCTACTTTAACTTTTGTCTTTATAAATATTGCTCTGCGAGCATAGTAAGTTAATTAGCGCGCCGCGGTGGCAAAGATAGCTTCTCTCCACTTGCCTTCACTTGAGCACATTTTCATAATTTAAGAACTGTAAATACATTGTATGAATTTTTATTGCACATTTGCGTTACATTTATTTTCCGCCGTAAACCACTTCCACTTCCACACGACTGAACTGGATTGGGAGCAGCATAAAACCCCTTTTTTCGTGAACAATTTGAACTCTGAACTTTTTTTTTTTCGAACCTTCCCCAACGTAAGGCTTTAAATGGACTCCTAATTTGGTTTAATGAGGTCTGAGATAAGGACCTTTCCTGAGGGCAATAGCTTTCATGGTTTGATTATGTCACTGACTCTTGGCTAGCTGCTTTTTGGCTGACTTAGTAGCATTGATGCTTTTAATAATTTTTGCTATTCCATTAGCTATAGCACCTGTTGCACTTAAACCAGCAAACAAGGGTATTAGAGGTAGAGCTCCACCAGTTTAAGTAGGAAGGCGTAAGATACGGGAAACTTTAGTATTCTTTTACTATTAGATTTTTAAATAGCAGTACGAGTACCTTTCAAAGCACTACTAATGACATCTTGAGCTTTTTTGCTATTGGTCTTCATGTCTTGTGAAGGAGCTTTAATAATAGCACTTAAAGCACTACCTTGTTTTTTCAAGCTACTCTTTTTTTTTCCTTTTGTTAATACAATATTTCTTCTTCTTCTTTTCCTTCTTTAGCCCCATACCAAATTCACTTTCAAGCTTAATAGCGCCAGCCACAAAGGTAGCTGCTGCTTTTTTACTAATACTTGAATCTGAAGCTTTAACTCTTTGCCAAGCCTTATTAGCTAAAATTTTATCTGCTCCGTGTCTGGCTTTCAAGTCTTGTAAATTTTTTGAGTATGCTATATCATGCTCTTTACACTTGGCGTCCAGCAGATCAACTCCTGGATCTCCTTGAGCAAGACGCTTAGCAAGCTTAGTACCAGGATCACAATACTGATATCCAGGCAAATAAAGCACTACTGGCAAGGAATTCATGATTTTATTTACAAGATCTCGTCCTTTCTTACAATGCATGATAATTATGATGCATGATAATTATGATGCATGATGATGATGATGCATGATGATGACTAGTCTTTAGAGGTTGGATTATGACTAAGCGTTCGAGAAAATAAACAATGTATTTATAGAAGACAAATTTGTTACAATAAAGAGCTCAATATAGAAAAGTGTTATACTATTTCATTAAAAGTTTAGTTGTCACTCATTCTTTATACCGAGCGGACATCGAATTTAAGGAGCAATTAACATAATTACAAGTTCCAAATTTTGACGCTATTGTAAAACAAGAAAAGCGTTTGAATTGACATGGTAAACTACTTAGCGATAGTTTTCGCGCTGTATTTTGCGGTGCATTTAATAGTGGTAAAACTAATAGCTTATTGGCTTTGATCGTGCATCCTTATGAAGTTAAGTTAAAAAAAGTGTATGTGTATTCTAAATCGCTGCATCAACTGAAATACAAGTTCTTAAAAGATTTATTAGAGGCTATAGAGGATGTGAAATACTTACCTTTCAGCGAACATGAGATTAAAGTTTCCCCCAATTATGCTTTAATAAATTCTATAATGATTTTTGATGATATAGTTTATGAAAAACAAGACAATGTAAAGGCCTTTTTCTGTATGGGTAGACACAAAAATGTTGACTGCTTCTATCTTTGTCAGTCATGTGCTCAAGTACCAAAGCATCTTGTTAGGAATAATGTTAATTTTTTGGTTTTATTCCGTCAAGATGAAGTTAATATAAAGCATGTGTATAATGATCATGTTAACTCCGACATGCGATACATTCAATTTAGAAATTTATGCTCTAATTGCTGGAATGATGACAAACATGGATTTGTTGTTATAAATAAAGATGAACAAATGAATAATGGTTGCTACAGAAAAGGCCTTAATAATTTTGCCGTACATTTTGGACATACCTAGTGCAATCATTACAGTCAGTCGTAAGACATTGAAGCATCATCATAATCATTATCAGCATCATTATTATTATGTATAAACAAGAAAAAGACGTTTCACGTCTATTACTGAAGGCACGTGAGGCTGTTAGAAAAAAGTACAGACTATTAAAGTTTGAGAAAAATGAGGCTAAAAAAGTACTTAGTGAAACTTTTAAACCAATTACAGATCCTTTGATGGAAATTGTTGCCAAAACAAAAAAAAACAAAAAAATAATCGTAGTGATTCCGTTACGTATAATTATTTTTCTAATAAAAACGATAAAGAAAATAATAAAGTTGATAAAGAAAAGCATCAAAAAAACACAGAAAAGTTTAGTGAAAGTGATACAGCATTCGAGTCTGCCAATAGTAAAAGTGATGATGATACTGATTTAAATGATACTATTCAGAATCAATCAGTTGTTTTAGTGGAAATTAGTAAGAATTGATTGAATTTTTTATGTTTACAAATATTTAATGAAAATCAGAAAGATTTATTAGATTTGAAGTATGG
The DNA here is from genome assembly GCF_036245765.1 of Copidosoma floridanum. Classification (NCBI taxonomy): domain Eukaryota; kingdom Metazoa; phylum Arthropoda; class Insecta; order Hymenoptera; family Encyrtidae; genus Copidosoma; species Copidosoma floridanum. The sequence continues at coordinate 9,247,285 of NW_028321903.1, read as the reverse complement.
AGTGTGAATAGAAAATGCAATGTACGAGCTTGGTGATTTGCGAATAGACTTGAAAAACAATCGTTTCAAAATAAATGATTTACATTTTTCTAAGACTCATGGAATAATGAAGCTAATTATCAAAAATAATTCTAATTAATCTCTGTTGACACGAGAGGATTTTGGAAAATACTACATGATGTTACAAACTTCAAATGTTCATAGGAAAGAGTTGAAAAAAAACGAAGCTATACGAATCCATAATAGTAATAAGTTCGACAAACATATCACTTTTATGCTCGATATCATGGTTGGCCAAAAAAGCGGCTTATTGTTACCTCATTATAAAACTGCTCAAATAATGAAACAAGTAGATTATATACATTAGGATGATTCTAATGAAATAGTAGATCGTTTACGCTTATTAACAGCTGAAAAGTGAGCAGGAAATAGAAGTTTTGAAAATGAAATTTTATTTATTATCGAAAAGCTTCGTGAAGAAGGATGTATATATATATATATATATATATATATATATACATATATATATTGATGGGCCCAATTTTTTCTACAGTATCAAAATGAGTGTCAATGTATTCGGTCGAAAACTAGGTAAAACCAAGCCAAGCGGTAGCCAAGTTCCTCCTATTGGATATAAACATACAACAGATGGGCAGTATGACTTAAATAACAAAAGACTGTGCAATGTTGAAACACCTAAACAGCCGCCAGATGCAGTAAATTATGCTAACTTGACTCAATTAATTAAAAAGCTTGAAATAGAAACAGATAGCTTTCGAATTTTTATACTCAACTTACAAAAAAAATCCCCATTTATTCAAGCTGATTCAGAAAACTTCAACCTAGACAATCAATATTCAACCTAGACAATCAATACATGGAGCAAATTGTTGAGGAACTGAATAAGGTAGCAAGGCGTAATTATCCTCGCCAAAAATTCAACATACGGAGTTTCGATGAGACTTGGCTAGCTGACCTTGTAGAGATGCAGGCTTTCGCTTTTGAAAACAAAGGATATCGGTATATGCTCACTGTAATAAATATTTTCTTCAAGTTAGTATGGGCCGTACCCATTAAGAAAAAAACTGGTAAAGAAGTAACTGTAGCAATGCATTCGATATTGAAAAAAGGACGGGTACCAGTAAAGATGCAAACTGATAGCGGCAAAGAATTTTATAATGCAAGCTTCTAAAATCTCATGCAAAAATATTAAATAAATTTATACTCAACTAACAGCAATCTTAAAGCCTTAATATTTAAGTGATTCAATCGAACTTTAAAAGATTTGATGTGAAAAAAATTTAGTTTTGCAAGGCAATTATGAGTGGTTGAATTGGATACAAACGTTAGTTAAATTATATATTTATAGGAATCATTGATTAATTGATTGAAACCGAAAAACGTTACTGCTGAAAATAAAGTTCAAGTCTTAAAAAGGTTTAAAAAAAAAATGTAAAATAGCAGTGAGCCAAAACTTAAAACTGGTAATAAAGTACGTGCGAGCAAGACAAAACAGGCATTTAAAAAAAGTTGTACACTATATTGGTCAACAGAAATATTTACAATCACGCGAGTAGCAGCAATTAATTCATACTTCAAATAAAAATGTCATTAAATTGTAATATGTATCAAGTAATAATGAAAATTTTACATAGGAAGAATGTTTTAAATAAATACTTAATTTTTAGAATAAATTTTAATTTTTTTTTTTACTTTTTTTACATCACACACAAAAAAATAAAATTTGTTTTCCGTTATATGCTATAAATAAATCATTTAAATTTATGTAGAACATCTAATAATTCATCATAGAATTCTCCATTTTCAAACATGAAATTCAGCATAAATTATTCATACAGTACATATGCTGTATAAATATGAATAAATATTTACTATAAAAAAAAAAAAAATATCGTATATTGACTGTATTAAGATTTTTATAAGGTGGTTCACTTAAAGGTAATGTCAGCTTCTGTTGATTGAGTTCTGCTTGCGTATTGAATGAACTTGCCTGGTCAAGACACTTACTTATATGGTGCCTACCCCCCCCCCCCTAGTGTTGGCTCATCTGCTAGTGCTCTGTCTATTTTTGAGGGATCCAATACAGGAGCAGTCCTTGCAGCTTTTCCTACTTAATTGGCTACCCCTTCTATCGATGTTTTCCTGTAATTAGATGACTCATCTCCCACTATGCTGTAATGGCCCCATAGTAGAGGATCAGTACAACCGGGTTGCAAAAATCGTTTGTCGTCGTGTGCACTTAAAGCAATTTTCGTTTCTTTTTCGGTGATTAGTTAATGATGATGCTATCTCATAATTTTTTGCTCTCAAGTGATGCTAGAATTTCCAATCAGACACGTGATATAATCTTCAAAGGTTACCGTAGCTCCTACAATGAAGCTTTTTATACCTTTAGCTTTTTTTAATGGTTTTTGATTTCGAATCTTCACGCTATATATTTTACCTTGCAATCCTATGAATTCCAACATAATATTACCATTGCATTCTTCTTTCACACAACCAATAATTTTTTGTTTTCGTGAGGCATATTAAAGTCTTTGTTAATAGGATAGTTCCACGTGTCAAATTATCTGATATTCTTACGCATCATATTATGGATATTTTTATTTGTTACTTCATATATAAGACTATAAGTGTCGGTAAACAACAGCTTATACTGATCCCAAATTTGATTTCTTATAAAATCATAATGAAATTGATACACAAGTGTTTTGGACAGGTCCAGGACACTTAATCCAACATATATTGGTTTTTGAATAAAAATATTAGTGAGCATTAATTGTATGGAAACAAGCTGCTCGTCAAATATGTCACAACTATGCAAATTGAAAAGTGCACTATATGCTTCTGCCCCAAATATTTCTGCTCACTTGTTGATAAGCTTAATATCAATTCTCTTGCGCTCATTTTGCATTGTTTCTCTGTATACTGCATTATTAAATAATTTGTACAACATTTTTTCAAAGTCTTTTTTTGCATTTTGACGTTTTTGACTGTTTAAGTCGATGTATGTTTTTAACCAGGAACTTTGATTAAACTGTATGGCTCTATAGATTTTTGTTATAAGGAGAACATGACTCACAGCTTGCTAAAGTGCCCGATAGTGTATTACATATCGTTTTTGTCGTACGGTGTAGTCAATAATTTTTTTTGTTTTGATACCAGAGGTGTAATGTGCTCAGCACAGAATGGCAAATACTTGTATGCGTTATGGAGAGTTTCAGGGTAAGCAAGATCTACTTCAAGTATATACCCAATTTCAGCACCATTTTCTACATTCAAAATACTTGTTGCTCTAATATTTTCAGTCTATTTGAAACTAGCGTAAGGCAAAGGTTTGGTTAGGGCCCAACCATACAAATTATTGACATCATAATACATGAGATATTTTTCATCCATATCACCGCGTTTTCCTTCTTCCATGTATGCATTATTTGCTTTAGCATAGCGATTACTACTTTGACTGAGGTTACCTTGTATGCCACGCTCAATACACTACGACTTCCCTTTCTTTGAGTATAACCCCGGTTAATTAGTGGTGGTAACAATCGGCTAAGAATATTATCTGTACCGAGGAAACTCTAAGATTAGGAACCAACACACAAACAATGATAGTGTTTATATGTCGGAGGGCGGGTTCATTGCCCTGTGTAAAAGAGCGAAATTGCTCAGATTGCCGATTATATACAATACTTAAAAATAATTATTATCAAGTTTCAAAATTTATGTGTTGAATAATTAATTAACTCCTGCACCATATACAGCAATTGTTTATCGATTATTACTTCATTGAATTCTCCTGAATATTCCGTTAATTTAATTAATTTAATAATTTACTATCTTTTTCAACTTATTCAATATTTTTCTAATCTAGTATCTTTTTTGTTTTATTTCTGTCCCTTTTTGGGGTCCAGCTTATATTCTCAGTTTATATAAACGATTTCAAATCTTAACAGCTATTTTTCTAGTTTTTATCTTAAACTATAAAAGGAACTCGCACTCTTACGTGGAGGGGAAGGTTTGCTTAAATAAGTACAATCAATATATTTTTAATTATCTTATATTTATTTAATTATATATTTCTAAGAAAATTGTATCTTCATGTATTAATTGTATTTGAGTAATCGCTATTATTTACGTTAATAATGAAAAAAGGAAATGTATAATATACTCGATAATATACTTAAAATTTATTCACCCTTTGAATAGAGAATTTTACATAAATGACAATTTGAATTTTCCCTCCTTAATATCTCTGCTTAAACACGTTAGGTTAGACTAATACGAATTTTTATTACAACCACGGAAAGTTAGTGTTAGGTAACTACCTATCCTACCAAGTCACGTAAGATTAGGTTGTTTTTAGGGCCTTTGGGTGTCTTGAGCACTGCTCAAGTCGTCGACCCAGGAACTTTGCCTTAGAACGTGGTCGCTAACCCTAGTGCCTCGACTACTTGGGGATGCATCGTCTCCACGCTTAAAGCGGTCGAGCACCGAATAGTCCAAGTAGATACCGGTTAGTGGAAGTGTTACCTGTTGGTGGTGTATAAGCTTACTTTTTAGCTATCAGCCTTCGTACTTCGTCTCTTTCTCTCTCTTTGTGCTCGTCACGGTATTATACCGGTGCACGGGAAAATTCCAGGTCTGGGTGAGCAACGGAGTTTCCGCGTCCCAGGCTCGCTGGAAGAGAACTCTCCTTTTCATTGCGCACTAGTGCCTTTTATGCTAACGTTATTTCCTTTTCAGTAGCAGGTTTTCCCTTCTTTGGGTGAACGCACTCTAGCGTTTTCTTAACGTACTAGACGCACATTCCCCGCGCGCAGCGTTCAAATTTGAATTTTCGTGTTTCACATAGGAATTTTTTATGTATAAAAAAAATATGTAGCCTTGAATTGTCTATTGGACGGATTTTCTATTACAAGAAAATAAGTATAAATGTAAAGCGTATATTATAAATTCTAGGTGATAGAAGTGCCCCCTTGCAACACATAAGCATGTCATTATCAGTTAACAATTTAAGTTTCACCTTAAATTAATTAACATAATCAATATTATTATTTTATTATGAATTATAACGTAAACAAATATTTTCAAGCCTTTGCATGCTGCAATATAGCATCCCAAGTTAAACCAGGTGTTGTAAAATAATGAGCTGGATCTAACTCATATGCTTCGAGACAATTGTTTTGAAAATCTACGAGAACTTTGGCAAGAAGTAGCACATCAGTCTTTCAATATAAATCTGAATACTGCCCAAGTGTTTGAATGTTAAAAGTGTTCCAGATACTTTTAGCATGCTTATACTCTTTATCAGTTATATGAGCTTCGTATAAGTTACTATAAGAATCTTTTTTTGTTAGTATCTTTTTTTCCTCTAGTTTTTCAAACGAGGATATATAATTATACGAAAATATGCTTTTTTTTAAATAAATTTTTTTGGTTTATGCCATAGTTATCATCATTTGAGAATATACTTTCGATTATTTTCAGTTCAAATAAATATTATGACAGTTTGTCGAAAGATGAAGGCATACATATGAAGGTATCAATCAATCGTCGATAATTATCAGTTCCTTTAACATAATTTGCAAAGGAAATGTTTTTTTCTTTTGTCCAAGGTAAAAATTGATCTCTTCCTAGGAAGTTAACAGCAAGTTCTTTCATAAACAAATGAGAATCATAACCGCTAAAGTTAAGAAAAATTATCAGTATCATTCATGAATCATGATAAATAATATAACACTTGCTATGCACGGGACCTCAAAACCTGCAATAGAAAAATATTTTTTTGTTTGGTTTATAAAATACTAATAATAAGAGTTATTACAGTAACAAAAAAAATATGCGTACTTTCTAGTCGAATGACAATGATCTCTTACTTTTTCATCAACTAAACTGAAGGAATGGTTACTTGTATGACATAAAGAAGCTTGATTATACATGATCTTCTCTGCTGTTGTCAAATCAATCATCTTGATAGAATTTTTATACAATTTTTCCAGTTTTAAAGCAATAAGGTAAGGGATATTAAAAAACCATTTAGCAGGTCTCATCATTATTTATATTATTTTGTCCATAACTTTTATACTCTGATTTACTATCATCATAACTGCATTTGAAAAAACATTTAATACTATGTGCTACATTATGTTGATACGCACGTTTATTTTTAACAGTTTGCTATAAATATTTGAAGTCTGCATAAACAACAAAAGGTACTCGGTTCTTGTATGTAAAATTTAAAAATTCAAGTACGTGCTCATTTTTCTCTTTTTTAGGTTCAACAATTTTGCAACAATTCATATTTTTGCAATTTTCTTCTTAGGCTTTCAATTTATCCTTAGACCAAAAATTATGAAGGCATCGACAACACGTATGTTTGCTGCATGCTGATGTTCAGACAACTGTTTGCGTGTTAAACCTGACAAATTTTTAATTCAAACATATTGATATTTATACTCCGTATTTAAATCGTCCTTAATATTGATTTTATTATCATCCTCCTCATCATCAACATAAAAACTTTTAACAAGTAAAAGGTTAACATGATCTTTTTTTTGTTTGCTGATAAATTACTAGGACAAACATTGTAAGTGTTATCTTTCTTTTTTAAAAAAAATAAATTAACCAAAACACTATTTTGTTTTGCAAATTTAGAAATTTTTTTAGGGGTAACTTAATATTATTCAAATTTAACTTGTTTTCGTATTTTCTATAATTTGAGATACAATTTGCATTTTCATTTACTGGATGCATTTTTAATGCATTACTTGTTAATTGTCCATGTTAACAATATTTACACAAGCATTCTTGTAGCTTACGAAAAAAGGGGTTGAAAATAATCATTTGAGCTGTGCAAAACGTTTAATTTATCCAAAAAAAACTAAATAAAAAAGAGACACGTCTCTAACCTTTAATAGCTGAAAGGATACTGCGGAAAAAATTGGGCAAACAACATGTTGCTATAACAAGATGAAAATGGCAACCCAAAAAAAGGAGAAAGGAAAATTCCGCATATACGCTTCAAAATGGCTAAACACCCATGTTTGAATCAGTACTCAAATACTGCGTAGCCCCCTTTATCTTCCTAAGAAGACAGGGGGAGAAAAACAGATCGCACAATCAACTACCCCCGTGCTTCGTACCTGTGACCGAGAAACCCTCTGTGTTTCTTGGTCGATTGGAACGTATACACGAACATTATTAAGAAAAATAAAGAAGTAAAACTGAAAACGAACTGTCAATGATATTAAAAGACAGAAATGTATAGTAATAACTTTTTTTTTTTTTTAATGTAGTCTGGTAAATCTATAAATGAACTACCTCACATAGGATTTAATTTATTGATGTTGATGACTAAATTTAATATTAAACCTAAAAACTAGCCAGAAACGGCATCTTCAAAGTCATCTATACTTTGCTCAATTGGTTGTTGCACATTCTTATCGAACCAATCGTCTAAATCAGTGTTTGATGAATGGATTGTGATTTTGTGTTAAAGAGTTTAATATCGGTACTTTCAAGTTTATCTTTTACTGTATCACATTCAGACGACAACACTGTGTTAACCTAAAGTGCTTCATGTTTGCTAAGGCATTGTTGTGTTCAGTTAAAAAACTGCTTCCTTGCGTCTTTAAAAAAATTTCTCAAATCTAAGCGTTTTAAGTTAACAATTAATGCTGTTATGATTCATCTTTCGAAAGTACTATTAACATCTTCGAGACTTACTGTTTTATAGTTTTCAGCAACTTAAAGTGTTGTTGACAGTATTACTGCTGCTGTAGATGCCCCTGTAGTTATACCTTCACCTAGAACGTATTTTGTGGGGTTGTTTTCAAATTTGCTAGTTGACGCGATTTCTACGTTATTTTCCGGTTTAAACACTTTGAGTTGATTTTTAATTGCTGTAACTTCTGCCTCAACTTCACAATCCCTGTCTAGTACAAAAACTTCAGACTCATTAATGAATGTTTTTGCTGCTTCCACTGTTTCTAAGCAATCATAAAGTAGTTGTCATAAAGTTTTTAGTAAAGCTATCGCTGATTGAAATTTTTGCAATTCAGAAGTTGATAAGTCATTTTTTTTTTACCAAAAAAAAATCACCATCCTTTAGAACTGTTGGACTGCTTCCTAACTGAATTTGGATATAAGCAGCATCACATCTATTTATTGTTTGCTAATATGTTTTCTATAACTGGTGAGCCACATCTTTAAAATGTTGTACTGTTGCCATGGATAACTTAAAACTGCATGTTTACTTGCCTACATGTTACATAAAAATGAGCTGTTCAAGCAGCTCCAATCTTATTATAACACAAATTTTAGAAAATAATAGTGATATAAAGGAGGGGCGGTAATTTATTGGGGATTTAGTATACTGCGCTTTACAGTGGGATTCATTGGTAAGCATACCCTCAACTAAACAACATATATTTCTTCTTTTAATGATGGAGTATATTGTAGATATTCAGGGTTTTGAGAGCGCAAATGAATTAATTTTTAAAGAAATTTCTTACGTTAGACCTGGGAAAAATTGAGATTCCATTGCAGTTGTAATAGTGCTTAAGACACCTTACGACTGGGAAAATTGATCAGATGTGGACAAAAAGCAAAATCGTTGGTTTATAACCAATTTCTATGGTATAAGCTGGAACGTCAAAATTATTTCCTGTGAAAGAGCACCTAATATATTTAAAACTAAACTTGTTGACGCAGAAGCGGTTTTTGTCAACGGTCTTGAAAAAAAGAAGTGCCTGGAAGAAATATTAACATGCAAGTATGTATATTTGCACAAATGTAATAAAGTATAATAAAAAAAAAGTCATTCATGCTTTTTATACTTTTATAGTTGTTAATATTAAGGAGTACGACTGCCCAGCGCTTGCAAAACTCAACGAAGCCTATTTGCCGTGCAAATACCATGCCTTGAACATGAACTCTCTATGTGCTATCAGAATTATTTGTGCCATAAGGGACTGGATATATTTTTAATTAAATCAAAAAAATGTGCTTAGTTCAATGTATAAAAATATTTTTTCTAACTAAAAAATTTTTTTTTGCCAATAATAATAAAGAACTGTTAGAATATTTAAATTATAATTTAAGACTAAGATGTAAAATAATTTTTAAAAGTAAAGTTGTGCTTCTAAGCTATTAATCTGACCAGTTATAATCACAAGAGTGGCTCAGGCACTCGAAGAGAAGAAAAGCTGCATCTCATACTTACTCGTGGACAGAGAGATTTCACAATCTTACGCAGCGCTGTGGGTGGGCAGATGTCCCTAGCTATGATAAAGATAAGTTATGAATGTAGGTTGTATCTTATTATTCACTTAGTTTTACCTATGTGACACAAGTAGTAACAGCAAAAGTGAAAAAGAAAGCCTTGTAAAATAAAGAATACATTAGGAAAAATAATTTTTAACTTTAACATTCACAATTTCAAAATACTCATCAAATACAACATGGATTTAATCATTAGTTTCCACAGCTTTTATAATGTTGACAGATGCTTCATACCGAAAGAATTTTCAGTGGCTTCCTTGCAAGGAAACGTTGTTGGCCATTCGATAATCAAGCCACCTTGCAAATTCAACGATTTACCGTCAGATATAAAAATGCATTATAATCACTAGACGGTAGAAATTTACAAAATTAAATCGTTTGAGGATGATGTTACTTTAAATGACTTAAAGCATAATCTAATAACTATTGCTAAGAACTTAAAAAGAATTTATACTTACGGAAGTGCTGAAGCTAAGTTCATAAGTTTAATCCTGACGCGTGAAGTTCACGATTTGTCCCAAATGCATCGTCTTTTCAAAGACTTTGAAGACACAGTCTCTTCTCCAGTATACCTTATACAAAACCATTTTGAAAAGAAAAAACTATTTTGTGCCCTACATAAATCACATTTATTTAAACAATGGTTTCTGACTAGCATATCAATTGAGTCATCAAAGGAAGATGACGATTCATATTATGCAGCATATGATTGCCTTAAACGACAAAAGCAGCAGCTTGCATGGATGACCGGCTACAACGTGGTTGGTTAAGCGAAGCACATAATATAAATTACATTCATAAACTTTTTCTACCAAATTTTTATGTATTTCAAAAATAAGATGTGCTACAAAACGAATTTCATAAATTATGCGTGTTTTGCGAGTCATACTTTGTAAATCATGTACATATTTTATTAAATATAAACTGATTTTATAAATAAAACAAAAACTGTGTAGCAATTATTTTTCTACCACTGCACATCCTACATTATCATGCAACGCGCTTGCTAAAACAAAAAAGTTTTTGTATGCATATAACTACCACGTGCACAACCTGCACACGATTTCGCACATGTAGACAGCGCGCGCGCGCAAATCAGCGCTGCAGACGACTTATGCACATTGTATCGCTTGCAAACTCAATTTGCGTTGCACGTCACCAGCTGGCGCACGCGGCGCTACAGGCTTTGATGCACATTGTACATAAACTCAAACAGCGCGCGCAAACTTAAGCAGCGCTACAGGTGGCGCAACCTCAGAAGGATTAGCGACGCACAAAGTAGTGCACAGCGATGTTCTCCGAATAATCGGCTGGTACTGTTTCCTTTTTTCAACCGGTTGCCTCCAATCGGGGCTCTCAGCCTCTTGAGAGGTACTCAGGGAATCTGAAATTACCCATCCACGATCGTGCTGAAACCCGCCTTAGGTCTTGCTTGGAAAAATCTATACGCCCGTTGGTCGTATTAATTGTATCCCCAAGGAGACCCGAAGGTAAATTTTATTAAGTCTCTATGATCGATACAGCTGGAGTCAAGGACAGACACTTTTGTTACGACCATCAGCTGCCCCGACTCTTAATTAGTCGTTCCAGATCCAACCGTTCGCAGACAGCTTCGACGATAGTCGCATCCACGGGGCACCTCAAGGCGGCGCGGCGTGTCTGCTGACTCCCGCTCAGAGTCACGTAGAAGTTATGATATGGGTAGGGGCACTACTTCTCATGGCCTTTTACCCTAGGCCACTCGTACCCAGCTTTCGATGTTTGTAAGTCCACATTATCCGTTCACAGCCTGTTTCTTATGTAAACACTCCCGGCATCGGTCCCGGCTGCATCAAGGTTTCCAAAGGAAGGTTCCTTTCCTTGAGCAGTCCAGGGCGAGGTTGCGTTCAAAGAGAGGTCAACAAGCATGGTGACCGTGATTACGCATAGACGTTCGTATTTGGCGCTTTCTCAAACATGGGTAGTCAACAATTTTATCGTATGCTACACTTTCTTACCTTTCGAAATTGTGCATAGTTCCATAAATGGTAACGCACATTCTTATAGGCAGCAATGCTTTAGTTTGCCGCCAGCTTTCAAAATTGTTGGCACTCAGCCTGCCAGTCAAGTTTTGCCCCGTGTTTGATCCCTTATTTCGGACTCTTTGTTAGGTCACCCAATCTCAGTGGAGAGAGGCTTCCCTTATCGTCCGATTTTCAGTTCACGATCTTAACGAAGTGATTTGAGTGGCCATGGTGTACTTACGGCGACACATGCCTTTGCCTGACGCTTCTGCGCTTCAGGTCTTGAGCTGAGACAAGCCCAGCTCTAATCGCAACTGGACCGTGGTCCTTATTTGTCCTCAGAAGGGTCATCCACTCTCTAGTCTTGCGAAGGGCAATGCTACTCTCGTTGGGGTTAATGCGAGAGTCAGTCAGTTACTCCTTGCGCTTTCTCGCTTTTATTTTCCATTGGCTCCTGCTTGTGATCACTGGCAGATTTTACCTATCTGCTCTCATGGAAGCAAGAGTCGTGCGAAGTATTGGGTGTTTGACCAAAACAACCCGCTGCCCCTAAGTATTCATTTTTCTCTGAGCTTCATTTTTTTCTGGAAAGGTTAAAGAGCCTCAGACTCGCAACCAGGTGGTCAAGTTCGAGTTCCGGGTCTCCTTTCATGCAACATTCTCCCGCTCGTGCCCTAGCTGAAGTCGTTGAAGCATGAGATTTGGTTACCGTTATTTAGAAAAAACGGCGCTTATTTTCCTTAGCTCTGGGTCACTCGGGCTTGCCACACCCGTGCCGTCATTTTTGATGACGGCCCCCTGAGGATTCAGAAACGAGGACACTTGTTTTAAAGCCAGCTCGTTCAGGGCTAGCCTCTTTACTTTACCTATAGACAATCAATTCTTGCAACATCACCTTGAACTAGGTAAAGCTAATCCTAGTTTCGCCGCCTTTGAGAGTCCCTTCACTGTTGGGACTCATGGCGTTACCATTCAGCGTCGCGTGGAGACACTAGGTTAGGCCCTTACCAAGAAAACAATGAAAAAATCAGTTCTTCTTGGTTTCGCTAAATCGCACGCAACCTCAAGCAGCGCACGCACAAGGAATATGAGGAAGCCCCAGATCCTACTCACTCGTTAGGCATAAGGAACTACTCCACCCAAAAAGAGGGGCCGCTTGCCGCGGAAAGGGAGTGGACCGGAATCACCTGGTGACTCGAGCCCACCTGGGCTGGAGCTGCCATAGCGTATCTACTCGTCCTTAAAAAAAATTTTTATTTCTATATTTTTATTTTATTTTTGAAAAGTATTTTATTAGATTCTTGTTATGCATCATGAAACACACAAAAAATTATAAATAATTAGATACAAACATTTTTAAATAAAAACAATAATCTTGCATTCAACACGCTATCTATAAATGAATATCAATACTAGAGAATATATATATGAGGCATTTTCTGTCAACCCGGCCACCCTTACTCTTCAAAATTGAGTACGGTTTTTCCAGGCATCTTCGGCTTTAAAGTGAAGCTTATCGCCTTTAGTTTCAAATGCTAAGTGGCATTTTTCTAAAGTCAAAAGTAGTGGACCACTACGACGCAAACAAGTCAACGACCTACTGATAAAAAAACAGTTATTGTAACCTAACACATGCATTATTATTTAGAAAATTGTGCAAACATTTTTTTCTTATGTATTTGAATGACACTGATGACAAACTAACTTTTCTCATTCACTGTAAATAATATGTGTCATTCCTAACACCAATACACCTATTACAAGAAATTCTTAGTGCTTGCAATCTACCAAATAAAAATAAAATCAAATCTTATTTGTATGCATTTTTAATAATTTATTACAAAACTAACCATTTCTTTGATCATAAGTACTAATTTTTTATCATAACTTTGAAAAACCTCTTTAAATCAAGTATTGTTCTTTGAACTTCCAACTAAGTACTAATAAAAATAAAAGAAAAGCTTTTTTGTACTTATTCTTATCAATTCGATGCAAAATAATCCTATTCTCGGTTTTGCTGCACCTAAACTTAAAAGACCTTTTTAAAAAGCAGCTGAGTTCGATTACTGTCGAAACTAACATGAATTAGAAAAAAAGTCACATGAGTGTACTTATAAATTTTAGTCTTTTCTTATTTTTGACTTTACATTTTTTTTGTCTTTTGTAACCTTGATAACCTTGGAAGAAATTTGTTATTTGTTTTGCATTGTTTTGAGAAATCCTCATCATTATAATTACATAACGTTCAAGTGTATCATTAACAACGCAACATAAGGTTTATCTGTACCTTAATAAGAAATACTGAGAGGTTTATATATATATATATATATATATATATATACTTAGTACAAATTATTGATGTATACAATTATCATTACAATCATCACGACAATCTTTCTTATTCCGTTTTAGAAATCATATGGAGCAGAGGTATGAGGAAGTATTTTGTTATACTTGTATGTATACATATATACATATGCTTTGCAATCCAATATTCCAGATTACAGTATATCAAATAGTGCTTATAAATATTATTTCTTAAAAATAGCTGAAAAAACACATAACGTGTCTACATAAATGAAAATATACCTACGTATATTTTTTTGAATGAATATATATATATCTCCCTATATTATATAGTTGTATTGACGAAAGTGAGTCTCAGTCCCTCCCCCACTCCCCCTCAGCTCCCCTTCAACTAATGTAGTTATTTGCTTGTTTTTACATCATTTTTGATCAAATGATATTTAAATAAGCTCCCACTCGCTCCCGCTCTACTATCCCCACTACCCCCCCCCCCAAAAAAAAAAAACTTATGTATAGAATGTCTTACCATCATAAGTGTTATAAAATATACGTTATTTAGTACCCAAGTCATACATCGTTTTAAGGGTTTTTAAGTCACTGATCATAGGTCTCCCTCTGTCTATTCGCTCCCCCTAACTTACAATATGTCTCTGAAGTACCGCTATTTGTTTAATTTGATTGAACTTTTACATTTCAAATCTCTTTCTGGCCCATGTTTACTTTACCCAATTATAAAATTCTTGATTATCTGAGGACTTTATTAACAAAAAGACAAAATTCAGGAGGAAGTATAATCAAATAGACAAACACAATTGAGCTTCTGAAATAATAATTTATTCTATTAGCCTAATGTTGTGACGTTTCATCTGCTGTTTTTAACCCATCTGTTCTTTTAAAACCTCTTTCACTTTTTTTACATACTTGTTTTTCATGGTTTTATAAATTAACATACATCTGTTTAAATGTGACAATCTTCAAAGTTACATATTTTTGAATTACTAAAAAATTTCTTACCAAACAATATTTTTAATTTCTGAATTATTCTCGAATTCAATCTGAATAGAAATTCTTTTTGGATTCTTAGATCCCAATGAAGCAATATATTATTTTCCGGTAGAGAACAAAAGTTTTTTAATATACAACTAAGGAATCAAAACTCTGTTTTTCTGATTTGTTGATAAACATAGAACATGCTAATACAAAGGAAAACTGTTTTCTATAGAAGACAAAAGGTAATGATGATGAGGTGCCACTATTCAATGTTATTCTAGGAATGTAAACTTTTTTTTTTTTTTCTCCCGTTACTATTTCTGCTACTATATGATACTTAAATAATTTTGTTACTTTAAGTCTTGTTCATCTACAAAGACCGTCTGATTTACTTAAAATTTTGATAAACACTACTATAGCATTTATTTTGAATTTCAATTGGTGTGGTGGAAGAACTTCTGTGATATTATTTAAAAATTCTATTGAAAAATTAATACTTATGTTATCATATGTTTTATCAACTCCTTTGTGAGTCACGTATCCTGCCGTTGTAAAATAATTATAAGCCTGCATTGATAAATACATCAGTAATGTCATTATTTTGTCAACTCAATCTGTTAGTGGGGGTTGGCAAGCGGAGCGTGCAGGGGGGCGTTTGCCCCACTAGTATATGTATAAAATCCTTTACTTTAGGTAACTTGGCTTTAATCATGGCAAGTTTTACGAACGTTTGATCTCCCTTATATAGAGAGTCCTGACTTCTTAAATATATATATTTATATACGTGTGTGTATGTTTTTAGATATATTTACAGATGTTTTGCTACTAGCATGTTTGTTTTATGACAAGCCTGTGATAACTAATGCTCATGTAGTAATATCTTATTGATTTACTGTATCCTGATCTTCTAATTTAAAAAAAAAACATAATTACTAACATACTATATCCCACAAGTATTAATACACACACTCATATATATGTATTTATGTGTGTATACTAGTAAGGCTTCGCCCCTATACGCACTCCGCGCGCCAACCCCCTACTAACAGGTAATGAGTCTAATTATTGTTTTTTTTAAGAATTTATTTATATTTCATTTACTTAATTTTCCTATAGAACTGTATGTATAAATGTGTGTGTGTATACATATATATATATATATACACTTCCTTTACGTATTATTTACATTTATGGAGGTATATATATTTTTACGCTCACATGCATTACTCTAACATACTTAACTTGTGGAGTCTAAATTCATGTGAAGTTGTTAGAAATATGTTGTAACATACGCCAGAACTTAATTTTAAAAAATTAATTCTATTGCCCAAGTGATATCAGTTAAATAGTCATTTTCAATTGAAGTTCTATCGAATTTTTAAACGTTTAACTTCCGTACTACTACTTAACATTACTGTTTGTAGCATAACACAATTGAAGGCATAATATTCTGCTTGGATGTTTCGTTATAAAGCATTTTGTCATTAACGCTCCTTGCAAATAGTTTTCTTAGAAATTTTTCCAAATATTTTTACAGATTTCTGCAAAAATTTTCGCGTAGAGAACTCTCATACAGAATTGGCAAGGATAATTTTTCCTCAACTATTTATACGATGGACTACATTATTTTCTTTTGGCATCTTTTGAAAAAGAAAATATACCTTCTACACATTAAAAAGTAACGTTAGATGTGTATTTTATAAGTAATTGTTGAAAATTAAGTTTATTTAATTTTTTAAGAAAACCTTGCGGATTTTTTTAGTAAGTTTTGCAAGGTGCAGAATAAATTATTTGAAAATTTTAGTGGTCGAATTGACCAAGTTCAGCAGTGTAAGGGTACCAGTAATACAGGAAACATGGCAAGGAAGTACTTGGACGATCCACAAAAATTTTTAGAAGCTTTGGGGATGAATAAAGATCTAGTTAGCAGTATGGCGACCATATTAGCTTCATTTAGATGTGGAAAAATGAGAAACTATGAAGAAGTTGCAAAACTGTGTAATAAAACATACTAGTTACATTTTGAATGATACCCTTGGGTCAAGCTCAGCCCCATAGTGCATAAACTATTAATGCATGGTTGTTAGATAGCAGAGTCATTTCTAATGCCAATGATATTTTATTCTGAAGATGCCAGTGAGTCTTGGCATTGATTACATTGACTGCATACGACAAACCATGCCCAGCAGACCAGCCAATTATTCAGACTTACTGACGTTTTTAATAGGGCTGTTGATTTAACATATCCGATCATATCATTGTTAAACATCGATGAGAGAATGAAAAAAGAAGAGTCGAAAATAGTAATACCAAAAAATTTGGACAAATATCTTATATGATTCTCAGTAGATATAAAGTATTGATAAGGTTATAAGCTTGATGCATTTGTCAGATTTTAATGTCAGTTATTAAAAGAATTTAAACACGTGTATTAACGAAAACGAATACGTTAATATTTGTGTGCATATGTTATTTTGTAAGTATGTGAGTAAAGATTGTCATAACAGTGTGCAAAAATGCAATCAAATGTGAATAGGTATAAAATAGAAATTATAAAAAGTTCAAACAAGTTTTTCTAACAATTTATCAAAAATCATCAGACTTATTTTAAATAGATTAGTGACTAAAATTGTTTTTTTATCACATTGACGTGATGAAGATAAACAAAAGCAATTGTTTATGAAATTTTCATACGTCTCTTGAGTGTATATGATATTTTAAGTACAATAATAAAAGTGAGACTTATCAGGAAATGACACCATTTGTATAATTGCACATGTCAATATGCATCGACAACGTAATTTAGAAATTTTCTCCTATGTGCAAAAAATTTTTTGATATTGTTCTGTTTATATTTAACCTCAAGGACTCTAAAGAACAAAGTAAAGTATTATTAAGACGTATACATAAATAAAGAAGTTAGTATCAGTAAAGACAAAGTCACTAAAAAAAAAAAATGACTCATTTATTCCAAAGATATAAACACTATATACAGACATAAGGCCACACGAAAAACACAATCATATGTATTAATACACGTATATAATATATATATATATATATATATATATATATATATATATATATATAAGGACTATCTGTACAAGAAAAACCGAACGTACATAAAACTTGCTATGTTTAAAAGCCAAACAACCCAAAGTAAAAAGTTACATATATATTGTATACATATATATACATGTATACATTTAAATGTTCATCAAAATATACGTATATATATTTTCATGTATGTAGACACGTTATATGTTCTGTCAGCTGTTTTTAATAAATAATATTCATAAAAACTATATGATATACTGTTATTTGGGATATGGGATCACAAAGCATACACATATATGTACTTATACATACAAGTAGAACAACATACTTCCGTATACCTCTGCTCCGTATGGTTTCTTGAACGGAATAAGAAAGATTGTCCTTTTATCATTGTGAGTATAATAATATTTGTATACATTCATTATTTGTAGTGTGTTAACATACATACATATGTATACATATACAAATGAATGAATTATAACGTTAGTAGAAAGCTTATATTAAGTAAAAAATAAAATTATCAAAGTTAGTGATGAATCAGCGAAAATTCATTCCCATTGGAGTTGAAAAAAAAAAACAGACGAACAATCATGGAAAATGGATGTTTACCATAAATTTGTAGGTTAGATTTAAATTTTACTGACCTCTGTATAGTTTTTCTTCATTTCTTACAGTTAAAGAAATAGGATAAAAAAAGAATTTCTTGTTTATCCATCGATGTTCGCGAGATATAAGGTTTTGAGGAAGAAAAATTAAAATCGCCCACGCCATGGCGTTAAAATGCCATTTTGCTGTGATCCCAAAATCTGCTTAATGATTAATCAAATTATGTAGTTAAAATCGCTTGTTGAAATGTTGTTTTGCTTCATCTGGTAAATAGATAACTTTTTTAACAAATGGAATTGTTTTTCTTATGTGCGGTAACAGAAGTTCTTGAACTGTGTATACAGCTATAGTATAGTTCTGAGTACTGAGCTAAAACTATAAGGCTTTTATGTTTCACATCAGTATCCGTTTTAAAATAATAAACAATAAGAGAGACAGAGTGATGGTCGCTGTTGTCTTTAAACTCATATACATAAGCAATTACGACTTCCCTTTCTTTGAGTATAACCCCGGTTAATTTGTGGTAGTAACAATCGGCTAAGAATATTATCTGTACCGAGGAAACTCTAAGATTAGGAACCAACATACAAACAATGATTGTGTTTATATGTCGGAGGGCGGGTTCGTGGCCCTGTGTAAAAGAGCGAAATTGCTCAACTTTGCCGATTCTATACAATA
This sequence comes from Copidosoma floridanum, assembly GCF_036245765.1. Classification (NCBI taxonomy): domain Eukaryota; kingdom Metazoa; phylum Arthropoda; class Insecta; order Hymenoptera; family Encyrtidae; genus Copidosoma; species Copidosoma floridanum. The sequence continues at coordinate 9,228,338 of NW_028321903.1, read as the reverse complement.
CTTAGAAAAAATTTATTGTCTAGTTTCAAAATTTATCTGTTGAATAATCAATTAATTCCTGCACCATATACAGCAATTGTTCATTGATCATTACTTTATTGAGTTTTCCGGAATATTTCCTTAATTTAATCAATTTAATAATTTAATATCTTTTTTTACTTATTTTATTCCTGTCCCTTTTTGGGGTTCAGATAATATTCTCAGTTTATTAAATGATTCCAAATCTTAACAGCTATTTTCTAGTTTTTATCTTAAACTATAAAAAGGAACTCGCAATCTTATATGGAGGGGAAGGTTTGCTTAAATAAGTACAATCAATTTATTTTTAATTATCTTATATTTATTCAATCATATGATTCTAAGGAAATTATATCTTAAATTTTTACATGTATTAATTTTATTTGAGTGATCGCAATTTTTTACGTTAATAATAAAAAACAATATATACTATACTCGACAATTCACTTAAAATTTATCCACCTTTTTAATAGAAAATTTTACAAAATGACAATTTGAAATTTCCCTCTTTAGTATCTTTGCTTGAACACGTTAGGTTAGACTAATACGAAATTTTATTACAGCCGCGGAAAGTTAGTGTCAGGTAACTACCTATCCGACCAAGTCACGTAAGGTTAGGTCGTTCTCAGGGCCCTTGGGTGTCTTGAGCACTGCTCAAGTCATCAACCCAGGAACTTCGCCTAAGAACGTGATCGCTAACCCTAGTGCCTCGACTACTTGGGGGTGCGTCGTCTCCACGCTTAAAGCGGTCGAGCACCGAAAGTCCAAGTAGGTACCGGTTAGTGAAAGTGTTACCTTAGTGATGGTGTACACACTTACTTTTCAGCTATCGGCCTTCGTACTTCGTCTCTTCCTTTCTTCGTCTCTTTCTCTCCCTTCGTGCTCGTCGCGGTATGGTACCGGTGCACGGGAAAGTTCCAGGTCTGGGTGAGCAACGGATATACCGCGTTTCAGGGTCGCTGGAAGATGAACTCCTTTGCATTGCGCAATGGTGCCTTTTATGCTAACGTTATTTCCTTTTGAGTAGCAGGTTTTCCCTTCTTTGGGTGAACGCGCTCTAGCGTTTTCTTAACGTACTAGACGCACATTCCCCGCGCGCGGCGTTCAAATTTGAATTTTCAAATAGGAATTTTTTATAAAATGAAATATATGTATACATAGAAAAATGTGTACTATTGAATTGTCTATTAGACGGATTTTTTATTACAAGGAAATATAATAAATAAAAGAATATAAATATAAATGGTAAGCGTGTATTATAAATTCTAGGTAATAGAAGTGCCCCCTTGCACAATATATTATTTCTACTTAATAAATCTTTAACTTTTTTTTAGTAACCACAATGGTAGAATAAATGTTACTTAACTAAATCAACATCCCAGACTTCTGATCCATCATAGCCATCTGATCAGATGCTCTAACATTTTTTAGCACATGCTGGTCATAAAGTAAAATCTTTCAGAATGCAAATGTTTATGTGCATACCTTTGCGCTTACTAAAAGTTATTTTCCTCGTAAACAAAACGTAAAAGAACAGTTAAATCAATATAAAGTGTATCAGATGATAGAAAAAATAAAAACAAGTTACCTACGTTATTTTCTTAAAATTCAAAATATTTTTTAGCTAAGACTTGTGTTCCACTGATGAGTTGTCAAAACTTAAAAATAATAGATAACATTTGCAACGAAAATTAACATTGGGATATTATCAACCAATCTTACAGATGAAAGAGGTAGCTTTGAATACATTTTTTATCTTAAAATACTATGATTTTTTATATTTTAGAATAAATAGTTAAACCATGTTAAGAACCCAATCTCCCTGTAAAAAAAATTTTTGAGGTTAAGAAACCTCGCAGTATTTTTTAATAAGAAACAGATTAACAATACGTTGCGTTGATAATTATACTTTTGAACATTTTTTGATTATAATTATGAGGATTTCTAAAAAAACTGGAGAGAAAAAAACTAATTTTTTCAAAGGTTATTGAGTTTAGGAATGACGTACAGAGTAAAAAGTCAAAAATAAGAAAAGACTAAGACTTAAAAAAACTCTAACGTCAGTTTTTTTCTCCCATCATGTTAGTTTAGACTGTAATTATATAAAACTGCTTTTTAGAGAGGTCTTTCGAGATTAGGTGTGGCAAACAGTCGCTGTAACTGAAAATATGATTATTTAGCATCAAATTAATAAAAATAAGTACAAAAGAGCTTTTCTTTTATTTTTATTTTTATTTTTATTGATTTATTTATTTTGTTTCATCACCACGACAGCTCTTAGGCTCAGTCCCCAGGGCCACCCACTCACCACCTATGAGTGGGGATGTGTTGCCATACTCGTGTCCAACCTTTCTACTGATATTATACCTAATATACGGTGCAGTGTGAGTATCTCTAGTAAAACACCTTGCTAGTTAAGCTGATAATCTCTGCACCAATGGTGCATCGGGTCCACTTGCCAATGTATGGCCTTTCCTCGGAGAGGACTCCATATTTTAGGACGTTTATTTCTCGCTGGTTAAGCAGGCACTCTCTGCCAAAGCATGGGATGCAGACTAATTAACATCCCTGGAGAATCTCCATGTTTCAGGGACCACTCCTCGCACGTAAGGCCGGCAATCTCTTCCTGACGCCTGGCATCGTATCTGCTATTCCCTACCTCTTAGACCAACCACTATTTTGCAGTAACCCAATATATATATGCGCACCACAAATATTTTTCTCTAGTATCAATATCACTTTATAGAAAGCATGTTAACTGCAAGATTATTGTTCTTATTTCCACGTGTTTATGTTTAATTATTTCTTATTTTTTGAACGTTTTTTATGATGCATGGCAAGAACCTCGTAAAAAAATTTTCTGAAATGAAATAAAAATATAGAAACAAAGATTTTTTTTCACAGACGCATCAAATTCGATTATAGGGAAAAAAAAGTATATTACGTAAGAATCAATATAAAGAATGTTACAGTAAGACACCATAAGGACATCTTTGGTAATAAAGGTGAGAAGGCAAAAGTGGGGTAAATGAGAAAAGCCTGAGAGAGCTCCGGATTAGCTTGGGCCTACGAACGTGCATAATGCGTTTTTGTCAGCATTTTGGTTCTTCGCTGTTTTTGTTGCGACTGTGACTTGTGCGACTTTCCAGTACAGTGCAAGGTGCTGTTTTTATTCTTAGTCCTACTGAGAAAGTAGGTGACGTCGAGTTTAGAGTCATCGAGGCCACGAACTACGAGCCACAGCATCCCAAAGATGCCTGAAAAAACTGTACCCAATTTGGGACAGGAAAGGCCAAGCTGACGGAGAACTACTCAAATATATATATAAAATGTAAATGGTTGTTGGGTGCATGCTTGTATACTTACATTGCAGTATATTTTGTAGGTGTACGACTGCCAACGAAAAAAGTATATAGGTACAATGTTCGGAAACTAAGGTAAGAGAGTTAAATTAAGCACACATATATAGTACCCTCTGACTTAAGCTAGAAAGATTTTAAACGATGCAGGAATTTTTTATATAGCACATGGGGCTAAATATCTAAATTGCTATGCGAGCACAATTTAGTGCCCACTGTACAATTCAAGGATTTTAATGCAGAGAGAAAGAGGAAAATTGAGAGAGAGAGAGAAAGAAAAAGTGAGGGAGATAACAAGAAAGACAAAGAGAGAGAAAGCGAGATAATAGAGAGAGAAACAAAGAGAGAAAGAGAGTATCCAGCATATAATTTGACACTTTTTTCTCTTTTGATTAGGAGTGAGCCCAATGACCAACGCTCTAATACTGTATTAAAGATTTTAATATATTTGCGTATTGAAAAAAAATATTCTGCTCATGCGTTTGTACGCTCTTAAGGGCTTTTCAAAAAATTTTTTTTACAAAAAAATTATTTTAATAAATCATGTATTTGATTAAAGAGGTTTGGGAGTTTCAGCGGGGGGGGGGGGATAGGCAAGAGTGGAGCTACATACTTTTGTATGGGACAAGAGTGTAAATGCCAACTTAAGAAAATAAAATATGATTTCTTCAAAAATGTATTGTTGTAACTTTTTTTTATAAAAAACTTGTCTAATACTATTAATTAGTTAATGCATCCTCCCTGTATCAATAGGTTTGCCTTTATAGTTGATTGTTGTCTAAAATCGTCTGCAAAAAATTTTGAGTAAACGTGACAACGTTGCGATTGCTTAGACGTTGGTAAACTTTAAATAATGTGTATATAGGTATACACCATACTATAAAAGCTGGGGCCAGCTGTTCTGCTCTTCTGCTATGTAAAAATTGCTGCTATGGATTCTAACGACACATCTATTATTATTATTCATTTTGTTTACCGGTTTTTTCAAAATACCTCCAGTAAATGTGAAGTGGAAAGGAGTATACGTTTCAAAAAAAGTGTTTAAAGCTAAATTCCGGGCTTCTAAAGTTAGAAAAGCCAACAAAAAAACGCTCACGGTTCATCAAGAACTTGAAAAAACGTTGGAGGACATCAGAGGCACAGTGCCTGTAGAAGGTAACAGAATAGTCAACTTCCAACACTTGGCTCAAAGCATGTTCTGTGTTATGTGCAAAGTAGAGTGGTTGATCCAAGATATTAAAAAAGAAGCCAAAAAAGGTTTGCTGTCTATTTTGTAAATCAAGTGCAGGCAGTGTTTTTACATGAATGCTGCCACTACGGGAGCTAAAAGCCTGAGTTTAATCACCAACAAAAATTCAGTAATTAAAATGCCTAAGTAGTGCTTAATAAATAATCACTAACTTTTACACTGCATGATTATATATTTATATAGTATAAGCTAAGCACACCGTCTAACTATTCCTACGTGTTTTGCATGCTGGTTTTGGTGCTACGCAGCTGAAAAAATTTTTGAGCACAACAAAAGTTCCATGTTTGGATGATCAAACGTTCAAAAGTCATGAAAGAATGATTGGACCCATTGTGAAATGGGTTGCAAAAGAAAGTTGCACAGAAGCAGCTAATTTAGAGAGACTGCTGACATTGGAAAATATTAAAAAATTAAAGAAGTTGATGTGAGTGCGTTCTCTAATTTCTGAGCAGGTTTTAATATTCATGTTATATGCAACAGGCAAAACCATTATAAATTTGGCCAAATACTAAGTGAATCATTATGGATTTGGTGTTCATAATTTTTAAATAATATTTTCAACTATAAAGTTAATTATCTATGAATGAATATTTATGCTGAAAAAAAGCGTCTTCTTACTTTAAACTTGATAAAGTTTTATCTGACTCTGACAATGATTTTAATTTATAGACCAGATATTTTATTACATAATTTTTAATTTTTTTTAAAATGTATATACTTCACTGTACATTCTGACAAGAGATGAAAGTAAAACAAAATATGAATAAATAAATGAAAAAAAAAAAACTAAAGGCTTGAAAAAGCACGATTTCTCCCTAGTAATTTCCTGTTTTTTTGTTTATGTAATAGACCAAGTAAGCTACATGAAGGTTTTTTTATCATTTAAAAAGAGTCACTGGATACAGAAGATTGTATTGTCAGAATTTTTGTGTCGTACGATATGAGATGGAGCCAACAAGGTAATGGTTACCCCTACGACAGCCTAAATAAGTATTATGCCTTGATCGGTATGGAAACTGGTAAAGTGTTGGATTTTTGTACAAAGAATCGGAAGTGAAGATTTTATGCAATTGGAGTAGCTACTGATCAAACAAAATCCCATAGCTACTGTTTAAATTTAAGTGGTAGTTCAAAAGCTATGGAAGCTGATGGAGCTATTCAACTTATGAGTAAAAGTGACATATTGAAAAATGCAAAGCTTGAGGTAGGGGTATTCATTGGTGACAATGACAGCTGTTGTTTAGCAGCTTTGCAAAAAACCGGTGTACACCATATTTTGAAAATCTGATTTAAATCATACAGTCAAAGGAGTGGGAAATTTACTGTTTGGTATAAAAAATAATAAATCGAAAGATCCTAATAAAGAATTGAGTACAAAAGTCATAAGACATATCCAACAATGTTTCACCTATGCTGTAAAACAAAATAAGGCAAACCAACATAAAATTAAAGAAGCTATTTTAAATATACCATATCATTGGTACGACATTCTTGATGGCTGTGGAAATTGGTGTCATAAGGGCACTGATAAAGAAAGTATTGCAGCTGTCAGACTGAAGAATAATTATCTTTATTATGCTTTGAAAGAACTTTTTTTTAAATTGGCTGATAATTCATCCAAATTTGTTGCTGCAGCAAGTAGTCAAAGTAACGAGACTTCAAATAACTCTTTGTATTCAAAAACTCCAAAATGATTTTCTTACAGTACGACATCATACCGACAGAATACATCTGTGCTTTTAAAACCCTTTCCACATTTTTCACATATTTAATTCTCATGGTTTTTATGAATTAACATTCGTCTGTTTAAATGTGACAATCTTCAAAGTTAAATACTTTCGGATTACCAAAAAATTTCTTGCTAAACAATATTTTTCATTTCTGATTTATTCTTGGATTCAATTCGAATAAAAATTCTTTTTGGATTTTTACATCTTGATAAAGCAAAGTATAATTGTCGGTAAAAATAAAAGATTTTTTAATATTCAATCCTACGGAATTAAAGCTCTGTTCTTGTGATTTGTTAATAAACCTGAAACATGCTCATACAAAGAGAAACTGTTTTCTATAGAAAACAAAAGATAATGATTATGAGGTACCAGTATTCAATGTTATTTAAGAAATGTAAGCTTTCCTTTTTTTCTCCCGTTATTATTATTGCGTCAATATTTAACTTAAATAAATTTGTTATTTTTAATTTTGTGCCTCTACAGGGACCGTCTGATATACTTGAAGTTCTTCTTAACATTACTGTAGCATTTATTTTAAATTTTAGTTCGTGTGATAAAAGAACTTCTCTTATATTATTTAAGAATTCTGTTAGAAAATAATTATTCATGTTATGATCTATTTTATCAACTCCTTTGTAGAGCTCGTATTCTGCTATTGTGTACTAATTATCAGCCTGCATTGATAAATACACAAGTAATGTCATTATTTTGTCTACTCAATCTGTTAAAGGGGTTGGCACAGGGAGCGCGCAAGGGGGCGGTTTACCCACTAGTATATATATATAATTCTCTACTTTGTGTGTGTGTATATATCTTTCTTTATCATATAGTTAACTCAGTGGGGCATTCCACACAAACCCCCCACCGGCCCCCACCGCCCCCCATTATCCCCCACCTCGCCCCACCAACCCCTCACAAAATAAGGTAAAAATCCGTTATTTTCTTGCTTATTTCGACATATCGTAGTTTTTCTCAAAGCCCCCTACAGCCCTCTACCGACCCCCCACGCATTTTTCTATGGCGTTTATTTATTAGGATTAGAATTTGTCAAAAATCTCCTCCTAACACTATTAATTCATCACCAAAGCAAAGTTTTATACTACACAAGTCTCTTAACTTTCTATCAACAATTTCTAGAGCTTTTTTCGGAATCATAGAAGCCTCGTCGTATACTATTAAATTAACTTCCCTTAATTTTTTTTTTCAGTTTAAAATTCTAAAAATACACTTTCAATATTATCTAAGTCTAGAGGTAAACGAAAAGTTCTATGACTGGTCATACCTATTGGTAGTAATACAGATGCAATTTCTTTTCAAGCCATTGACAAAATATTTTTACCTCTAAAAATAAAATAACAAATGAGTTTTTGATATAAGTAGGTTTTTCCAGATCAACCAGGACCATCTATGAATTATACTTTTTCATCTTGTTCACAAATAGTTTTAAAAATTTTTCTTTGATCTTCATTTAAATTTATGTACATTATATCAAACATTTTTTTACTGGAAGATATTTCCTCAATATTGCAATTATTTATACAGTTGCTAATGGTTGGTGTCAGTAAACTAAAAAATTCACATGATTTACCTTCCGATGCCAAAATTTAATCAATACGTAGAAGAGCACAATTATTATTATCATTATCGAAGTCTTTCGTAAAATATTTTTTATATTTATGCCATATTTTATCTCCTTAAATAATTTCTGAAATCAAAAATCAAGTAAGAAATTGTCTTAACTGGTATAGAAACATAATTGTTATGGCTTCTTTAAAAATATTGTCCATTTCAGAATCATGTTCTATTAAGCCCATTGCAATTGCAGTATCCCTGAAATTCTTATATGTTATTCCATTATGTTTTTTGAAGTCTTCAAACGCTGTATCCCCATGTAATTTATTTAAAATAAGTTTTTTAAATTTAAAAAATGAAAAAGTTAAGAATAAATAAGAATAAAAACACTAAAGTTGTAAAAATGTATGTCCCCTAAAATATTCAAAAGTTGGGGGGTTAGCGCGCAGTGCGCGCAGGTGCACGTGAGCCCCACGAGTATATATATATAATCCTCTACTTATTATTCATTCTTAATGGATATATGTTATATTGTTTATATATAATCCTCTACTTTGGGTAACTTGGCTTCAATTATAGAAAGTTTTAAGAACGTTTGATTTCTCTTATACGAAGAGTCCTAAATTTATAAATAGATATATTTGTATATCTGCGTGTATGTTCTTAAATATATTTACAGATCTTTTGCTACTAGCATGTTTCTCTTGTGACAAGCCAGTTATAACTAATGCTCAATATACAAAGTGACATGTTAAAGTTGGACAGCCTATTGTCAGTTGAGTAGGCAATAATACCATGGCAAAAATGTCACTTTAGAGTAATTTGAGAATGCTCTTTTTTTATGGAATTAATAATAATAATCTGGGGATCCCAGTTAAACAAAATAAAAAATTTGTTTTCACGAACATTGACCAAATAGTGGATTGGTTATGTTTTTCGTGTTTTTCTTTGAATTTTAACGTGGGATACACTTGATCATAACTATAAAAAAGACTTTGCTTTTGCAAGGAATTAATTTAAAAAACCCATAATGCCCCAAAGATTGAGTCATAATGATAGACCAGCTGCAGTCGTACCATAACCAAATCATCGATCAATAACGTAAGCCGTACCTATGCCATATCTCGTCATGCTTGGTAATACGGCAGTGCCGTCTAATAGGGTGCAGTAGTTTACATTTACAAGTTTTAGAGTTCATCTTGAAGCAAAATGTAATGAAAATAATTTCCTGAAGTTTTTCGTATAATAAATAATACTCAAGCAGCGCTAAGGGCCAACATTTTAAGAGGCTCCAATAGCTGCTACATAAATGAAAGACTATGCCAAAGTACCCCCTATTATTAATAATTCTACCCTTCCCACGCCTTCCCTTATGCTTCGAGTCCCAGTTTTTCATGGCCATGTTGGATTTTTTTTATAAATAACTGGTATTGTCAACATACTTTTATGTTTAGTTTTTTCATAATTTTAAGAAAATTAATTTTCATTTTCGTTCATTTTCAGCATTTTCTATTCTTTGATAAAGCATGCAATTGCCGCACCAGACAGATTCAAGATGCACTAAATTTTTTTTTTTTTGCAAGAAAGTCGGCACGTGTGAAATCGCGTTTGAGTATACCAAAATCAACAATTATTCAATATAACTAATGTATTCTAAAGCTAACGATTAAATTACAACTTAATCAACTACAATGCTTGTTTATTGTCAGATGATGGTTACTAAAAGTGCGTAGCGTATAATTTTTCAAAGTCATGATAGCAAGATAGTGGTAAAAACCACAAACCTATTGACCACTTCTACCCACCTTAATTAATTGCTTAACGTACTTAAATAAGCCACACGAGCAACAACTTCACTCTTTATATTTTAACTCAGACATTATCTGACCACTTTTAGTATCTTGACTTATCCATTATTAGACAACTTCTTGTATCTTGACTTGGCCAAGATTTGACCACTGTTCGTATCTTGGCTCGGCCACGATTTTATCTCTGTTCATATTTGGCACACCAAAAATTCTACCATCGATCTTATCTTGGCTCGGCCAAGATTTGACCAATGTTTGTATATTGGCTCCGTCATACTATGACCATTGTTCATATAACGGCTCGGCCAAGATCTCACTTCTTATAATACTTTTCTTTAACCAAGATTAAACCACTGCCCATCTTTCAACTGGGCCATGATTTAACCACAGTTAAAAAAAAATTTTACTATTGTTTGTATCTTGGCTCGGCTGAAATTTGACCATTGTTTGTATTTTGGCTCGGCCAAGATTTGACCACTGTTCTTATCTTGGCTCGGCCACGATTTCATCTTTATTTGTACCTGGCACACCAAAGATTCCACCATCGATCGTCTTATGGTCTATCCAAGATTTAACCTCTGTTCGTATTTTGGTTCGGCCGAAAATTTTATATCTGTTTGTATTAGGATTATGTTCGATTTGTACATTAAAGATTTTATCATCGATCTTATCTTGGCTCAGCCAAGATTTGACCACTGTTTGTATTTGGGCTGAGCCAAGATTTGACCATTGACCGTATTTTGGCTCGGCCAAGATTTGACCATCGACCGTATTTTGGCTCAGCCACAATTTTACATCTGTTTGTATTTGGTACACCAAAAATTTCACTATCGATCTTGTCTTGGCTTGGCCAAGATTTGACTACTGTTCAAATATTGGCTTGACCGTGGTATGACCATTTTTCGTATAATGGCTCGGCCAAGATTTTAGTTTTTTTTAATACTCTTGCTTGGCCAAGATCAAACCACTTACCGTCCCTTAAATTAGCCATGATTTCACCACAATTTGTATTTTGGCCAACCCAAAATTTTTCCACTGTTTGTATCTTGACTTGGCCAAGATTTGACCACTGTTCGTATCTTGGCTCGGCCACGATTTTATCTTCATTTGTATTTGGCACACCAAAGATTTCACCATCGATCGTCTTTTGGTGCATCCAAGATTTAATCTCTGTTTGTATCTTGGCTCTACCGAAAATTTTATATCTGTTTGTATTAGGATCAAGTTCGATTCGTACATTTAAGATTTTATCATCGATCTTATCTTGGCTCAGCCAAGATTTGACGACTGTATGTATCTGGGCTCGGCCAATATTTGACCATTGACCGTATTTTGGCTTGGCCAAGATTCGACAATCAACCGTATTTTGGTTCAGCAACAATTTTCTATATGTTTGTATTTGATACACCAAAAATTTTACTATCGATCTTATCTTGGCTCAGCCAAGATTTGACCACTGTTCAAATTTTGGCTTGGCCGTAGTATGACCATTTTTTGTGTTATGGCTCGGCCAAGATGTTACTTCTTTTAATACTTTTATTTAGCTAAGATTAGATCACTGCCCGTCTTCCGGTTTGACCATGATTTCACCATAGTTTGTATTTTGGCCTAACTAAAATTTCCCCACTATTCGTAACTTGAGTCAGCCAAGGTTTGACCACAGTTCGTATCTGGGCTCGGCCATACTATGACCATTGTTCGTGTCACGGCTCGGCCAAGATTAAACTTTTCTTACTACTTCTGTTTAGCCAAGATTAGTCCCCAGTTTGTATTTTGGCTCACCCACGATGTTTGTATTTGTTACACCCAAAATTTCATTATCGATCGTACATATATAAAAAGTACTTTGCGCTCGAGACGAAAAATGTCGTTAGCATGTTGGTCACAAACATACAAAAACTCTGCCCTTTGTTCGCGAATTTAGTGCTTTGCGCCCTTGGTAAGGAGTATACTATTACGCCCTAGGGCGCAAAGTGAGCTTAAGGTTGCAGCGACTGGTGTTTGATGGGCGTTTATTATTTTACCTTCGTCGGGCGTTTTTGAGAGGCCACTGTGCTCTTGGTAGATAATTAAGCATCCTCTGCTTACATGCACTCGTCCAGGACTTTTGGGCGATGCTTTGCAAACCGTCGGGGAGAGATAAACATTGCTTGAGTAAGTACTATATCTCCTAAAGGGTGCAATGTGGATTAATTGACTGATTTGTATAAAAAATGAGCTTACTATTTCCATGCACTCATTGCAAACTATCAATTTTCTGAATGATTTACATAACCAGATGAGTAAATTCGATTATTTTGTAAATATGTTGAAATCCACGGAAAAAAACCACTTTTGGGGTACCAAAAGTTAAAGGATTGTTTTCATCGATTACATCATCCACAACCTAAGGATCTGGTTTAAACTAAGCTCATTTTTATCGTCTTGGATAGGTTCATTCAATACGGCCAACATAACACAAAAAAAAAAAATTAAAAAAATAGTTCAGTACTTACGATAGGTTGAACTTTGTGAGAACGTCGTGCATAAATACAGTACTCACGAAGTTCAACCATCGTGAGTACTGAACTATTTTTCAATTTTTTTTTTTTATTCGTTTTTCAAGTTTTTATTTAGTGAACTACATGAATGCAGTACTATAGTTTATAGAGCTTCGTTCTTTCTACGGGTCTGGCAACCTCCTTGTTACCTGAGAAATTGTGCTTTACATTCATGTCATGTTTAAACAACTTCGTTCTTACCGTGGGTCCCATGACCCATTCCTCCCCCTTGGTTTGTTGTTTTTTTTTTTTTTTTCTTTATTTCTTATTTTATTCATTTTTTTTTTGATTTCTTGTTTCATTTTTTTTCATATTTCATTTTATTACATTTTTTTCATTTTTTTGTATTTCCTTTATTTATTTTCTTTCTTATTTTCATATTTAATCTTTTTTTTTCATTCCCTTTTTTTTCATATATCATTCTTTTTTTTCATATTTAATTTAATTCCTTTTTTTTTCATTCTTTTGTATTTCCTTTATTTCTTTTTTTTATATTTTTGTATTTATATTCATTCTTTTAAATTTCCTTTATTTCATTTTTTTTTTCATATTTCATTTCATTATTTTTCAATATATTATTTTATTTGTTCAAATTTTATTTAATTTCATTATTATTATTTTTCATATTTCATTTTTTCATATTTCGTTTCTTTTTATTTCATATTCAATTTCATTACTTTTTTTCATTCATAACAGTAATTATTAGCATTACTGTAATGCCAAAAAAACCTCAGGTTTAATGAAAATTTGTCGGTATTTATATACAAATATTTAATGCGTTATAACGCGCCTTCTTATATTTAATCTACATAACCATATTTATGCTAATTAATTTTTTTTTTCTTTAGATGTATCATTTAGAAAACAAATACATAATTTATCATGAATTAAATGTAGTATCAGTGAATGCATATGAAAATGGAATATCATAGTTACGAACCACAAGATAAGTATAAGAAACCATGTTACTTTAGCCGGCAGCGCTCGTAGCAGAGTGGGTAAGGTACAGGACTAATATGCTGGAGGTCGAGGGTTCAAATCTCTTTAATGGAAAAGTGTGTAGAGAACAGTTGGTGAGGGGGACGAAGTAAGGGGGGAAACTGGAGAGTAAGAGATTTCTGATTCAAAAAAAAAAATCTGTCGGTTTTAAAATTCCAGCCCCCCGAGTAACGCGACATAAAGAACTTCGTTGTAAAAATTAGGATTATGGTGGTGTTACTGCTCAGGCTGTAGATCAGCTGTGGTTTTAAGAACAATATTTACTGGTATTATACTTGATAAAGCTCAGAAAGAGCTTTCATAAAAGCCCTTGTTAAGCTTTAAACGTTATATAGAAGTAAAGTTACGAGGGTTTTAATGTTGTGTCGAAAAAAAAAGAAATTAAAAAAATACTCTGCTCAACCACACAAGGAAATACATTAATGCATACATGTACTTTCACACTTTATTCAAACGTTAACAAAAATTGCTCGATGTTAGTACTATTGTGCTCTATCACACAGCGCATCCTTCTCGTGATGGATCGCCTGACGTTGCGTAAATGTTGAACTGTAATTGCTGCACATTCTTGACGGATCCTGTCCATCATATTCTCTGGAGTAGTTGGTGGTTCACGGTAGCACCGATCTTTCAGGTATCCCCAAAGGTTAAAATCAAGTGGCGTCAGGTCAACCTTCTGGGACCATTTGTCCCTATCCATCTCCTTGGAAAGTATGCATGAAGACACTCCACTGCATCTGTAAACATTTGACAATAAAAAAACTATAACTGTCAATTGATATCGAATAAACATTTTTTATAAGCTCGTCACGTGGTTGTAAACTGAATAAAGTGTTAAAATAAACTTTATATAAAAAATACTCAAAAATCAGGCCTGGAAGAGCACTCGGGCTTAAAATTTTATTTTTAAAGCTTACTTCAGATACAAAACGATGAATATCGTTAGACTTTTCCAATACAAGACTTTATTACGTTTTTCAAGCCATAAAAGACCGCCAGGCTTGGAAAATTCAGAATTTTCCGTGGGTACGCATTTACCCGTATACGAAAAAAATCATAACGATTTTTGGAGCTCGTGAGCCAGGATAAAAAGTAGTAAGATAGTAGTGATGGTGATGGTAGTGGTGATGGTATTAGGAGTAAAAGTAGTTGTAGAAGTATCAGCGAAGTATTCGTGAAGTAACGTAAAAAAAAAAACTTCAAAATTACCCTGATGGTTGTGAGCTGGGGCTTCATCCTGCTGCCACCATACATTACGCATTGGTATAGGGTTGTTCTCTAACAAGCGTGGTAGATCGTTTCGCAAGAAATGATGGTACATGATGCCATTGAGATTACCAGGAAAAAAGTGTGGACCAACAATCCTATCCCCAAGGATTCCTGCCCAAACAACCAACCTCCACCTATGTTGATTTTCTACTTCATGGATGTGGCTATGAGACCCCCCCTCCCGCTTATAGCACTCGCTCAAACCTCCATCGGATCTGTGTACCCTTGCTGCAGCTTAAAAGCTCGTGTTCACTTATTTCTTTTGACTCGTTGGTTAATTAAGATCCCAATACGTCACGTGACTCTCGTGATATACATAGCTGATTGGAAAAATAACACAGGCTTTAAGGGCACGAATCTGTTTTTATTATGCTGTTGATAGATTCATCACACGAATCTGTTATAATTTTTTTATGCCTGCAACGATCGTATTCCGGTGAAATCATACAGACAACATATTTTCGTTGGAATAATGATACCTTACATGTTATTATTTCCATCTTAATCGTTTCTTAGTGCTGAAATTACTTATGCTGTGGTACTTCCACCCTTCTCCTATACATTGGCTAGACTCTCGAGTACTGTAATGCACACCCAGATAGGTACATATTTACTGATCGCCCAGAGAAAAAAGGAAGCAGAGACAGAGAGAGAGAGAGAGAGAGAGAGAGAGAGAGAGAACGATCATAGAGGATGAAAAATAGACAGGAATAGCCGGGCATTGTGATTTGAAATATATTTTGAAAATGTACACTTACGAAGATGTCTCGCAAGAGCCCGCACTCTTTGTCAAGGCTGATCTTTCAGAGCAGCTTCAACTTGGTCTCTCAAAGGACCATCGTGGTTTTTTCTTCACCTTGGTTGCTGTGGTGGATCCACTCTACCATGTTGCTCATAAATTCTTAAAATTCTATAAACGGGAATAAAAGACACGGATCGTAATATTTTCACACGAGCTTGAGAAACAGAAAAAAAATAAGTTAGTACAACTGAAACAATTTACATAGAAAATTATAAAAATGCCAAAGATATGCATGGAAAGTAATTTGTACGAATTTCTTTTTTTAATTAATAATTACCTCATAAAAGTTTGTCGTGAGGGACAGTACATTTGAGGGTGCTGTTCCTGATATAAACGTCTGGCGGCTTGAATATTACGTACACCGTTTACCGTAGTTTCAAAAATGCACCCAATGATGATGACTCGATGCTGAACGACATCCATGGCAAAGGAAATCAAGATAAAAATCAGTCAATAGTATTACTATTTACACCGAATAACCAACAAAGAAAACTATAGTACGACGTAACCAACTTGTGTTAAACATCAACTGATTGACAGTTGTTGACACAGTCTACAACATAGTAACGTTTAAATATTCTGAAAGCACGTTAAACATTCTTTTTTTTTCGGAGTATTTAATTGAGTTCAATGTACATCATGCCAGAACGTGTACAGTCCAGGAAAAAAATCGGAAACAAATCATAACTTTTTTTGTGTTCTTGTGCCACGATAAAAATAAATAAAATACATTTCTGTGATATCTGCTCATAATCTTTATAAGTTTTTTACAAGTCGTTAAAGGCTGCCAGGTTTTAAGAATGAAGAATTTCGATTATTTTTATCGTGGCACAAAAGCCCAAAAAAAAGTTATGATTTATTTTTCGATTTTTTCCGTACAGGCGTTTTTGCGTATCTACAGAAAACTCTTAATTTCTAATGCTGGTCGGCCTTTCACTGATTAAAAAACACACAAAATATGAACATACATCATAGAAACGTAGTCTGTTTATTTTTATCGTGGCACAAGTGCCTCAAAAAAAGTTATGATTTTTTCTCGGATATTTTCCGCAAAAGAGTTTTTTCGTACGTACGGAAAAATCTTAATTTTTAATGCCAGGTGGCCTTTCGCTGCTTAAAAAACACATAGAAATTATAAACGGACATCATAGGAATGTAATCGATTTATTTTCATCCTAGCACCCATGCTCCAAAACAAGTTATTACTTTTTTTCCGATTTTTTTCGTGTACGGGTAAATGCGTATCCGCGGAAAATTATTAATTTTTTAGCCTGGCGGTCTTTTATGGCTGGAAAAACATATTGAAGTCATGTATTAACGAAATGCAACAATATTTATTGTTTTCTAGCTAAAATAAGCTTTATAAAAAAATTTTAAGCCCTAGGTCCGATTCGATTTGTCACTGGTGCGGCTACTTTGGCGTGGTTTTAGTTTCAGCTCCATATATCATTGATATAATTCTGTATTTCATAATTATAATTTAATTTATCACTTAAATTTTCTACCGACAGTATTCTATATACCATGTTAGTGAGCTCATGTTTTGTCATGTTTTACTTACGCTCAATTCTTTAACCTTCAAAGTACGTAAATCATGGCTCCACCAGTTTATAATTTTGAGTACTTTGCATTTCATCCTTTCAGTCCACTTTTTATACTTTAGAAAAGACTTTCTCAAGCACATGAACAAGAATGTTTCACCAAAGACCAACGGCTGAGGGAAACGATGAATGAAATGGGTGTCCAGGACGTAAGACGGATTTCTATTGAGTCACTCCAAATATTTCTTCTCGAGAAAGGATTGGAACTATCCAAGACTCTTCTTTACTGACTCAGTGCACATTTAGCTTTAGCAAGCTGGTTACACCGGTAAATAAATACTTAATACACCTATTTTATAAAATATCAGTTTTACAGTCGTAGCTTAATTGGTTATAGTGGTTAAACTCTCCAGGGTGATCTGGAAGTAGGCTTCCTAGGCGTCTTAAATAGTTGTGAGTTTGTTAAGTGGAAAAAAGTTATGAGATCTGAGAGTAGGTGTTAAAAGAAGAGGGGTTATATTGGTTATAGTTTATCAAGATAGGGAAAAAGTGATCAGTGGTTCAGAGTAGACTAACTATGGGGTTCCTGCCATCCCCTTCCCTCCTCAATCAATACCCGTGATAAGGAAAGAGGAAGATCTCTCCTCTGATATCCAGATCCCGCGTGCTATAGCGTAAGGGAGTATTCGCTATGCGCTTCTACGGTGCTGCCCTCATTGTTATCAATTTTCTGTGTTAAATTTTATGGGGCAAAATAGGTGAAGCGGCCCCCGTCAACAAAAGTTCTTTACATTCCCGTAAGAATACGTGTTAAAGTGACAAGTAGCGCTAAATGACAGGTGCATAGCGAATAGCATGCGGTCTTGACGTTAGAGGGGGGATCTTCTCCTACCACTACCATCAAGAGTTTTACGGATAAATAGGGGAGTTCAAGAAACCTTATAGTTTGTATACTGTTACACTATGTTTTAGAAATATATAAAAAGGTGTTCGTGATAGTAAAGAACTAGAGCAAAGGTCGAAAAACAATTAAAAAATCTGGAAGTTCAAAGTGATCAGTGATCCGTTGGGGGCGAAATGTGAGAAAATAAATAAATACAAGTAAAGTGTATTTAAATTTTCTAGCGTTGATTTATTAATGCGCAACGTTTCGATGACAATATGCGTCAGCCTCATCAGGCTACAAAATTAAAATTGAAAACACACAATGAGTGATCTGGAAGGCTCAAACACAAAATACAGTAAATTTTGATGTAAATTGTAACCGCAGGTACGCGAGAATTCGTAAGTTTGGTTGACTTACTCGTCACCTGTCGTGCTATCGACTGACAATAAATTACAACAACAAGCCAGCGCTTATATAGGCGGAGCCGCAAAGGTAGACGGTAAAGGGCGATGAACTCGATCGGGACATTTAAACTTTCGTAGTAAAGGAAGGTATGCTCTATTAAAGGAAAGCACATCCTCCTTTCTATTGATGTTGTGTTTGTCGAGTTTTGTATAAAGCATTTCGGAAATAATTCTTTTTTTACCGTCTACCTTTGCGGCTCCGCCTATATAAGCGCTGGCTTGTTGTTGTAATTTATTGTCAGTCGATAGCACGACAGGTGACGAGTAAGTCAACCAAACTTACGAATTCTCACGTACCTGCGGTAACAATTTACATCAAAATTTACTGTATTTTGTGTTTGAGCCTTCCAGATCACTCATTGTGTGTTTTTAATTTTAATTTTGTAGCCTGATGAAGCTGACGCATATTGTCAGCGAAACGTTGCGCATTAATAAATCAACGCAAGAAAATTTAAATACACCTTACTTGTATTTATTTATTTCCTCACATTTCGCCCCCAACGGATCACTGATCACTTTGAATTTCCAAATTCACTGGAGGGCACTGATATATACTAACAAACAATTAAAAAATCTAATTTAAATTTCTTTTCAGCCCTGGTGCTTTAAATAGGAGTTATCATAATCTTATGATGATCACCTTTCGGCAGCGGGCCTGAGCGTTATCAGCTCTCCCGCTCTCTCTCTCCGATCAGCCTCCGAACCTAACGCCACGCACGCGACTGCTCTCGCCTTGAGACTCTAATAAACGAACATATACTTTCTTCCACGTGTATTCAATCCCCTTACACCCCGAAACTCCACAATTCCCACGTAACACTTAATAAAAGAGATGCTACTTCTTTATACGAGGAACTGTATAAACCAGACGCTGCACCAAACCCTCAGAATGGCTCACAGACTTTCCGCGCTATCTGCTCAGTGATTGATTTTAAATACCTTGAAGAAAACTTGAGCTATTACCATGAGGAATGTGACTTGATTGATTTGCAGATGGTTGCAAAACAGTTTGTGTAAGTATTACAAATCATAATATACTATTTGATTAACTGTTCTGGTTGATATAAATCTTTGTAACGATTGTATTACTCGTTAAGGGAACGAAAAAGTCTTATGCTATCTCAGAGGTCTCAGAGGGTGTTGATTGTGAAACAGCAAAAAGGAAATAATGTTAACAGTAAAGGAAGGCGGCGATCACGGTAAAAATTATAAAATATATCTCTAATCAAAGAAACTTAAGTATTTATTAACATCAGCAGAAGAGTGGTTAGCTTTTTAATTTTCATGTACTTTTCACCTTACTGATTGGACAAATATAACAAATTTATAGCTGGCTTCTATTGAGAAAAAAATAGCGTTCAAAATTTCTAACGCTTGTATTTCGAGAAAGGTGACACGTAGCTAAAAATAGTTGTAGCAATTAGAAGGGCTTCACAAAATTAATTAACTTTAGCTACTTAGCATGTATTTATTTGCACGCTATTTTCTTATAAATGAGCACCATCTGACAATTTTTATTCATTTTTTTTAATGAGTAGGGTCAAAAATACACATAAAAATAAAAAACGAAAATACTCTAGTGATACTACAGATTCAGGGTTGATTTTCTTATGCTATTACCTTTGACATAAATTCCAGAAATATGTATTTAAAATATTATATGGTGTTATTATGTATCACTTTGAATAAAAATCTCGAAGCAAATCGTCTTGGAGACACGAAAGAAATAGATTATGAAGTAAGGTTGAAAGCTGTTATTGCCCGTGAAAAAGCTATTGATGAAAGAGAAGCGGCTTTGATATTATGGGAAAATCGAGTGAAAATGCAGGAAGCTATGATGGCTCGTGATAATGATTTACCATCACACATTCAACCGATCGCTCAGCCTTCTTCCCTATCCAATTCTCCAACCAATTCACACTTTCGCTTTCAACCTGTTTCAAACTCCACATCATGCTTTCAACCTCTCCATCGCTCTTTATTTCATACACATACCCATTCTTAATCGCCATCTTCACATAGATTCCGCTCTCACTCCTGCCTGTCTTCACCGTTTAATTCTGACTCTCGCTCTTTCCACTCTCAAAACCATGCTTTCTCTCGCTCTTTTTCTAAATCACGATCCCAGTCTCTATTGAGCTGCTCTCGATCTCACTCACGGTCCCCTTCTAACAATCGATCAATCCTAAATTCTACACCATGCTCATCAGATCAGCGAGTTGAGAAAGCCCTGCATGAAGCATCTGTAATAAAAACGCAGCAGTCTCTATCATTTTACAAAGTTGGTGAGTTGGTGTGGGTGCACTACAGGCAGTACCCTTTGTGGCCTGCTGTCGTACTGTTCGAAGCTCCAAAAAAAACAATAAAATCGAAGATAAAGGGTGAGTTTGTTTAAATTTTTTGGTTTACAGAGCACGCATTAAAGGCCCCGTAATTGATTAAGTTAGTTGTTTTCTAATATATAGGTCAACTGCATACAAATAAATGTTATGTCATGATTGACAGTATGAGTAGATTTAATCCGAGAATCTTTTTTCTGCCTCTGTGAACTTTTACATAGTTCATAATAACTTTATGATTTTTAATTAGTTTTCCATATATTTGTTATTAAATATTGCCGTATATTTGATAATTTTTTAAATATTATCATGAATTAATCGAGTTCTTGATAAAAAAAACACAGGTAAAGTATAAAGTGAAAAATTATCAAGAATGAATGTATCCTTACATCAAAGATAGTATTTAGCACTTATACATTTATTTTGAGGTACGCGGTACCTCACAATAGTAGTAGTCAGATTTTTTAGTGTTACGCTTTTGCTCAAATGTTATTAGTGATTAAATAAGTTATTTCTGGACCAAGATATGTAATCAATTACGTTGTATATCGATCTGAAATTTTAAACATATATTATTACACGTAAATTAATTTTTCTAAGTTTGGTATATGGGTGATTCTGCCGTAAGTGACTCACGAAGCGTAATCACGTAAAGTTATGTTAAAAGTGTTAAACTTTCTTGGAAAAAATTGTCAAGCTGATATCTTGACTACGAAAAAAGATACTTAAAAAAATCCAGGTAAAATGTTACATCCGTACTTCTGTCCCAATCTTAATTTCGCACATAAAAGCGCCTACTAGAAAAAAAAGCTTTTCTGCCATATCCTCATACATACATTGTCAAGTATGGACGTTGTCTGTTATATTTATGTTACTGTTGCATTTATGCCATAATAACATTAATTTCTAATCAATAAGCAAGAGTTTTTATGACATACAAGATGTCCCGCAATTTGTATACAAATATGGATACTGAAGGAATTACTTTAAAAACTGCACTGTTGTTTTTAACGCCTTCATGTGGTCAATTTCTCAACCTTACATCTATACAAAAAAAAACGCACAGGCCAAAGTTGTCAAAAGTTTTAACCTCTTTGATCGATACGTATTTGAATCTTCAATTTTTGAGCGTACAAAAACTTTGGTCACATCCATCAGGCCCTAGCCCGAGAACTCTGTTCCTCACACGTAAGAGTAAAACTTTTTTTCTAAAAATATTTGTCAAAGACTTATTACATGTATGCCGAAAATCATTTATATTAAGTCTATGAGCAGCAATAGTACTTTAATGCTTGGAGTGTCACATCCCTACCCGTGACATCCGTACCCCTTAAAAAATAAAGCGTATCTTTCTCCCCTTTGGTGCAGCGGGTTTTCGCCAAACTTTTTTTCAGCCTATTGATGCTAAAATAAAAGGTATGTGTCTCAGCGTTCAGTCAAATTGGCTTTTTTTCGCTAGATACACCGGTAAACGGTGATTTTGCTTCCAACGCTATAGCGAAGCCGCAAGCTATTTAAAATTGCCCTAACTAGGTTTACATCATAGTTAAAAGGTAGCCCAATCGATTAAAAAAAAATTGTGGAATTTCGCCCCATGAATTAAAAGTAACAGTGATTTATCGAAAAACAACAAATTTCGGTCAAATATTAACAAAATGTCATTTTCAGTGATTTTTGTTGCCCTTCTTCGAAGCACCGTAACTTTGAAACAGCGGCACCGAGTGCGACAAATTTTTTTTTCTATCGATAGAAAATAATCTCAGCTTTCGATTGAGCTGAGTTAAAATAGTTAATTTAACTGTACATGCAACTTACCTACGCATAACAAAAGTAGACGTATTTTTTCCAAAAATGAACTAAAATTTACTTTTAAAAATATTGTATATCTTTTGACAAAAAAACTTTGTAGTAGAATTGCTTTGGATACTTGTTATAGATAGTATTTTTCATCAAAATACCAAGAAAAAAGAATGTTTTCAGCAACTTTTTCTAAAACCATAATTAAAGTCATTTTAAGCCAGTAACAGCAGAACCACCCATATATGTATATATATTGTAGATTTAAAAAAAACTACTTTAAAGTTTGGAACTTTTATACGTCAGTGAAACATAATATAGAAAATTTTATTACTTGTCGACAGAAGTGAAAATACAATTTTACGGGCCGAATAAAGGTGAAATGTACGTGAAAAACCATGCTAACATCTGTCCAATCGACTATAAATCAACTGACGATGTGAATAAAACGATCAGCCAGAAGAAAAATCAGAATAACATCGAACAAGAATTTATTCATGCTTGTATAAAAGCTGGCATTAATACGTCAAACGTGTAATTTTTAAGTACAGGCAAATGTATTTTATTATTTATACTTTGAAAATTATTTTTTTTTCTAGAATAAAAGTAAAAATTTTATCAATTATACTGCTTTCGATATATATCACTATTTTGCACATTTATGAGTAGAAGATTTTTTATACATAATTAAATTAATTATTATAAGTGTCATTACTTTTACAATAATCAAATAATACCATAAATGGTAAGTATTAAACATTGAACTAAGACGAAAATAAAAGACGTACAAAGTTAAACTTTTGTTAAATCCAAACATGGGTACCCTTTTCACTGGGTAAAACATTTTGGGCCAAAGTAAAATACGGTCAAGAGTCAAATCTTAGCCAAGCCTAGATACAAACAGTCGTAAAATTTTAGGTAGGCCAAAATACATACAGTGGTAAAATCATAACTAAGCCAAAATACAAACTGGGGACTAATCTTGCTTAAACAAAAGTATTAAGAAAAGTAAAATCTTGGCTGAGCCGTGATACGAACAATAATCATAGTATGGCTGGGCCGAGATACGAACAGTGGTCAAACCTTGGCTGACTCAAGATACAAATAATGGTAAAATTTTGGATTAGCCAAAATACAAACTGTGTAAATCATGGCTAAGTAGAAATATGGGCAGTGGTCTAATCTTGGCCTAGCAAAAGTATTAAAAGCACTAAGACCTTGACCAAGCCAAAATACAAACAATGGTCATTGTACGGCCGAGCCAAGATACGAACAGTGGTCAAATCTTGGCCGAGCCAAGATACGAACAGAGGTTAAATCTTGGATGGACCAACAGACGATCGATGTTGAAATCTTTGGTGTGCCAAATACAAATAAAGATGAAATCGTGGCCGAGCCAAGATACGAACAGTGGTCAAATCTTGGCAAAGTCAAGATACAAACAGTGGAAAAATTTTGGGTTGGCCAAAATACAAATTGTGGTGAAATCATGGCCAATTTGAGGGACGGGCAGTGGTTTAATCTTGGCCAAGCAAGAGTATTAAAAAAACTCAAATCTTGGCCAAGCCATTATACGAAAAATGGTCATACTACGGTCGAGCCAATATTCAAACAGTGGTCAAATCTTGGCCGAGCCAAGATAAGATCGATGATAAAAATTTTAATGTACAAAAAAAATTCAATCCTAACACACATAAAATTTTCAGCTGAGCCAAGATACGAACAGTGGGCAAATCTTGGCCAAGTCAAGATACAAAAAGTTGTCTAATAATGGGTGAGTCAAGATACTAACAGTGGTCAGATTATGTCTGAGTTAAAATATAAAGAGTGAAGTTTTTGCTCGTATTGCTTATGCGATTACGTTGAGCAATCAATTAAGGCGGGTAGAAGTGGTCAATAGGTTTGTGGTTTTTACCACTATCTTGCTATCATGACTTTGAAAAATTATACGCTACGCACTTTTAGTAATCATCATCCGACAATAAACAAGCATTGTAGTTGATTAAGTTGTAATTTAATCGTTAGCTTTAGAATACATAAGTCATATTGAATAATTGTTGATTTGGGTATACTCGTACGCAATTTCACACGTGCCGACTTTCTTGCAAAAAAAAAAAAAAAAATTAGTGCATCTTGAATCTGTCTGGTGTGGCGTTTTCATGCTTTATCGAAGAATAGAAAATGCTGAAAATGAACAAAAATGAAAATTAATTTTCTTAAAATTATCAAAAAACTAAACATAATAGTATCTTGACAATACCAGTTATTTATAAAAAAAATCCAACATGGCCATGAAAAACCGGGACTCGAAGTATAAGGAAAGGCGTGGACTTAGAAGTAGGAAGTCCAAGGTTCTGAACCCACTCTTGAACGGAACATCGCCCTGCAAAATACATGGATGGATATTAATCAAAAATAAGGACAAACAGTGTTATTGGATTGCTTAAAAAATATTATTACAGTACATTTTTGCTTTAATATTACGTTTACTAGCATTTTACCAATGGCTTGTATTATTACTATTATTGTTATTATTATTGTTATTTTTGTTATAATTTTTAATATTATTATTATAGAATTAATCATAATAGGGGGTACTTTGGCATAGTCTTTTATTTATGTAGCTGCTATTAGAGCCTCTTAAAATGTTGGCCCTCAGCGCTGCTTGAGTATTATTTATTATACAAAAAACTTTAGGAAATTATTTTCATTACATTTTGCTTCAAGATGAACTCTAAAACTTGTAAATGTAAACTACTGCACCCTATCAGACAGCACTGCCGTATTACCAAGCATGACGAGATACGGCGTAGGTACGGCTTACCCTATTGATCGATGATTTGGTTATGGTACGACTGCAGCTGGTCTGTCATTATGACTCAATCTTTGGGGCATTGTGGGTTTTTTAAATTAATTACAGCAAAAGCAAAGTCACTTTTATAGTTATGATAAAGTGTATCCCACGTTAAAATTCAACGAAAAACACGAAAAACATAACCAATTCACTATTTGGTGAATGTTCGTGAAAATAATTTTTTATTTTTTTTAACTGGGATCCCCAGATTATTATTATTAATTTTATAAAAAAAAAGCATTCTCAAATAACTCTAAAGTGACATTTTTGCCATGGTACTATTGCTTACTCAACTTACAATAGGCTGTCCAACTTGAACATGTCACTTTGTATATATGTATAAATGATTTTTAATAGTGACTTATGCAGACCTTACGTGCTTCTAACATATATATATACATATATACATATATATATATATATATATATATATATATATATATATACATATTTTAACAACATGATAGAATTATGCGGACTTTCTGTCCACTTTTGTCTTTATGATAATCCTTACATACACGTTATTGTCCGCATAAGTCAATGTTTATAAATACACACACACACATACATATAAATTTGTGTGTATGTATAAATTTATGTTTAAAAAAAAGGCATGTATGGAAGATATAGAGTGCTTGTATTGAAAGTGCCACCATCTATGCATATACACCCCTTGACGTATTGAATACGATATTTTGACATTCACTTGTATACCATTGGTCGTGTAAATTCCTAATTTACCGACCAGCATGAAAGTCCCATAACTAATTTGCATTAAATATCAAGAATAAAAAATGTTTTCAATGTCAATAGGTATTTCTAATCCCTTCCTTGCTTTTATCCATTACATATGTACACATCGTTACACGCACACACGCATATGTACATAAATATGTTTTGTTTTATATAATTTTAGTTTTCATTATTTTCTTGTTTATTTGTGAGTATATATTTACACATACACACAGATATATATATATATATATATATATATATATATATATATATATATACACTTACACATAAACAAGAAAATTATGTAAACTAAAATTATAAAAAACAAAACATGTACTTATATATACATGCGTGTGTATGTAACAATAGATATATATATATATATATATATATATATATATATATATATATATATATGTAATGGATGAAAGCAAGGGAGAGATCAAAAATACCCATTGTAACGTTTTAATAACTTGGTATGTTTGGCGTGTACTTGCAGTCTGCGGTGTTTTCCCCCTTGCACTTTATGTAGCAGACAAGCATCACATGTGACTCTAGTAAACAACTTTTATTTTTGATATTTTATAATAAATTAGAAATTAGAAATTCATACGTCCAACGGTATATAAGCAAATTTTGATACATCTAAATCATTATATCAAGAGGTGCATATGCATAGATGGTGGCGTTATTAATACAAGCACTTTGTATCCTCCATACAAGCCCTTTTTTTAATACCTTACAAACTTAAGACTTATAATATTAAGCCACATTCATTTTTTTTCGAGCAAATTTTCTTAATAAATGGATAAGAATGAGAAAAATATCTTCCCTAGGTGCGGATCGAACACACAACCTCCTGTTTACTAGGCAGTTGCTCTACCACTTAAGCTACTGAGGAGCTGTACATTTACTTGCGCTGTAAGTTTGGATAAGTTTCTTATTCTTAGTTTTCAGAGCTGTGTTTCACCAAAGCTCGATAAAGTAGTAATTTGACTTTAATGCTTGTCAGTAAGTTAGAAATTATCTTTAACATTATTTTTACTATTATTATCATTATTATTACTATTATTATTATTATTATTAACATTACTACTACTGTGAGTATTAGTATTATTATCATTGACTTTATTTTTGTAACTTCTTATATTAATGTTTGCATTGTTGTTATTATCACCACTCTCAGAATCATTATCATTATTATCGTCACTACTTTTAGTATTCTTATCATAAAAATCGTCATCCTTATTATCGTTATTACCATCAGCATCGTCATGGTTTTCGTCATCATCAACATCATCATAGTCCTCATTATAGTTATTATCATCATCGTTATCATCATCACCATCATCATCATAATGATGACAATGATGATGATAACGATTCTAAAAATGATCGTAAAAATGGTGAAAACAACAATAACGATGATAGTAATGATAATTAAGATAATTACTATGACGACACTAATAATAATAATGCAAATAATGATAATAATCATGACGGCACTCATGATAATGCTAACGATAATTTTGATAACGACAGTGTTAATAATATTTAAGAGAATAATAATGATAATGATGATATCAGGGATAATTTTTATGACTATTGTGATGATTACCATAATGACTACGATAGTATCAAGAACGATAATGATAATGTTAATAATAATAACGATGCTGTTAATGATCATTACGATGTTGAATGTGACAATAATTATATTGACGATGGTCGTGATAGTAGTAATAATAATGACGCTTAGAATGATGGTAATAGTAAAAAAACGATAAAAACATTAATAATAATGATAAAGCCTCTTGAAACAATAATAATAATAATGATAATGATGACAATTATAATGACAAGGATGACGTTAACTATGATGATAAAAATGATATAGTTGACATCGCTTACAATTTGCATTATAGTTATGTCATCGATAATGATGAGGACAAAAATGATAATGAAGATGGAAAAATACGATAATTACGACGACGTAAGTGTTGAAAACAATGATAGTATTAATTACAATAATAGTAATGACGATCATAATAATGACGATAATTATAATATAAATAATACTAATAACGATGTCAATGACGGTAATAACAACGACGTTGCTGACATTGAGAATAAACGTGGTGACATTTACAATAACGAAGACGCTCATGATAATGACAGTTACTATAATGACGGTAATGATAATAACAATTGAAATAATAATGATAATAAGGATAACAGCGCTAATAAAATTGCTAACGTCAATTTTCATAACAATAATAGTAATAATTATAAAAATGTAATGATGATGATTGTAGTTGTTATAAACATAATGACAAAAATGATTATAATGGTGATATCACCAACGATATAATAATAACGATGATGACAATGTTGATAATAATGACGAGGCCATAGATAACGATCACTATGACAGTAATAATAATGATGATCGTGACGATGATTATAATAATAATAATGATGATGATGATGACGTTAGTAATAATAATAATTATTATTATAGTAGCAATGATTTAAATTAAGATTATTCTAGTAACAACCCTAATAGTGATAATGATATGGATAATAACGACAATAATAATAACAAAGATGATGTTAGCAATGATGATAACAATAATAATGCTGACGCTACTAGTTATGATAAAAATGATCATGTCATTAATGGTGATAAAGATAAAAATAATGTCATTAATATTAATAGAAACGATAAATTAAGTGACATTAATGTTGATAACAATGATGATCGTATTGACGATAATAATAACAACAATGGCAACAATAACGATAGTAATAATGTTCATTGAACTTATAATAACAATGATGACGTAAATCTCAAAGACAATTATGACAAACATAAGAATAATAATGACGACAATATTTATGATAACTATAATGATTATATCAATGTTAAAGAAGATGAAACTGATAATGCTGAAGAGAATGATTTCGATAATAACAGTAACAACAATGATGTTAGAAATAATTATGATGACTTTAGTAAAAATAACAATATAGTTATTAGTAACAATGATAATAATGATAATAATGATGATAATAATGAAAATGACATTGAATTTGATTTTTATAATGATAGTGATATTTCTGAAAAGTTTAATAATGACACAAAAACGTTGTCATAAAATTTATAACATAATAATGATGGTAATGATGACAATGGTGATAATTATAATGGCATGAATGTTTATGATAACTGTAAAACAATATTAATGACAATGGTGATGATAAGTTTAATGACAATAGTAATAATAATAATAATAATGACATCAATAATCATAACAATGCTCATAGTAATGATGCCTATGGCAATGCCATTATTATTTATCACAATGTTTATAATGATGTTAATGAGAATAATACTGATAGTAATAAAAATTATAATAACAAAGATATAAGTTAACGATTATAATAATCATGAGAATAATTATATTAATACCACTTTCAATAACAAGGATAGTAATAAATATGACAATAATAATGTTGACGTCAATAATAATACTTATGTTGATAACGATGATGATGATAGTGATACTTATAATGATACTAATAATGTTACTAGTAATAGTTATACCAATGCTACTGATAATAATAATAATTATGTCATAGATAATCATAATGAAAATCATGTCATCAAGTATTATCATTAATACGTTTAATAATGACAAAACTTATGATGAGAATGTTGATAATAACAATAATAATGAAAACGGTTAATATGATGACATTGATACTGTTAGCAATGCTGATAATCATGACCTTAACGATGATGGCAAAGGTTTTCACAAGGACGATAATAATAAAAATAATAATGTAAACGGTCGTAATGTTGTTGACAAGAGTGATAACAAACATGGTAAAGGCAATATTGAGAATGGCGTTGATTGTTATAATCTATTTGTAAGGATAGTTAGAATAATTATAAGAACCATGATGGCGATGCTGAGTAAGATGACAATACTAAAAATTAACAAAAATTATGACTCTAATAATGATAACGACGCTCATACTAGTGATGTCTATGATGATGCTATTAATAATGATGATGATGTCTAAAACGACAATGATGAGAGTCACAATGATGATAATGACGATGACAATAGTAAAAATGATGATGCTGACGATAATAATAATAATAATAATAATAATAATAATAACAATAAAGCATTGGAAATTATAATGATTAAAAGACTAATGACTATAATAATGATAATGGTTCTGACGTTAAAGATAATAAAAGCGATGATGATAAATATAATGATAACGATGATGACGATAACGATGCTAATAATGACGATTATACTAATGGCACCAGTGATGATAGTAACAAAGCTATTTAGTGTAATAAAAATTGAGTCATAGATAATTATGATGACGACGATGATGATAATTATGATGAAAATTACCGTAATATCAATGAAGATGACAATAATAATGGTAATAATAATAGTGACAATAATAATGATGACGATAAAACTGATAACAATAAACAAAATAACAATAGTTTTAATGACAATATTCTTGACAATAACAATTACGTCATGAACGATTATAATAAAGACGATAATCGTAATAAAGAAACATATGGTGTTAATGATAATAATGACAATAATGATGACGATAATGATGATCAGGATACAATAAAAGTAATTACAATGAGGATAATGACAGTCATTGTGATGACAATGGAACTGTTAACAATGCTAATGATCACGACTATAATAATGATGGCGAAGGCGATTTCAATGTTAAAAATTATGAAAATAATTTGTCAATAATAATGAATTTTATAATAATGATGGGAATGGTAATAAAACGATGATTAAAATAACAAAACGTTTAATGATCAAAATGATTTTAATAACGATTAAAATAATATCAATTATTACAATGACGATGATATCAATGATCCTAAAGATGTTCATAATAATAATAATGATGCTAATAATAATGCTGAATAAATGATAATGACATGAATGGAGCTGAAAAAAACACTTAAGATATTGATGATTGTGTCAATGCTGATGATGTTGATTCAAATATTGACAGTTATGATAATAACATCAGAAATAATAACAATGTTACTAATAACGATAATGATTGATGCGCTTATTACTATCGTCATTCTTACTATTATCATCATTTATGTTATAATCATCATCGTCATTACGAATATCGTTATTATTCATAATTCTATCAATATGACCGTTGTCATTTACATAATTATTTTCAAAATCGTTAGTATTATTTTAAATTATAATGTAATCGTCATAATTATAACCGTCAATAAAATATTTATTAGTATCATCATTGTTTCTATCTTTTTTAAATTTCTATCGTCACTATTAACATCGTCATTATGCAAACCGTTATCCTTGGTGGGGTCATCATTATTATTCTAATTATGGTCATGATTGTCACTATTATCATTGTTATTATTATTAACACTAGTATTAAAAACATGATGATTATCTTTATCATTTATATTGTTATCGTAACTATTATCATATCCGTCATCGTTATTATCAAAATAAACGTTATCGTAATTGTCTTCTTAATTTAGCTTCTTAGTATAACATTCTGCATCATTATTCTTGAAATCGTCATGTTAATACTACCCCAACAGAAAAAGTTAGTATGAAAAAACGTAGCAAACCGTAACTTTCTGTGATGTAATGTACAGTTTGGATGGATTTTGCACCACAGTTACAGCTTGTTACGTTTTGGAACGTTTGATTATAGTCAACTACAACCTAACACATTGTCTTACTATTCGTTACATTTTATTATAATTCTAAAAAGACACTTGAATCTCGTGAAAAAGCAACTGTAGTAAACTCTAATAAACTGTAAGGAAGTGTTGTCATCTATAATAGTTTATAACAGCTTTGAGTTTTTTGCAGCTTATAACATTTTTTTATATTTTATTATCATTGATAACTTTTAGACACATTTCCTTACATTTTCGAATAAAATTTGCCTTAAATGAAAAAAACTTGAGTAACTATTATGAAAAAGTATAAGTGTAACAGCATGTGGTAAATCATATTAAAACGCAAGAAAATGTAAAAAAAACTTAACACAACATAATAAAGTGTAAGAAACGTCTGAAATCCATGAGACTATTACAGTTCCTTACATTTTCTTACGTTGTCTTGCGGGTTACCGCATATTATTACACATGTTCACTTTTTCTAACATTTTGTTACGTTTTTAAATTTCCGCTGGGGTATAAATGTCATAATCACTATTACATTAATTATTACTATTGTTGTTATCACCATGTCATTATCACATTTGGGATCATAATTAACAGCCTCATCATTATTATCATTATTATTAGCAACGCTAACATCATAACCGTTGTATTGATCGTAATTGTTACCATCGTTGTTATTTTTATCTGTATAATTGTGCTCGTCATTATTATATTTAATAATGTTAACATCATTGTTGTCGTAATAACTGTCATTTTTATTTATGACATAGTTATAATTGTGAACATAAGTATTGTTATTATCATAAACTTTATAATTATTTATCTTCTCATCACTATTATTGTTAATATTATTATTGTTTTTATTATTACTATTAATGTTATTATAACTACTAATATTATTTTCACTTACACTATTAACGTCGTTATGATCGTTACCGTTTTTTTTAATATCGTTGCTATTCTTATTAATATCTTTGTCACAATATTTTACCTATCATTATTACTTACGTTATGAGATCTATAAATATTATTATAATCGTGATCATTATAATTTTCATTATTATAATTTTTATTAATATGATCGTTAACATCAACATTATTGACATGATAGTTGTTGTCTTTATCGGCATACTCGTTATTATTATCGTTATCATTTTTTTTGACCTCAATATCATTATCATTATCTTCGTTATCCGTAATATTATCATCCCTTCTATCATTGTCAATATTATAATCATCATAATAATCATTATCATTTTTATAGTTGACAGTTCTATCATTCTCATTATTACCATTATTATCGACATTGTCGTAAATATCGTTACGACTATTGACATTGTTAAAATTATTAATGACGTCATTATCATCGGTATAAACATCAGCATCGTTGTCAGTGTCAACATAATTGCTATGGTCATTTTTATTACCGTCATTTTTTACTCTGCCATCACCATTATCGTCAACATTATTGCCATCATTATTATCAACATCATAACTTTCGTCATTAATAATATTGTTATTATAACAGTTGTCACAATTATTGTTATCTTTATAATAACTAACAATTTTATTATTCTCCCCATCATTATCAATATTATTATTGTCGTCATCATTAGTGTCACTATTAACATCGTCGTTGTCAACACTGTCATTATTGTCAATGTCGTCTCTATCAATATTATTATCTTTAGCATCTGTATGAGAATTATCATATTTATCATTGTAGTCACTATAACTAAAGTTGTTATTCTTAGAACCATAATTCTAATCGCCATTATTATAATCGACATTGTTTATATTGTCATTATAATCTTTTTCATTATCATCATTGTCGTCATCATTATCTTAAGGATAATTATTATCATCGTAATCTTCAGCAAAGTCATCATCATCATTATCAGTATTATTCTCTTTAGTATCTCTCTTGATTAATACCAACATCAGCAATTTTTCTCGACATTATAATCATTGTCATCACTAGTTTTGTTATTATTATCGTTATCATTATCATCAACATCATTATCGTTGCCATCATCAATGTTATTATTGTTGTCATCATCATCACTGCTATAAACATTCTTATCATCATTATCAGAGTCTATAATATCATCATCGTCATTATTATCATTATTATCACTAACGTCATCATAATCTTTGTCATCATTATCATTATCGTCATTAATATTATTATCATTAAAATTATCATGATCATTAACAATACCGTCGTCATAATTCTCGTTAGCAATACATTGGTGTCCAACATTATCGTCATCATCGGCATCATCAATATAAGTATCGATGTCATTATGTTTGTCATTGTCATAATCGTCATTTTTCTTAATGCCCTAATTATTATTGTCATCGATAAAATTGGTATTATTATTAACGTCATTACTTGTATTGTTTTTTTTCAACTGTAATTGTCATTATCGTTATTTACATGAATACCTCAACTAATATCTTTATCTTATTTATGTCGTTATTTTTATCTTTAGGAACACCATTAGCATCGATATTAACATTATTGTCATTCTTAGGTTCATTATCATTATCGTTATTATTAGAACCGTCTTTAACATCATCAATGTCATTAAAATTATTCGAAATTACTAGTTATCTGCAGCATGGGTACGTATTGTTTGTACGTACACTTTTTATAATCGTAATCTTACAGTGCTCACGAACATAATTTTATAACATAGAATAGATATAAATTTAAATGATGCTACTTCTCTTCACAGGACAAATACGAAATGGGCATTATCTCAATTAAGTCCAACGATAACAGGAATATAGCTTCACTGTGCTTACCAGTAAGTCAGTGCGGTTCATTGTTAAAAAAAAAAAATTATAATAATAAAATACTGCGACACATGGCGAGGATTACGTATGAATCGTAGTTTTCTGACATAAAAAACTATTTTCATAAGATTTGATACGTAGTAATAGGATTGTTTTCGTTGTTTAATTAAGCATACAGTTAAACTTATTTTGAAAGTTTTGACTCCATGCATAAATGAGAAAAAAAATTTTTTTTAATGTACAGACAAGGCACTACTTGATGGCTTATGATTGAAAATACATATAATACAGTACTACGTTAATTAATGATTCTGAATGCAGATGTCCACATAAGGATTCAGTGAGTGTTGGTCAGAAATTATCAACTACAAGCATGAGATTTTGTTATGTATTTAAACCACAATACTTACTTACTCATAAGGCAGATAATTTTTGACTGATTACCTTTCGATTTTTTCTTTACAATTTTTTAAAACGTAACTGTTTTCATTGCAGTAATGAAAACATGGAAGAGCATAAATGTTGTAGTATATGCTACTTTAACCTGTAGAGATCGTCGAATAAAGTAGTTTGCTATCTAATTAAAGGATTGCAAACACCAATTGCTAGAAGCAAGGAACTGGTGATAAAAAGTGGGAGCAGTTGGTCGATAACAGTTCTGTTTCATTCCACGAAAAGTGCAGGAAAAATTATCTACTGCTCAAAAGCTCTTCTGTGAAGCGTAGGTTTGAAGATACGGTTGATGAACAAGAGTCATGAGCAAATACGAGCGATATTAATTAACCAGTACATGAACAGAGTGAATTTGACTTCGAAAATTGCTGCTTATTATGTAAAAATAACTTAGACAAATACCAGAATAAAGTATCGCAAGTTTTCGATCCTCAAGTACTTCAGTGGCTCCGGGAGACTGCGTTGCTGAAGGAAAAAATTTTTGAGAATGTTATTGGTTGATTATATTATACAATACAATGTAAAAGTACAAGGCCACATTATCACAGATTATACGTCGCAAAGTTTCGATCTAGGGCTACTTACACGGAATTCAGTACAACGTCTGAGAGAAACAAGGCCTTAGAAAATGTGTTTAAGTACATTGAAAACAGTGAAAAATATTCGTCCACTTTGCAAGAACTACGATGCACGATGGAGGGTCACAACATCAGTGATGATGTCTCAATCAAATGTCTTAAAGAAAATTTTTCTAATGACATTTACATCGTCCAGAAAAGCGGAAACCAGCCTATGTTTTTTTACAAACAATTTGAAATCGCTGATGTATGCGATAAGTGGCTCATAGGTGAGACCATTAATTACGACCAAAAAAAACAATACTTAGAATTGCAGCAAAAATTTTACGGAAAGAGGTTGAAGAGAGTAACTTTGGAACTAATAACTATCCACTAGCCACTACGTTCTTAAGCGACGTTTCTAGTAACCTATTATCTTCAAAACGTTTTTAGATGATTTGCTGATGAATGGGAGTACCACTTTAGACAAAAATTTTTTGGAAAGAGATTGCATCGCCCACTCTGTGCTCTCAACACTGAGGCCACGATCTTTTATTTTAAGTAAGTTTGAAATGTAACTTAAGGTTGCAGGTGTACACTTAGATGTGATACTAAGATCCCTGTAAGACAATTTCTAAATATCTTAAAAAGTATAACACATATCAGTAAATATCCAGTCTCTAAGTAAAGAAAAGATGTTTATGTTTAAGAGAAAAATTCATTTGAACAGCAAATGGATGCCTTTTAAATGTGAGTAAAAAAATTGTTATCTCTTACATTGAGGAAAATCTCATCAATGAATGTCCTCTCATGTATACTTATATGTTTAAGAGGCCGAATTTCCACTCATTATGAGTAAATAGTTCCTCCGAAAAACTAAGAAAACAGACGTCAGTGCATATAAGTACAAAAACGAGTCATAGGACGTTTATTACTTTGAATGTCTTTAATAAATCAAGTAACATTTAGTTAACATGTTTTATGACATTAGCTCCACTTTTAGTGAATTTTGAGGCAAAATATTGAGCTGATAATACGAGTACCATCTTGTTGAATGATTATCAAAATTTCCCTTACATTCAACCTCACTGTTTGTGTTTTAGGTAACTTGTGCCTGCCATGGCCATTGTACTACATCTAGATGCACCTATAAAAAAGCGAGTTTTTCATGTACAGTAGGATGCAAACATTGTAATAGTCAAAGTTGTAACAATGCATTAAATGTTGTAAATAAAAGTGCATTAACTACTAGATAAGTTCACGACGACTACGACGACGATGATGTTATGGTAGCAATGATGTTCACAATCTATAAGCAGATAAGGAGCTCGTAGAGAACGTGATAGAATGCCAATCAGATGTATTACATCAACTGGAACACAATACAAAAGTTGAATTTGAATTTTAAAGGCGTGAGCCAATTTTCTTTTTTTTTGCCCATAAGTCCATATATTAGTGTATCAATTTATAATAGTTGCTTTTTAAACCAGTACGTGTGAAATAAAAAGTATTGATTACAGAAAATGTTGTACTGCACTTATGCCAATCATTAAATTTTTCTTGTAAATATGTGTCAAGAAACAGTGGTTGTAAGCAGATTATTAAATTGTAACAAATAATTAGTATTCATAACTCTCTGTAAAGGGTACACGGGATACAACTGTTACAATATCACTATGCTTTCACAAAAATAGCAAATATAATATGCAATGAAGCAACCAATTAGCGTGAGTTGAACGGTAGTTCACTCCAAATTGGTAGGAATATTTATATACCACACGCACACAACTCACACTTCTCTCCTCCTCTGCTTTCTATAAGTGTAAGTATACCAGCATTTTCCAAGCTGGCGACAGCGCGTGCTTAGTATCGATATCATTAATCGATGTATACGCATTTCGAGTTTAGTAGAGCAGCTAATTTGCAGTTTCATCTTCTCAGCGGTTTCTCTCGAAATCTTATGACAGTCAAAATCGAAATGAAAATGCTATTTGATGCATTTTCCCCGATCTTTTAATTGGTGAAAGACGTTTTACGGTACACACTACTTTTTTCAAAATATAGGAGCTTTTCTAAAAAATTTGCATAAAAACGCAATTTTTTCAACGAAATACGATACTAAAATTTTTCATAATCTCTTTTTTATGATCAGCGCACGCAGTAACATGATATATCAGAATTCAAAACGAAAAAAATCTCCAAACTTCAAGCTTTTGTTACTTAGTCTATTAATAATATAATTATATAGTATATTAATAGTTATAGGCATCATCATTATCAACATTATTATGAGCATTGTGATTATAATCAACGTTATTATCGTTGTCAATAATATTATCGTCATAATAATCAACGTGATCATTTTCATTGTTATAGTTATTTTTATTATTATTAACAAAATTACCATTATGATTATCGTTATCGTCATCTTTGCCATCAGCATAACTTTTTTTATTATAATTGACATAAGCATTATTATTATTATGTTGTCATAAATCCTTATCAACGTCCTTATTTATATTGTCTTCGACATCATCATCGTCATTCATATTACCAATGACATAATAATTACCACCATCATAAGCGTCGTCATTATTATTATTATCATTTTTATCGCATTATTATCATTATCATAACTATTGTCATCATCATCGTCATCATCATCATCATCATTATTATTATTATTATTATTATAGTTATTATTATAACTATTATAATCATCTTTAGCATAGTCATTATGTTTGACGGCAATATTTTTATTATCAGCATCATAAGCATTGTATTATCATCATTATCGTCATTAATATCGTCATTATTATCATCGATGTCATTATTATTGTCATCATTATTATCATTATTATTATTATTGTTATCATCAACATTATCGTTATCATTATTAGTGTAACAATTCTTACTGTTACTGTCATCATTATCATTATTATTATCACAGACATTATCATTATCGTTATGATCATTATCATCATTATCATCACCGTCATCATCATTATCATCGTCAATATTGTCGTCGTTGTCATCATCTTTGTTATCATCATTGTCGTCACTGTTGTAATCATTCTTCTCATAACCGTTATCAACTACATTACTGTCATTATCCTCGGTATCATTATTACCATCACCTTTCAAATCGTCTTTGTAATTTGATGTTATTATCAGTACTGTCGTCTCTATTGACGTTGACATCATTATTGTTATCATGATCGGCATCGTTGGTATTATTGTTGCCATCTTTAGTGTTATTATCAGCATTATCATTATTATTATCGTTATCATCATTATCGACTTCACTTTTTTATGATCAACATATGATGATTTTTATGATTATAATAAACCTAACTACTATTATTGTAGACAATGACATCGTCCCTATTGTTATTATCATTATTATTATTTTTCTTTGCTATCACTATAAGAATCAAAGCTTATATTACAACTACTATTTTTAGTATCGTTATCATCATCATCATTGTCTTTATCGTTGTCATCATCATCATAATTCTTATCATTATTCTAACTACTATTATAGTTATCTTTATTATCAACATCATTATCATCATCACGGTTGTCATTATTTATTTTATCATCATTGTGATTATCCTAATCATTGCATACTTTGATAACTTAATTATCATCATCGTTATAAGCATCGTCAACGTCATTATCGTCATTATAATCGTACGCAGTATCTTTGTTATTATCATTATAGTCGTAATCACTATCATTATTATCATTTGTGTTAAAAATTAATTTGTTATTCTTATTATCGACATTAATATCGACACTATGGTCATCATCAATAGTGTCGTCATCATTTTCATTATCTCTTTTATGACAGTCTTGATATCAATGCCATTATTGTCATTATTAATATTATTAAAATTAAAGTTATTATTATTATCGTCATTATTATCATCATCATTATCATTATCGTTATTATCAACATTCACGTCACCGCAGTCATTGCTTTTATTAACGCTGTCATCATCGTTATTGTCTTCATCATTATCGATGATATATTTAACATTATTATTATTAGCAACGTCAACATAATGATCGTTATTATCATTGTAAACAACATTTTTGCCATCATCATCGACGTCATCATTATTATCAGCATCATTATCATTATGGTCATTATTATTATTGTCATTATTACAAATGTTATCATCGTTATTGTTATCATCAATACCATTATTATCATTATCATCATCGCAATTATCGTTATTATTATTTTATTACTATTATCGTTATAACTATCAGTGTCATCAAAATTATCATTTATATTATCATCGCTATTATATTGTCGTTATCAGAACCATTGTCAATATTAAAATTATCGTAAGCATTCTTATTAGCATTATCATCAATATTATTATTATTATTTGCATCGTGATTATCATAATGGTCATCATAGTCTATCTTATTATTATAATCGTCATTATTAACATTGACTCCACTAATATAATTACGATTGCCAGCAACATTATTATCATGTCACTAACATTATCATCAATATGGTCATCATTATCGTTATTATTATTCTTAACTTCATATATATCGTCACCATTGTCATCGTCATTATTAATATCGTCGTTAACATTGTCGTTGGAATTAACATCAACGTCGTCATGACTAGCGTTTTGATTACATTGTTATCACTTTTATTGTCTTCAATTTCTTCTTTACAATCGTTGTCTATCTTACCTCTATCTTTTTTACTATAGTTGTCATTACTATCACTGTCGTTATTATTATCATCTTTATCATAATTGGTGTTATACTAATCATTATTATTGTTAGGACGTGAACATTATTATGTTTATTATCATTGTTAACATTATTCTTATAATTATTATTATCGTCATTATTAATATAATTATCATCATAGGGGTTATTATCATTATTATTATTTTTTTCATCACTATCGTCGATATAAATATTGACACTGTCAATATCCATCATCATTAACGTCGTTGTCATTTTTATGAGTATCAGCATCGTTATTATTGTCATCAGTATTACCACTGCTATTATTATTATTGTCATGATTAACGTTATTTTAATCATTGTCATAACAATTACTTCTGATAT
Organism: Copidosoma floridanum; assembly: GCF_036245765.1. Lineage (NCBI taxonomy): Eukaryota > Metazoa > Arthropoda > Insecta > Hymenoptera > Encyrtidae > Copidosoma > Copidosoma floridanum. The sequence goes on along the minus strand of NW_028321903.1, from coordinate 9,187,703 downwards.
AATGATCCTCATCTTTACTATCAATAATATTATCATCGTCGTTGTCAAATCTATCTTAAGTGTTATCGTTAGCACTGTCATTGTTATTATTGTTATTATTTGCATAGTTTTTACCATTATTGTTATCATAGAAATCGTCAACATTTTTATTGTCATCATTATTGTTGACTTTTCCACTTGTATTATTATTTTTCTATTGTTATCAGCATCATCCTTGTTTTCAACGTTAACAGTAATATTTAACTATTCTAGTCTTCATCATTGTTATCGTAATTTATATCGTTCTTAATTTTTTTGATTATTATTGTCATCATTATTACCATTACTATTGTTGTTATTCTCATCATTGTTATCGTCATCATCATAACTATTTTAGTTGTGCTTGTCAGCAGTAACCGCATAAGATTGTTATCATCCTAATTATTGTAACCATTATTCTCATCATCACCAACGTTGACGACATCATTATCTGAGCTATCATTACTATCACAATTATTGGTGTTGTCATCATTATTATTGCCAATTTTTTCATTGTTTTATTCATCGTGATCATGAGTATGATTATTGTCCTTGACATCACCATCATCATCATCATTATCATTATTATCATCATTCTCCTCGTAATCATCATTATTATTTTAATCATCATTTTTATTATCATTGTCTTAAACATTAACGTCATTGATATCTTTAACTTTGTCATTATTATTATCAGCATTATCAGCACACTTTTTATTCTTATCTTTATTACTATTGGCATTATTATCATTGTTATATGTATCGTCACCATTAAAATTGTTAGTATTATTTTTGATATAAACAAAATTATCGTCATTATCACGATCGTAGTCATTATTTTTTTCCATTGTTATTATTAAAACATTATTATTGTCTTTACTATTGTCATTATTATCATTTTAATTGTCTTGATTATTATTATTGTTACTTTTATTGTAATTTTATGTATCGCCATCATTATTATCGTCATTATCATTATCATTTTCATTACCATCGTCCATATTATTATTGTCACTGCCAACATCGTCATCGTTATTGACGGCTTCATCGTTGATAATATTGTTATTATTTGTCATTATTATCAATGTCACGACATCGTTTTTCATTATTTGCATCGTCATCTTTATTATTATTATTTCGAAAATTATCGTTCTCAAAAATATAGTAAGCATCATTGTTAGCGTTTATATCATTATCACCGTTATTATTTTCATCGTTATCATTACTATTGTCATCATACTCATCGTCATCATCATTATCGACATGATTATTGTTGTCTTTTCAATTTTTATCATCATTTTGACATTGTCATAATCATCGTTGTTATCATTGTCGTTATAAGTATTAATACAGAAATAAGGATCTGTATTATTGTCATCGTCTTATTGTCATTGGCATTTACATCATCGTTACCATAAACTTAATCGTCACTATTACCATTATCATCATAATTCTTGTTATCATCAGCATCATCGTAATTATAGTTATCATCATTACGATTATTTTTTTTATTATTATTGTCATTATTGTTATCATTAACATAAATAATGTCATCATCGTCATTGTTATCACTGTAATTTGTATAATTGTACTTATTAGCTATGACATTCTAAAGACTATTATTCTTATTATAATATTCACTATTTTTCTTGTTATTACCAACGTTGACATCATTATTACCTTTATTATTATGATAACAATTATCATTAGCGTTTTTATCATTGTTATCGTCATTTTTATCGTAATTTATATCATGGTTATAATGATTATACCTATCGTCTTTGCCATTATCATGATCCTAATTATTATTCTCATCATCTTTATCATTATCATCGTTATTATTATAATTATTACCATTATTATTACTATCATTGCCGTTTTTAGCATTAAAATCGTCAATATTTTTAACGGTGTCATTGTAATTATCATAATTATAAGCATCGTTTTATTATAATTTTTATCATTATCGTCAAAATTATAATCATCCTTACTGTCGTCATCTTTATCATTGTCATTATTATTACTGATATTTTTAACATTATTGTCATTATAACCATCATTATTGCTATTATTGCCATCGTTATTATTAATATTATCAATATTAAGATTATTACCAGTTTTTTAACAATAATCGTTATCATCATGGTTGTTGCGTTCATTATTATCGTCTTTGTTGTCATTGTCATCCATAATTATCATTAATACAAATATTTTCAACATTATTGTCTTTATTATTGCGTCATTATCAGTATCATCATGATTATGATCGTCATCATTATAATTGTCATTACCATTTACTTTATGATCATCATCATCTCTTAAATTAATGTTAATATTATCACTAGTATTATAATTAAAGTTTCTATTAACATTGTCGTTGTTACATCTTACTATTAACTATTTCATTATTATATTCTTCATAACTGTTATTATTATCATCATCGCCACCGACATCTTTATCATTATTATCACTATCGTTAATCTCGTTGTAATCATCATTGTCGTTATTGTCATGTTTTTTATTATTATAATTGCCATTATTATCGTCATAAGTATTATATACATTTTACTTATTATCATTAAACACAATGTTGTCGTTCTTTATATCGTCATTTGCGTTATTATTATTATCATCGTCATTATTGTCTTTGTCATCATAGCCATTATCATAATCATCATTTTCATTATTATAATCTTCATCATTACTATCGTAATAATCATCAACATTATCATACATGTTATCATGACTATCAGAATTTTTATTTATTTCGTCAACATTATTATTGTTTTTTTCTTCATTGTTGCATAATTATTATTATTATTATTATTATTATTGTCATCACGGTTAATATTATTGTTATTATAAACATAACTATTATTTAACTGCTTGTCGATATTATCATTGTTATCTTTATTACTGTCACCGTCATCGTCATTATGATTATCGTCGTCATCATCTTTGTCGTCTTTTTTATCATCATTGTCATTGACTTCTTTATAAGTATTATCACTATGAATATTCGTGTTATTATTATTATTATTATAATTATTAATATTATTATTGTTGTCGTCAGGAACATTATCATACATATATTTGTTATAATTATCATTGTCATTATCATAATTATTATTTCCATCGTTTTTAACGTTATTATTATTAACATTGCTGTCATTAGTATGACTATCATTATAAAAATTGTCAACATTATTAGTGTCGTCATTATTATCATAATCATTATTTGCATAGTAATTACCACCATCGTCATCATTATCTATCTATTAATTTCTTAATGATTTTATGCTTATTTAATTTTTTTATCCAGCTAGTCTTAATAAGTACCCGTTACATACAATTGATAAGATTCTTTAAAAATTACAAGGAGGTGTGTATTTTTTCGAACTAGATCTAGCTGATGCGTATATGTAATTTCCAGTGGACAAGAATACCTTCAAATTATTAACGATAGTCACGCATAAGGGACTATACAGGTACACAAAAATTTTAGAGAGAGTTGTACCTGCGCCAGCTGACATACAAGAAAAGCGGATAAATTTAACATAACGTCCAATGGTGGTACTGTCAAATTTTGTATTTATTAAAAAATAAAACGACGTTTTAGTTATTTGGACAATGTCCTGGCCCTCATTAGGTACAAAAATCTATGAGTAAAAAAAATTCTTTGCAATACAAATTTTGGTAAATACCATAAACGCAAATTAAATAAAACATCTATAACATATCTCTGACTCTTATGAGAGGGATGTAAAATCGTAATGTAGTCAGAGTTTCAAGTTTAGTTGCTTTTATACCTTGCACGCACACAAATGACATAGTATACGCACATAATACGATCAAATAAGAATCGCAAGCAGTTCCTTGTGAGACGCACGTAAACAGTTTATGTATTTCTAACAATATAAATGAAAGGGGCCCTTAAATTATGTACATCAAATTAGTCTCTTTTCCTTATTAACTTAACAGGAGACTTATAACAACTTTTCAGTTTTTTGGTATCTTGTTGTCTATTAATATTATTATGGAAATAACGTATATTTTACATTTCGGAAAAAAGGCACTTTTTGTCATTTAGTTCTGTGTCTAAAATTTTTATTTTATTAAATTTTATTAAGTTATATGTAAATTCAATGCTATATTGTGATAGTACAAATATATTTTTTTTTCTCTGTGTCTCTTTTATGTTCTGCCATTCTTAATTTTACAGCTCTCGATGTTCGGCTGACATAACAGCAGTTGCAATTTGCATATGGTAAACGTGTGTGGTAAACGTGTGTGGTAAACGACATTATTTTTATCGAGTGGCTCGGTTGCATCTTTTTAAAGTGAAAAAGTCGAATTCGATTTATTTTTTAAACTGTGTACAAGATCAATGTGAAGCTTCTTACAATAATAGTTAATAGGAACCTGCAAGTGGGGAATATAGGGCAATGAAAAGATTAGTTTATTATTATTATTTTAATTACTAAAGCAGACAAAGATAATATCACTGTTGTCATTGACAAAGAAGCTTACATTAATGAAGTAGAAGAATTATTGAGTGATGATAAATATTGTTGACAGCTAAAAAATAATCCTTTAAAGCAATTAATTGAAGATAGAAAAAATTTTTTAATCAAGTGGGATCAGTACGGTATTTTTGATGAATTAAGTAAGTTTAGTAAAGACATTCATAAAAAAACTTATCTAAATGCTACGGACTGATAAAAATACACAAAAAAAACATTTATATCCGTATCGTTGTCTTCACAGTGAATTCACCTACATTTAGTTTTTCAAAATTTCTAGCTGATTTTTTGATTAAGAATATTCCGCTGGCAAATTATACTTACAAAATAGTTATGAGTTAAAAAATAAATTAAAAGATAGTATTATTTTACTAAGTAACACTCTTAAAAGCCTAGAATGTAGTTTATTTATTTACTTATACTTGTGAAGCCTCAATCATAAATGCAATGAAATATTTTTGAAAATTCTTAAATAGTAAAATCAATGTTTCTCTTAATAAATTTTGTACAGGTGTAACTTTTATTTTGAATTCAACTTTTTTCCACTCCAACAACAAATTTTATAAACAAGTTTTTGGCCGTTCAATAAGCAGTCCTTGTAGTCCAGTGCTGTGTGATCTTGTAATGCATTTGCTTGGAATTTCATGCTTAGAGAAGTTATGTTTTGATACTCCACGGTACGTATGGTATGTGGATGATATTCTTATATGTGTTTCTACTAAATACTGCTTACGTGCGTCTCACAAGGAACTGCTTGCGATTCTTATTTAATCGTATTATGTGCGTATACTATGTCATTTGTGTGCGTGCAAGGTATAAAAGCAACTAAACTTGAAACTCTGACTACATTACGATTTTACATCCCTCTCATAAGAGTCAGAGATATGTTATAGATCTTTTATTTAATTTGCGTTTATGGTATTTACCAAAATTTGTATTGTAAAGAATTTTTTCTACTCATAGATTTTTGTACCTGATGAGGGCCAGGACATTGTCCAAACGATTAAATCGTCGTTTCACTTTAATTAATAAAAAATTTGACACCACCACTATTGGACGTTATTTTAAATTACTAACCAACTGTCATGGGACGTCTTATTTTATTAAAAGCAGATGAACCTTTTGAGAGGGCTAAAAGTAACTTTTGCATGCTTAGATTATATATACGGGATGGGTAAGACGAAAGAAGAGCATTTAGAAAATTAGAAAAATGTGTGTAAGAGACTTGAGGAATGCAGGCTTAGACTTTATGCAGGAAAACTTAAATTCATGAGAACACGCATTGAAGTGTTGAGATTTGCTATGGATGAAAATGGCCTACATTTATCTTTAACAAAAGTAAATGCCATGATAAATGCATTACGTCCTACGAATGTGAAAGAGTTAGCCTTTTTTTCAAAGCTTATAAATTTTTATGCTTTATATTTTAGAAAAAAGATCAGCAAACTTTAAATTGTTATTTGATTTCATCGGATTCATCAGTTTTTTTTCGGATGAGAAATTATCTTGCACACAGACAATAAGTCATTACAACTTATCCCGGATTCGAGAAAAGATATTCGAATAACAATGGATACTAGGCTACAGAAATAGGCATATTTTTTCTCAGATTTTAAATATAAAATAGAACACATGAAATTAGCAGCAAATGCAAATTGTGATGTGTTATTAAAATTGCCTGTTGATAATACTACTGTAAAAATTGATGTAGATTTTGTTAGTGTGCAACACAATGCACTAAAAACTGCAGAATTAATGCAAAAGGCACAAATGACATTCAGACCAGATAATCGTAAAGAGGATTTGGAGATAGCAGATGTAGTCTTGATGAAAAACGACGAAGCACGAAAGGAAAAACGGGTAAGTGGAAAAGTTATTAGCAGAGTTCGCCATCTACGTACTTGGTAAAAAGCAATACGGGGGGTGTACATAAGTGGCACATCGATTAGATGATAAGATGTCAAAACGCTCTAATCCTGCGTCGCTTGAAAAGGTTGTTAATTAAAAAGGGGAAAGTGGTTGTGGTGTTTGAGACTAGTATACCATATGGGTGGTGTGTATATACGTGTAAATAATAAGAGTGGTGCTGGATAATAATCTCTCTGCACTGCGTAATGATGAGTGCAGTCTGTGGTTAACCAGCTTTGTAGCATGTAGTTAGCTCAGGCAGCACTTTGTATTCTTTCACATTATGTCTCTCTAATTTCTATATTAAATATTTACTTCCATTATTTTTAAGAACACAGGTGTTCTCATTATTTTTTGTATCACTATGCTCCTGTGAATTATATGATGTAATAATATGACAATCATTATGATTATTATAAATGTTTTTATCACCAACATCAAGTCGATCATAATTATCATGATCGCCTACATTAGTATAATAGTTGTGATCATTATCATTATTATCATTTACAATATTATTTTTATTTTTCTGTACTCATTATTCTTATCATTTACATTTACAGTATTATTATTGTAATTATTATTAACTTAATCATTTTTGTTGAAAGCTATGTTATTGTTATTGCCAGAACTGTCTTTATTATCGTTATATCATTGTTATCATTATCATCATCATTACTATTATTATCGATGTTATCAATACTATTATCATTACAACTATCGTCAGAGTCATAATTGTTGCCACTATTACTATCGTTATTATTACAGTTAAAATTATTATTGTCATCGTGATCTATGTCATCCTTATTATCGTATATTTTATCAACGTCTTTATCATTATTGTTGATAATAACATTATTACCATTTGTAACAGCATTATTATTTTTGCTATTATTAAAGCTATGGTGATAATTATTATCGTTATGATTATCATTACTATCATTATAAGCATCATTATCACAGATGACATCAATATTCTTTGTGATATCATCATCTTCATCACAATTTCTGTCATTATTATAGTCGTGATAATAGGCAATGTTACCATTATTGTCATTATTATAATTTCTGTTACCATCATCGCTGTCACCCCTTTTTTTGTTATAATTACCGTCAACGTCATCATCGTCATTATTATTGTCGTTACCATTATTATTATAGTCATCATTATTGTCATCTTTATGATCATCATCATTGTAAGCATTATTATGATAATGACTGTCGTTATAATCATTATCAGTAATATCAACATCATAATAATAGTTATTATTATTGAAATTATTGTTATTCTTATTTACAACATTGTTATTAATAACAGCTACTTTAGTAAAATCGTTGTCGTCATCATCATTATCATCATCGTCATCATTATTGTTGTCAGCTGAACAGCGTGATCATTAGAATTAATATTATTACTATCGTTATGATTGTGATTATAATCACATTTATCTAGGTCATGACAATAAATGTCATAATAATTGTCTTTGTTATCGACGTCATCATCATTATCGGTATTATTAACATCAATCCTATTATTATTGTCATTATCATTCTTTTTATTTTTCAACAAGTCATAACTATCAATGTTATTATTATTATTGCCATGGTTATTATTGTCATCATCAACATTGACCTCACCATCGTTATTAATATCATTGTCATCATCAACATATTCATCATCATTAGTGTCGTCATTATTATCTCAATTATCATTATTAGCACTATCGTCAGCATTGTCATCGTCACTATCAACATCATTATCGGCATCAGTACTATCGGCATCATAAGAATTATTATTATCATTTACATCATTATTACTGTCGTAAATAACATCATCCTTATCATCAACATGAGTTTTATCATTATTATCGTCATGTTTGTCATCGTCATCATAATTATATTCCCCATCAGGGTCAATATTTTTATCGCCATTAATATGATCTTTATTGTTAATTTTGTTGTTATCATTATTATTGTCAACATCGTAATCATCATCATCATCATCAAGGCCATAATTATTATCATCATCATTAGCATCGTCATCATCGTAAACGACAAAATAATCGAAATTATTATCAATATCATTATTATTAATATTATTGTTACTGTCGTCATCGTCATGGTTACTATCAACATTGTTACTATCATGAATGTCGTCAGTTTTAGCATCATTATCGTCTGCATCATTTTTATTATCAACCTCATTATTTTTTTATTATGATAATTGAAATTATTGTAACTGTGATTACAATTATTGTTAATATTCTCATCGTTATCATAATGATTATTGTTATTTCAACTTTCGTCATTATCATTATTTTTATCATAATAATTAACATCACAACTATTGAACTCATTTATTATGTCACCATTATTCTCGTTATTATTATTATTGCCTTTATTATGATCGCCATAATTAGCATTATAAGTATTATCATCGTCATCATTATCTTTTTTATTACTATTTTCGTGATTTACATTAATGTTTTTATTATTATCGTTGATAAAGACATTTTAATTATTATTAACATCATTATAATTACTGTCATCAGTGAAATTGTTATCATTATTATTGTCATTATTATTAATGTTATGATCAACATTTTTATCTTTATTTGCGTATTAATTATTATTATTATTTTTATTATTATTATTGTTATCATTATTATCATTATTATAATTATTATTTTTATTATTGTTATTATTATCATTATTATTATTATTATTATTTTTACTATTGTTATTATTGTCATTATTATTATTATTGTTATTATAATCATTATAATTATTATAATAATTATTATTATTGTTATTATTACTATTATTTGACCAGATAAATAAGTCACAGAGGCGCGAGAAGCATATCAAGTGTGATACGCTCTGATAGAAACAGGAGAATCTCAAAAGTTAGGAGAGAGAGAGAGAACTATTAGAGGGTAAGGAGAGTGTTAAAGAAGTGGAAAAGAAAAAATTAAAAAGAACGAAAGGAAAGAGAAGTTTGAAACAAGAAGAGAGCTCAGTTCGCGATTAGCTGCGAGGCGAAGAGTTGACCGAGGAAGTGTGAGGCAAGGAGTGCAGATCTATCTGACTTAGACCAAGACGTGATTTTGCACCGAGGTAAAAATTGGTAGAGATTTTTCTCAAATTCGCCTTAACGTACTAACGAATACGCATCTTTGAACAAAAAGATGAGAAATCCTTCTAAAGACGGTGGTCTTAGAATCAACCTCAAGCCAAAGGATTATTCACCGGCAGTTTAACGCAACCATCAAGATAACAACAAATCATCCACACAGAGAAGGTACTCTTAAATACGATTAATAAAAAGAAAAGAACAAGTTCTCTCTCTCAATATTAAAAAATATAATTATATAATTAACTGACAACAATATGTTGTAATATTTGACTGCAAATGTTCAATGGCGAGTTAAGTAACATTAAGTAAAGGCAAAAGTTTGTTTGTCTATTTTGTAAAGCTTTTTCTTTGGAATCGTATCATTTGACATTATAATAAATATCAGGTTGACTGACCAACTTATCTGAAGTAATTTTAGAATACGTCTTTTGTTTTAAGCTGTGTTTTAGACATTCAGATACATATATATATACAAATTTTTTTTGTAATTGTTTTATTTGCAATTAACCGACAAACTGGGGAAAAAAAAGCAATAATAATTATTATGATTATTATTAATATTATTATTGTAATAATTGTTGTCATTGTGATTTTAATTGACAGTATTATTAATATAACTAGCATCGTTAATATCATTATCATTATGTTAAGGATGATTTTTATGATGGTCAGTATAATCATCGTCTTTACGATTGTTGTTAATATTATAATTGTTACGGTTTAAATAACTGTTTTTAGAACTATTGTGATAATTATTATTATCATTATTTTTTTGACTTCATTATTCATATTATTATAATCATCTTCATTACCATCAGTGTTATCATAATAGTTATGATTGTAAGTATCGTTATTATTATTATCATTTTTTATAATATCGTTTTGACCAATAATGTCATAACAATTGTTGTTAAAACTATCATCGACATTATCATAGTCATTATCATCATTACATTTGTCATCATAGCCATTGTCACTTTCAACATCGTTATTATCGTTAATGTCGTCATTATCAGAATTATTATCAGGTGCATCGTTATCATTTTCAATGTCGCTGTTTCTGTCATTATTCTTATCGTTATTGGTATTATAGTTATTATGATCATTGCTAATAATGTCATGGTTATTATGAACATTATTGTTCTTTCAACTATTGTCATTATCATTTTTAATTTTATCGATATCGTCCTCACTATTATTGACATTATTATCTTGATCATCGTCATTCTTGTCATTATCATAATTATCATTACTGTTATCGTCTTATTAAGAACTAAAAATATAATTATTATTGTCATATTTATGGTAATTGTTAACATTTTTATCATCATTGTTGTTATCATTATAAGTATCGCCATTTATTATTATTGCAGTCATTATTATTGTCATTTTTTTTATCTACATTATCATTTCCATCATTATCAGAAGCATCATTACTATCGCCGTTATTACTATAGTCGTAATCATTCGCACTTTTATTATAAGTATTGCCATTATAACTATCGACATCATGACCAGTGTAATCTGTAATATCGTTTTAATTATCGTCATCAATAACATTGTTATCGTTAACATCGTCATCATTATTATCAATGTCATTAATTTTCTTGTTATTATTATCAGCATTATTATCAGCAATCTTTTTACAATTATCGTCTTTATTATTGTCATCAGTATTATGAGCTACATAACTAATGTCATCACCATTATTGTTCTTATTATTTTGGTCTTCATTGTCATCGATTACAGAATTGTTATTGTTTTCATTAGTACCGTTACTATCAGTATAAATGACATAATTGTTATAGTTATCGTTCAATTTGTCATCACCATCATCGTCATAATTATTGTTTTTTTTATCGCTGTCATTATTATTATTCTTGTTATCGTTATTATTTTTAACATTGGCATTGTTATCATAATTGTCCTTATTTCTCGTTTATCATTCTTATTATCAATATATTAATCGTCATTATTATTATCATTGTTATAATCATCATCATTATTTATGTTGTCTTAATCAACATAGTTATATTTATTACGGTGTCGTCGTTATCATCATTCTCGTTTTCATCATAATCGTCATCATTACCGTTATTATAATTATCGATATCATTATCATAATTATTGTTATTATGATTACTCTCGTTATCATCATTGTCGTTATTATCATTGTTACCCACATTGTAATCATTATTAATGGCATTATTATTGTCATCATGGTCATCCAAAATGTGGTCGTTTTTATGATTGTCACTATACTCATTGACGTCATTATTTTCGTTTTCATTACACAGCTCCACAAAAAAAATCGAAAGTCTTAGTGCAGAGACCTGACATACCCTCCTATATGTAATCAACCACGCTGAATTCGAATCCGAGGTCAATTTTACTCTATCACGTCAGGATTTTTTATAACCTCAAAATTTAAGCCCAAAAACCCCATAACACATAAACCATTTCATGCCCGAGTATCTTGACCCAAGTAACGCTATAACCTTATGATTCGATTATCCCTAAACTCCATTAATCCCAAAACCCTAAAACCCAATGACGCCATAACCTCTAAACCAGATGAGTAACAGAGGTTTGAGTCTCTAGTGCTGAGATGTCTAGGTCAATGTTGTGTTTCTCCACGTATAGCGAATCTCCTGATTCGTCAGGCCCCTTTACTACATAATTGCTTAAAACATTAACTGAATGACCGTATTACCTTATAACTAACTAGCCCATTAACCCTCAAACGTGATTACCATGAAACCCTAAAAACCAGAAAAATTCAAGAAACACAACAATAACTTAGACATGTCAGCACTGAAAACTCAAAACTCTGTTACTGATCGGGCTTAGAGGTTACGTTTTAGAGTGAATGGTTTAGTTGGTTATGAGTAAATAGGCTCATACAGTTATTGATTAAAATAATTATGTTGTTAAGGGGCCTGGCGAATTAGGAGATTCGCTATATGTGGAGAAACACAACATTGACCTAGACATCTCAGCACTAGAGACTTAAACCTCTGTTACTCATCTGGCTTAGAAGTTATGGGGTCATTGGGTTTTAGGGTTTTGGGGTTAATGGAGTTTAGGGATAATCGAATTATAAGGTTATAGCGTTACTTGGGTTAAGATACTCAGGCATTAAATGATTTATGTGTTATGGGGTTTTTGGGCTTAAATTTTGAGATTATGAAAAATCCTAACGTGATAGAGTAAAACTGACTTTGAATTTAAATTCAGCGTAGTCAATTACATATAGGAGGGTATGTCAGGTCTCTGCACTAAGACTTTCAATTTTTTTTGTGGAGCTGTGTTATTTTCGTTATTATGAACTACATTGTCATTATAAATATCTCAATTATCAATAGTATATCACTATCATTATAATTATTAAGATTATTATTATTATGATTATTATTATTTTTTTTATTATTATTTTTATTATGATTATTATGATTATTATTATTAGCGTTATTATTAATGGCATCCTTTCTGTTTACCTTAACGATGTCGTTACTACCATCGTCATTCTTATTATTATTATAATTATCATTTTCATGACTAATATATTTATTTTAACCATCATTATCATTACCATTACCAACATTAACATTATTATAATTATTTTTTTCATTACAACCGTTATTGTTATTATTATCATCGCTGTAATCATCGTTATTCTTATTTTCGTCCTCAGTATTATAATGTGTTCGTCATTTTTATTTTTATCATTATAATTATTACCAGAGTTATCAGTATCATTACTCTTCTTTTCATATCATTATTATCATTATCGTTATTATTAACGTCATTATCAAATTTATAAGTACTTTTATCATTGTCATTGTCATCAGCCTTATCATCAACATCATCATCATCGCCCTCATCTTAATCATTAAAATCATTGTCATTATTATCATCATTATTATAACCTTTTTAATAAACACCTATATTGTTATTATCATTATCGTTACCATTATTATCATAATAATTATCATTATTAGTCTTACAATCATTATCAACATCATTATCATCAGGGTCATTATTATAATCATTATTGTAACTATCATCCTTATTATAATCGTCATCGTTATCATTGCTATTATCATCTTTGTTATCATAATTATCGTCATCATCATCATTAACATTATTATCATATTATAATGGTAATTTTTATTGCGGTCGTCATAATGATTATGTTCATTTATATCAATTTCATTCTTAACATCTACATTTTTATTATTGTCATCATTATATTTATTATCAGCATTATAACTATTGGTATCTGAATCATGATTCTTATTATTATCGTCATGATTATTTTTATTACAGTTACCGTTACTGTTATAATGATTATTATAATCATTATTATTATTATTATTGTTATCCTTATTACAGTCATTATTATTGACATCATCATTATCTTTACTATTATTATTGTTATTATCCTTGTTGTCATTACTTTCATTAGGACGATTATTAGTATCACTGTCAACCTTATTATGGATACTTTTATCATCGCATTTTGATTATTGTCATCATCAATACCATAATCATTATTGTTCACTATATTATCGTTATTATAATCATTGTTATTAATATTATTGTCATTATCATCGCTATCATTATCATCCTCATTTCTATTATTGCCGTTGCCATCACTGTCGTCATTGTCATCATGATTATCGTCAGCTAAGCTACCAGCAGGAATTATGAATCCAAAGAGTAGTGATAAAGGAAACTTTTTATTTAGAAGACTGTTCATTAAACATTTAAGGTTATATTTGCCAATACTTGGTCTCTCAAAGAAAAAATATATAAATAAATATAAGTCTATTTATTATTTTAGACAGCTTTTAAATATAACAATATTGTGTTGCTCTGAAATGAGAGTTTTATTTATTAATGACATAACTAATTTACAATTATTTTACAAATATGGTTCTCACCTGAAATTAGAGAAACAACATTTAAAGTTTATTCTTTAGCTGTAAATTCTCTTTAGCAACTTTTACAATTTATGTACACATCACACATCTCACTTTTAACCACGTAATCACACGACTGTCTTGTTGAGCCACGTCCGAGATACGCTCACTTCTTATCGTGTACAGTAGTTATGACATTTTCCGACACTTGAAAGCGCGTTGTAGTATATTAGTGCCGCGCGGTCATTTGAATAAAGAACTGTATTTTCTTTACATAAATAATACGAAGAATCGTGGAATTTTTCTTTATTGATGCTCTTTTGCCTAAAAAAATATTCATTAATTATCAATCTTAAAAAGGAATTAGATCTGTTATTACAAATCCTTGTTTTTGTTAGGAAAATGGTTTGAAAAAATAATACTGATAATCAATTTGGTTTTTAATTACCGATGATTGCTTGTCTAATAGCACATTTTAATATTAATTAATATTAAAAACGGTTAGACTGCAAATACTGACTGTTGCGTAACAAAGGAAAAAGTTTGTTAAATAATAATAGTAAGTAACGGTTGAATTTTTCATCACCGATGCTTGCTTGTATAAGGACTCATTCTATAAATGTATATTACTACTTAACAGTTTGATTCTAAATAACTAATACTTGCTCACTTCCAAAGAAAATTTATCAGCCTATTATACTAATCAACAGATGTGTTTTGAATTGCTAACTATTGCTTGCCTACGCCTTAATTCTTTTTATTGGTAATACTTAAATCACTTGGCTCTTCTAATTATCGATCAATGTATCTTTTAGATGAAAATTCATGAAAAAATAATATTTAATATAGTCATGGTTTAAATCACTGATGTATGCCAACCTTAGGTCACATTTTAATATTTCTTTAAAACAGTTAGCTTCGTCATCGTCAATGCTTGATTGCCTAATTGCACATTTTATTCATTTAAACTACTTAAAAACAGTAAGTCTCCGAATCACTGATGCGTGCTTTGGTAAGGCCCGATTTTCTTTTCATAGTGGTTAATTTACGTACTACTGACACTTATTCGTTTGAAAAATACGTAAATGCTTACAACATACACCTATTTAAATATGTAAATTTTATTTTTTGTTTAATTAAAAGCTTATGTACTTAGTTATTATATAACAATCATTTAAATATTATTATTATATTAATAATATTAATATTTGTACTACTGACACCTAAATACTGTCATAGCTTTAGAGGTGGATTTAGGTATAGGCTGACTAGGCTGTAGCCTAGGGCAGCACATTTTGGGAGGTGGCAAAATTTGGAAAAAAAATTTTTTTTAACTTTAAGAATTTTTGATTCATAATGTCAAAAAGTTTTATTACTTGGATAATGGTTAAATTTAAACTTTTTAAAATTATTTCTGTCTAGTCACTAGGAAATTGAATTTGCCCATTATTTTGAGCATGAGCAACACGATACAGGTGCATGATACTTGGTATCGTTATAGGTGCATTGTCTACGGAAGCCTGTAGGGGTTCATACTCACGAGCTAGTGATAGCGCCACTGATGCGATGTTTCTACGATGTGCGTTGTGTGAGACACTTGACAAATGAAACGTCGTCTGGTCATCGTGTCGTTGAAAGTAGGTACGTTCGGCATAAAAGCGCGTGCACAAGTTCTTACTTTCTTAACGTTCTTTTCTACCAAACGTACCTAATACTTTTGACGACACGACGACGTTTTATTTGTCAAGCGTCTTACACAATGCACATCGTAAAATTACTGCATCAGTAACGCTCTCACTAGCTCGTGAGTGCGGGCCTCTACGGGCTCCCGTAATTTCCATATAAATACAGAAACCTAACCACATCTTGCATCAAATTGGTTAAGTACCGTGGACTCTGTGGAGGGGGTACAAGCTGCGTTAACGTACAGGCTGCTTAATCCACTCTACTTGACATAAGATGCAACTACTAATTTGAACGTCACAATAATGAACCTGGTGGTAATAACTTAAATTTGCCCACTGTTTGGTGTTTAATAATCTTAAAAAAACCGTACCTCTGAAGATTGTGGTTGTTGTTAATTCTATTTTTATTGTTGTTGTTTTTGATGCTGTTGAGTTGTTACCTCAACTAGATTTGTACCTAAATTGTATGTATACATTGCAATTCTTATTGCCTACATATTGTGGCAATAGGTTCGTACGAACTTCGTAAGGAAAATATACAACTAATTCATAGCAATTGAGCTAAATTTGTGTATACAAATGCATAGATCCATAATAATGAGCTATAGGAAAAGCCTTGGTGGTTCTGCGTACAAATAAGTCACCAAAAAAAAAAAGAAAAGTGATGAAATTATCTCGAAAACAATAAAACTTGAGAAGTGTTTCAAAAGGCAAGAATTATGTGCAGGGTCTCAATAGTTAGCCAGTGGCACCGGTACTGTTGAAGTCCAAACTGCAAAGCCATCCTAATTGACTGAGTCACCAGAAGAAAATGTAAGCACAGAAAATACCTCAGAGTCAATAACTAATAACGACGTTCTATTTGTTTAGTTCCAGTTATCCTTAGTCATTCATACCTTTTTTAACTTTGGTGGGTGACACTACTCGCCGTGCGTGCCCAGACAAATACCAGTCAAGTGTCAATTTATTTTTATTATGAAGCTGATCTATGAACCCATCGTTTCTCAAAATATATTTAATGTTAAAAAACAAAAATATCTATTACTTTACTTACTAGACAATGTGCATGCAGTGCGAGAGCTATTGCAAACGAATACATAAACTTTTATTATACTATAAACAGTATGCAAAGTAAATAGGGTATGTATACAAGCGCTGGGTCATACTAATTGACAAGATTTATAAAGTTATAAATAATATGTATCCGTTCTTCGGATACCAATCCTCGCTATATAACCGTACTCTCAGAGTAAGTCCGTCTGCATAGTGCATGGGCAATAGGCCAGGGATCCCAAAAAACGGTGTAATGTCGGTAGACTAAAAGTACAAACAAATTTTTCGCCCTGCACATTCCCTAGGAATGTTGTTTTGAAGGCACTCGTGCAAAGACCAACGTGCATCCAAAAAGAGGTGAATCACCTGCAAGTTACTGAGACCTGCAATACAATGATAATTTATGTACATGCACGCTGGCTTATGCTGACCAGAAATGTAAAATAGAATATTTTTCTACAACTGTAGATACAAAAGTTTAACTGGGAACAGTTAAACTGAAATATCAAATGCAGATATAATGTTAAATTAACATAAAGTTAAACATTAGGATACCTTAGAATTAACACATAGAAATGAGCGAAAATATTATTATAAGCCAGAATCGTCACAAATAACCAGTAAGTAGTACACCACTAGCAAACAATTACATTACATATTAACTATAACAAATTTGGCACACAACATTAGTAACCATCAAGGAACTATCCGATTTTTACCATTCAAGTTCGCAAACTCATGATTTACAGAGTAACCCTTTTTGCATCGCATTAATAATTTCATAAACATACTGCAAAAGTCTACTTTGTAATCTAGTTGATTACTAAGACTTTTTCCCGAATGTAAAGGAAAAACGGAAAATAACTCTTCCCTTTTTCTTGACTTAGAGAGAGAGTCCGTATGCCTGCCTCTAATAGGGGTAACAGAGTTCTGATTCCCTAGGGTACTACGAGACGACTCCCTCTCCAACTACTAGCAGCAGAAAAACATGTTTACTAAGATTATACCAAAATTCCATATTATTTTTGTAACACTATCACAATCAAACTAACGGTAAAACAAATAATGTTAACTCACAACAGGCAAGGCACTAGTATTCTATTAACTGCTATTCTTATTATCATTGTAACGATTATTATTATTACTATTAAAATCGTTATTATTATTATTATTATTATTATTATTATAATTATAAATACCACCACTAATTATAAGTGAATACGGCCGTAGCCACCGTTTTGGCGCTTAAGTAGTAGTATTAATTAATAAATCACCGTTCGTTTGTTCACCCTAGCATCAATCAAACTGTTAAGCAATTTTTACCGCTCTTTTTGCGATGAGCTTAGCTGAACAAACGACCAATGTTTAGCATTAGTAAGTATTAATAATATTCTGTCATAATGGTAAGGTTAAAATATATTGAAATTCTGTCCACTTCGTTGTAAAAGGAAAAGGAAGGGCATTAGCAAGTGAATCTCCTTTCCTTCTCTTAGCACAAAGAGGAGAGTGAGCCGGATAAGGGAAGTGCCAATTTCTGAGTAGCTAAACTAGAGCAATTCTGGCCAATGGGATTTTCGGCTATTATCATTTTTGCAAGATTTTCCCCTGGCAAGCTCCCCTGCGTTGTTATCGAATCAGCACGTCACCGAAGTCCACTGCTACTTATAAAAAGGCCTGGAGGCCCCTGAAAAGCTAGTAAATTTTGGTTCTTCACCCTCAAACGGTTGACTGAATAGTGAGAGTCCACCTCTGCTATTACTCAGTCCTCCATGAGCGTGCAGCAAAAATCACTTTACTTGCCTTGGCTCGTACTGGTTCGCCGAGTACTCCAGTTATATTCAAATAAAACTAAATGTGAAAATTATAATTTTATAGTATTCTTTCTTTTCATCTTAACCTCTTTTCGGCCAGAATCTTGAAAATTATTTAAAGTTGTTTACGCATGTATCAATATCCGCTACGATATTGGTACCCAAGGATCCTTGAAAAATATTTAAAGTTGTCTACGCGTGCACCCATATCTGCTACGATATTGGTACCCAAGGATCCTTGAAAATTATTTAAAGTTGTCTACGCGTGCACTTATATCCGCTACGATATTGGTACTCAAGGATCCTTGAAAATTATTTAAAGTTGTCTACGCGTGCACTTATATCCGCTACGATATTGGTACTCAAGGATCCTTGAAAAATATTTAAAGTTGTCTACGCGTGCACCCATATCCACTACGATATTGGTACCCAAGGATCCTTGAAAATTATTTAAAGTTGCCTACGCGTGCACCCATATCCGCTACGATATTGGTACCCAAGGATCCGTGAAAATTGTTTAAAGTTGTTTACGCGTGCACCAATATCCGCTATGATATTGGTACCCAAGGATCCTTGAAAATTGATAAGTTATTTTTCGTGCACGCCACTATTCGCCACGGTAGTGGTACTATCGGGGCAAGAACCAACAGAATTCAACAAACTTCAAGCGAAATTCGGTACTCACGAGAGTATTAATACATCTGAGTCCGGTCACGAGAAACAAACCCCTTTTTCGGTAACGGTGCTGTCGTCGTCTAGATTGCGGACGAGATACCCTTTAGTATATCACTCTGGATAAAACCCACTAACTTTAGGCACACTGTGCACAAATAAAGTGCATCGGGACATTCTTTGCATACTGATTGCTTCAAGTTGTGTTCCAACATTAGTAGCCCCTTTGCAAATATTGAATCGTTAGATAGAACCGTCCCTGTAGCTCCGCGTCCCACTAACGTGCCCAGCGTGTGTCCCGAGTTATTAAGCAAAAGCTTAAACTCGAATAGTAAGTCTCACTGACGAACAACGGCATGGCAGGCGGAAAAGAGTAAAAAAGTGCACATAGGTGAAAAAAATAAGACAGCTGCTGCTGTGCGAGCTGCAGGCAGAGTGCTAGTGTATAATTATATAGAATAGACTCAATGTTCACATTTTTTAACGTAAAGGATACCTTTGGTTTTGAAAGATAAGATTCCCTCAATTTTTTTTTTTTTTTTTTTTTTTTTTTTTATAACATAAAAGTATGTTTTGGGGCTTGGAACAAAGAGTCCATCGAGTTGAAGGTTCAAAACATTTTTTTGGGCCTTGATAGGGCCCTAAAATGTCTTTTTTCACGTTTTCATTTTTTTTCTTACGTTCTTATTATAAAATATATTTAAAAAAGTTTACGAACATACGATGTTACATACATTCTAAATAAAATTTTTTTTTAATTTATAAGTGAAAGATAACCTTAAAAAAATTATTTTATGTTTAAAATGCTACTTTAGACTCGTTTTATCATACCTGCACGAAAAATTGTTTTTAATAGTAATGTTAAACTGTATACTCACAAATTGTTTCAGATTTTGTTGATAGTAAGAAAGCGAGAAAAAAATGAGACGTAACAAAGTGCTATGTATTTTAAATCTGTTGGAGTCAAAATTACGGTTTTTAGCATTTTTGAACATAGCGCATCACTGAAAGAAATCTCAAAAAGTACGTTTTCAACTAATTATTTGACGTTCTCCAAGATAAGAGAATAAAATTTTAAGTTTGAGTAGGTATACGGTTATTGAGGATACCTAAGGAGGGTTTCCTGGGAAACATGTTATTTTGACCCAGTAGGTCCTCCATAGGCTATTTAGGTTTCTTCAAGAGGGCCTTCTGTTTACCCCTATAATATTTTTGATGGAGCATGTAGATATTAAGGCATTTTCTAATAAAAAAATGGACAACTTATGAAACGGGCTGTTATGAAAAAATTTTTGTCACCTTAAAATAACACACCTTAGTAATAGTTAAAAAATCGACAAAAAAATATTCTGATGCAGGTAATACTGAGGGTTCTTATGATCCTTTGATTTTCGTAGGTATTTATACTGATTACGAAAAATGACGATTTTTTAATATAAAAATAACGACTTCGGTTAGATTTATAAGATCGATGTATGTATGCCATATGAATAAACTATAATATGTTCTGTTAGTAATCCCATAAGCCTTCCACACCCCAGATTCTGCTTACCACCCCTTAAGAAGATTGTATCAAACTTCCTTAATTAATTGCGTCTGCTTTTATCTACTTGTTTGTTTGAATATCACTTGTAATCTACATTGAGATATTATTACCACGTCATAGTTATTTATCTTTTTCATGTAAAACCATAAATGAGCAACAATTTAAACGTTATTTTTTATTCCACCTTGCACCAAAGAAAAATTATTGTACAGTCTTGATTCATTAAGTATAAATTTCCAAGGTTTGCGTGATTTGTCTGAATAAAGATTACATGTTATTTCTAGCCAATCACATAACATAAGGCTTACTTCATTTCTATTTGTCTTATAAGATAGAATGTATATTTTCCATGGAATCATTTTTTTCGTAATAACAAACAATTTTTGTAGGTTCTCACATAAAATCCTACATGGCTTTCCATGTAGGATCTGACGTAGGAACCAGTGTGGAATTTCACGTAGATACTTTTTTTAGAGTATCTTTTGAGTGAAAAAAAAAAAAAAAATACTAAATTAAAAGAAAATCAGACCTTACCTAACTATTCTTTCTAGTTATGAACATACAGATGTTAATATAGAGCTTATATAATTTGTAAGAAAATGACCTGAATACATTTAAAAAACTGGAATCACGCTCATGTGAAAAATATTTTACAACCAAAAACTCATTGTACATTGGTTGCAGAATTTTCGCCATGGTTAAGAAAAAAGTCACTGCCAGAATACATTAATATATAACACTGCTGAAATTATTATACATTATAATGTAAAAATGTACTTCAACTTGGCATAAAACTATGCTCAGTGTGAAAAATATATTTTTTTGAGTTCTTTTGAGTTTTGAATTACTTTGTAAGACTGTTTAGACATTTTACGCATATGTCAAGTTTGACGACGGTTTGTTTTTCGAAAGAACTAAGTTACATGTCACATGTAATTGTAGAAGCAGGTATCACGGTCTATGTTTCAAAAATTGCTAACCACTCGCTTTTTATTAATTTAGAATATAGCTAGGAGTTTCAAAGTAATAGATATGAAGTATATGATATGGGATATAAGAATGTCACTTAATAAGATAACAAAATAAATGTATTTCCTAAAGTGTATAATTGAAAGTGACTCCTCTTGATAAAGATGTCTTTGCTTGTGTGTGTATGAGTCTGGGTGTGTGCATACGTACATTTATTTTCACTAGGATTGAAAAATCCAAGAAAATATGAGCATGTGTTACTACATACACATAAAATTTATCATATTTTGAAGTTTCCTCGACTCATTTTAATAGGCTTATTTTATTTACCTATAAATTAAGCTATTTTAAAAAAAGTATAAAGATTTATTATGTTCTTTTTTCTTTCTTTAGAGACTCTACCAGCGTTAAAACATCGGCTTTTCTAGATAAAATTATCATGCCAACCCTTAATTGTTCTTTAAAATATTATGTGCATAAGCTTGAAGCAGATTCAGATTATTATGGACCACGCTTCTTTTCATGACGTTTGTTTACACAATTACATAAAATTCAATAAGATACAACATACATACAAAGCTATTCTATGTTAACAAAATACATATTACTCTTCGCTCACAATATACATATTAAATAATATCTTGCTTTCTAACCTAATATCAGAACTTATATTAAGGGATATACGGTGAGCATATAACTAATAAGAAATACTGTAATAAGTATGCAATTCGTCCTAATTCCGTCAACGTTATCAGGCAATGATAATCAACACATTTGCGTATGTATTTATTTTTAATTCATTTTTTCATAACCAGAGTATACAACATATACAGAACACTAGAAACATATAAATTTTTCTGCAGCTCTGCAAAGGTATAGGGAAATACCTGTTTACGGGTTGGTTTACCTTAACTTTGATTGCAATAAAAAAAAAAAAGAAAAATTATAAAAAGCCCATAATCTAATAACTATAAACTAAAGTGCCAGTTAGAATAACATAAGAACATTAACATAATATAATGCTCTTTCGAAGAGTTGACAAAAATTTTATAGAATATAATTACTGATTCCACTACTGTTGAAGATAACACTAGTATATTTATAAAAGCTTATTAGTGCATGTTCATTTTTCTTATTTTATCCAGATTTTGTATTTCTGTGATAATCTAATAGTTAAAGATCATTTTTTGATTCAGTAAATATTTTTATAGCACATACGGAACTGTTTTTACGACTCACAGATTTTGTTATTTTTAGTAATTTTATAAGTTTATTGGTAGTTACACTATTTAAAGTCTAATATTGTTTTTATAATTCAGTGTTGTGAAACCAAATTTATTTAAAATTAAAGTGTTGCTCTACATATAGAGGTTTGTCTGTTGTATGTATACTCTTATTTATAATTTTTCCAAGTCTGTTGCATATTTTCTGTAGAATACTTAAATGAGTAATGTATGCACCACTCCAAGCACTTATACCATGTCTTATTATGCTGTAAAAGAAATCATGACATATTATTTTTAGTATATTGCAGTGTATTTATTCAGGAATTTTATAAAATACAAATACGAAATACTTAGTATTTTTTAAAATCTTTTTAACATGTTTGTCCTATGTTAAATAAAAATTCAAGATTAACCCCAAACACTTACAACATTTAACCCTTACAATTTTTGTATCCCTTATTGTAATATTTAATGCTCGTGGTAAGCTATCACAGTAGTTTTTAAATGTCATAAAAACTGTTTTTTCCATATTAAGTAAGAGTTTTCTTAAAGCATGTTAATAAACTGTCTGTTCTGAATATGTGTTCATATTACTTTTGACTTTACTCCAAGAGTCTCCAACAGAATTAATTAAAGTATTGTCAGCACAAGATATAATACAATTATTAGGCATAGCCCTTAATAGATAATTACTATATATTATAAACAATAAAGGACCTGATACTGTTTCTTGTAGTACCCCAATATCAATTTTCTTCTTATCACTTCAATCTTGTTCTGTTTTCTTCAAACTGAAACCTATTATCAAGATAGCTTTTGATTAAGTCTCATGCATTATTCCTTATGCTATAGTTATATAGCTTATTAAACAATATAGTATAATTCAGAGTATCAAAAGCTTTTGCCCAATCAACAAAAGATATTGCAATTGGCCTACTTTTATCCAAGCTATCATACGATATTTTAGTTATATAATTTAGCGCCTCTTTCTATCCTTTTCCTTTAACAGAACTATATTGATTTGAAGCAACGGTATTATTTTGAGATTTTAAATTTTTAAACTTGTCGTAAATTATTTTTTTCAAATGTTTCTTCTATGTTAGATATAAGCGATATAGGACGATAGTTTGACATTTTTTTTTGTTTCCAGATGTATATGTACAGGTATAATCTTAGAAATTCTTAACGCATCAGGCCATATCGATTTATCAATGGACATGATAAAAATAGGTGCTAGTGCATCACTAATGATCTCAGATAATAACTTAAGAAATGTTTATTTATACTGTCGATTCCACCATTTGTATTTTTTAATTCCTTTACAGTTTTTTGAACTTCGAAAGTATTTGTAGGAGTAAAATAAATCGAGTTTATGTTGCTGTTCGGCAATTTTGAACTATGTGTTAATAGTTTTAGTATATTTTTACAAAAATTCACACCTTTTTACAGCAATATTCGTTAAAACAATTAGCTTTTTCAACTTGTAACTCGATTTCTTTCTTTATTAGAAATATATTTTTCATTTCTACTTTTGTTATTACCTGTTTTACGTACTTTGGAATTGATCATATTTTTCTAGAATTTTTACTATTTGTTTTAATTGTTTTTTATCATACTTTATTTTGGCCTCTTTTATTACTCTGTCTAGTACTTTGACATAATTTTTATATTCAATCTTTAGTTGGTTATTTTTGTACCTTTTTTTGTCTCCTTACATAAAGTTTATTTATTTTTACAAAATTCAATTATTTGATAAATTAACTAGCTTTTTCTTGGGACGCTAGTATTTTTTTCTATTTTTATTTTATTATTTTCAAATTTTTTCTACATAGTACTGTATGATGCCAATAAATTAATTCACAGCTGTATTTAGTTCATGCATTGATTTTGTATTCTCTCAATTAAAGTTATTATCTATTCTCTTAAGTTTATTATAATTAAAATAAAGTATATGTCTATCGCCTATAGTTTTTCGATATTGGTTTATTTCAATGACCATAGGATAGTGATCAGGCATTGGCTATTTTAATTTGAAAGTGTTCGCTTCAAAGTTCTTATTTTAAATACAAGCATTTTAAATACATAAACCATTTCCACTGAAATCGTTTGGTCTAGTTCTATAAATGAAATCTAGACAATATTCATTTTTTGTTAGATTATTTTATTGTATTAATACACAAATTGAGTTCATTGCGAACAAAATCATGGTATCAATGTAATGAGGTTATATCTATGTTGATTTCATTATTTAGCATGATTCTAGTATGTGATGTTCGTTGCTCTTCTTTTTCAATTATTTCAGTGTTGTTATAAATCTCATTTTAAATATATACTCCTACTCAACCAGCTTTGTTAGTTTTTCAAAATTATAATTTACCTTTCTATCTTCGTATTAAATAGTATTTGTAATTTTCAAGTTTCCACGACTCAGCACACACAATTATGATCGATTTAATTTTGTCTCTCAATCAAGATTTTCGATTTTTTTTAAAATTTGCATTTAAACTTTTGATGTTAATGTATAATATGTTTTCTTTATCATTTATATTCCTATTAAAAATCTCGATACCGCAGTAATGAAAATTGGGCTTGACAATATCTGTCAGCAGGTTATCAAGCATATTCAAACATCTTACATTGAAGTATAATATTTTTTTGTTGTTTATATCCCAATGAAAAGAGTTAACATCACAGTATCACAAACCTGGCTTGACTATATCTATCAGCAGGTAATCAAGCATATATATATTTTGCTCCATTGTGTTGAATAAGTGCGTTTATTGATTGATCACGATGAAATCTGTTGAGTATTTATCGTATTTAGACATTGTGCTTCCCTACCAATCAATATCGAGATTGCAAGTTTAATAAGATAATCCATTGTATCAATTAGTTTTTTTATTTTGTTTTGTAGAATTACATACATTACTGAATGATTTGTTAGATAACTGACATCCAAAACAGTTGTATAATTGGTATTACTGTAAGTACAGTTTATGCACTTGAGAGTTTTACTTTTGCAACTTTACTATTATCAAAACACTTTAGGCATTCTGTTTTATTATTGCATTTAAAACTACTGTGATCACTTTTTCCACAATTAGAGCATAGGTTAACATTGTCCACATCATAAGTTTTGTAACTTTAATATCCAACAAGTATTCTGTAATGGTTATCTCCTATCTGTTTGTAAGCTTCTGGACTTACCTCAATTACCACTGTAGTAAAATTCTTCTCTTTGGATTCATACAAGTGTAGTATTTTCCTTTAACTTCATGTTTAATAAGACTTCTTGAGTTAAAATTTTATGCAAGTTCTTCCATATCTATTTTATTTGTATTCTCTATCCTAATTATTTTTCATTTTTTGATTGTTTAATTGTTCATTTTCAACTTCATATTCTTCTTTTAGTGATTTTTTAAATATTCTTTCCATTTTTTTACACTTGCACTGCTCACAAACTTTATAAGTAATTTATTGGTTTTAATGTACATGTTTTTTGTTTTTATATTTTTAGTAGTAGATATTATTCTTGCTACTTCATTATTTATATTAACATTTTTTACCTATTTTTATAAGTTTTTATTATTATTTTAGGTATTTTTATTTTATGAGGTATTGATTTATTGAATGCATTAGCAAAAGATTTTTTAATAATATTTTTTATAGTTTGTTTATCACTTGATAACATTACATTTTTGTATGTATTTTTATTGATTCCTTTAAAATAGGATTTTTTTCATTCTTCCTTTATTCAGTTGCTTACGTTGTAAACTTTCTATTTTGAGTAATTCATATTTTGTGTCATAGCCGACCATAGTGGTGTCATGTAGATCTTGAGATTTATTTCTTAAGTCAGATAGCAATTCTTCTTCTAAATCTTCAGTTTGTTTAATTTTTAATTTGACAATGACAATAGTAAGATCATCTTTCCCTACTTTTGTGGTTGGATCTATATTCTTATATTTTAGGCATATTACAAACACACTACCCACATATCTACCACTACTGAATTAAATGAAATCACTCTGATGATAAACATTTTCACATATAATGCAAGTAACTGTTGTACACTTTAGTTTGGGGTGACACGTGTAATATTTATCTGAGCCCTAGTCGGGAGGCTTTTACTTTTCAGCCGCCATTTTAAAGTTACAATGTCACAATAAAATTTAAAAACAAAGCAGTTGCCAGTAGGTGCTTGGACACCAAATTATAAAGTTACACTTTTCTAATAATTGTAAATGAATGGTCATCGGGTATGGTTTTAACAAATGTTTCAATATCCTAAAGACAAAAACTAATCAAAGCAAAGCTATGGCACGAACATTGTGAAAAAATCACGTAAGATCTCATTTATAGGGTTAACTGCATTCATAAATCTTGCAGGATAAGCCATATAAATAGTTATACCATTGGAGTCAGAACATTTTTAACTATTAATTTAATCCAGTCTTGGTTTAAAAGCCGTTACGAGGGAGCCCCTGTAACAGTGATGAACGTCCTAAACTCAAAAAGTTACTTTAGCTACAAGCAAAAAAATTGTAAAAGAATTAAAATGAAATGAAAATCAATTCATGTATTTATGGAAACACATGTGAATCAACCATGAACGGAAAAATTATGAATAATACGTAAAACTAAACTAAAAATTTTGAACAAAAAACTGTAAGCAGTTATCAATTTATTATTTAAAAATTTATAATTCAACGTAAATATAATAAATTTATAAAATATATTGGAAAGTTGCTACTAAGAAATTTTTTTTACTAAGTTTTGGAGAAAAATTTGAAAGCATATGAAAACACGAGTAATTGAATAAATAATTTGTTAAATGCTACGATTTGTAAATAAACTTAGTGAATCAATAAACAGTAAATCAATATTTGAAACAATAAATTTGCTAATGATTCAGTGACATGTATCGACACTTTTCATTTTAACAGAAAACATATAAGGTACGCAAATAATTATTTATTTACAAATAAACAGGCACGTACATATATGAGGTAATCCACGAAAAATACCTCATTATTGTCCCTAATTTTACTTAAAAAAAATTCTTATAAAGTAAGCCCTTATAACTAGGCTGATTTTACTCATAATGTCATGTACGATGAGAAAAACGTTTTAAACACAAGCTTTAGTGAGGGTGATACATTTTTCCGCGATTAACATATAGAAATGAGATTTATAGTTATCAAATGTACAAGATAGATATAGTTTTAACTATAAGTTACGAGTAAAATTTCAGTCCAGTTTCGAAGCTGCGACTCAAAAAAATTATTAGAACGAAGTTCTTTATGTCGCGTTACTCGGGGGGCTGGAATTTTAAAACCGACAGATTTTTTTTTTTCAGAAACGAAAGTGGTTTCACCCGAAGTCTCTTCCTTTAAAGTTTCTCCCCTTACCCCGTCCCCCTCACCAACTGTTCTCTATACACTTCCCCTCTCCCCACTATATATGTATATCTGCCAACCGTGCCGTGTTACTCTTCTCCACACCTTTATCCACCATTCCCCCTCACACTCCCAAGCAATTATTATTTTCCCACAATAATTTTTATTTGACTTTGAATTTTTTCTTTTACAATTCTATGAAAAAAAAAAAAAAAAAAAAAACATTTTCCAATAAAGAGAATTGAACCCTCGACCTCCTGCATATGAGTGCAGTACCTTATCCACTCTGCTACGAGCGCTGCCGACTATGACAACTTGGTTTCTTGTACTTATCGTCTGGTTCGTAACTATAATATTCCATTTTTATATGCATTCACTCATACTACATTTAATTCATGATAAATTATGTATTTGTTTTCTAAAAAAAAAAAAAAAAAAAAAAAAACAAATAAAAAAACAAAAAAAAAGATTTCATTAGCATAAATATGGTTATGTAGATTAAACATAATAAGGCGCGTTATTACGCATTAAATATTTGTATTTTATGCATTTGATGCATAAAATACCGACCGATTTTCATTAAACCTGAGGTTTTTTTTGGCATCACAGCAATGCTAATAATTACTGTCATAAATAAACAAATTATTAAAATAAAGGAAATATAAATGAATGAAAAAAAAAGTAATGAAAAAAAAAAATAGAAAAAAAAGGAATAATATATGAAAAAAAGGGAATAAAAAAAAAAGATTAAATATGAAAATAAGAAAGAAATTAAATAAAAGAAATACAAAAAAGTGAAAAAATATATAATTCAATGAAATGTGTAAAAAAATAAAACAAGAAATGAGAAAAAAAAAAAAAATAAAACAAGAAATAAAGAAAAAAATGAAAAAAAAATGTCATAAAAAAAAATATCAAAAAAGAAAACAAGAAATATAAAAAAATAAAACAAGAAATAAGGAAAAAAAAAAATAAAAAATAAAAAAAAAACAACAAACCAGGAGGGATAAATGGGTCATGGGACCTACGGTAAGAACAAAGTTCTTTAAACATGAGATGAGTATAGACACAATTTCTCAGGTAACAACAACTTCGTGAGTACTGTATTTATGCACGACGTTCTCACGAAGTTAAACCATCGTGGGTAGTGAAATATTTTTTTTATTTTTTTTTTTTATTCGTTTTTCAAGTTTTTGTTTTAGTAAGCAACATGAATGCAGTACCAACGTTTACACAGCTTCGTTCTTCCTGTGGGTCTGGCGACCCCCTTGTTACCTGAGAAATTGTGTCTATACTCATCTCATGTTTAAAGAACTTTGTTCTTACCGTGGGTCCCATGACCTATTTATCCCCCCTGGTTTTTATTAAAACAGGGGTCACTAACGAGACGTACTTGGAAAATTTCTTAATAACCTATTCTACGTAAGAACTATTAAATTCTAAATTTAAAAGCAGTTTCGTTGAAAAATGTAAAAGTAATGAAAGCTTTGAAATTAAAATTTTAAATAATAATTTTTCACGTTCTTGCACTATAACCTCGTAGAAAGTATAGCGATAATCTCACTAACGTAGATTGGTAGACAATGAAATGAAGAACAAATTATTTATAGCAATCTTTCTAGCATATATTTGACTGAAAGGAATTAATTTATGATTAAAAGAATAAGAAGTAACTTAGTTATTTCTCCATATTTGTTTATTTATAATTAATGGACATGATTTGGTTGGAAAACTATTTGTCCCAATAATAAGATAATATTGAGAGGTGAATAAAATAGGTTTCGCATTATTATTCAATTTGAACCATAACGATCAATGCCTTGCCTACTGTGTTACATGTCGTTGTTGGCTGTTTGTAGTGTGTAGTCAATCTGTGAATTATTATTGCTAATATAACTGTTATTCTTAGATTTTTTAGTATTTAATCAAAGTGCAGTATCGTATTTTAGTCAGTAGTTTGGTAAGAGTTTTGTTTGTATGTCATTTTATTATTGTGAGTGAGAATTTTATGCAGGAGAACCTTATTTAACAACTTTCATGATAAAATGGTTCCAGCGTCCAAATGTCGAAACTTTAGTTGTATAGGTACTGTTAAAAATATGAAATGACACTAAGTTCAGAGGTGCTTTTGTTTGTACCCCTAACGGATTGAAGTTTTAAGATATTTTAGCTTAAAATTCGCTTTTTTATGATGGAATCTAATGGTAAACGTGGTAATATCGATGAACTACAACCTCAACTGATAGTCCGGGGCCGATCAGACATTCACCGGGGAAAATTATTCGGATGAAAATTTTTGATGCCATCTCGTTCAGAATGTGCCACTGTACCTAAAAGTGGATGTTGCCAGATCAAAATGTGGTAACAATTCGTTTAAACAATTTTTTTATCAACAATTTCGTCAAAGTGGTTTTTTTGTCTAAAAAAAATATTTTCATATTGTTTGGCTCATTTGGAACAAAAAACTAATCGGGATGTATGTACCTAAACCCCACAGTTTTCGAGTAAAAAATTCTTGAAAATTCAAAATAGGCGAAATTGGCTATTTTCAGCGCTTAAAAACTATATAAAAATATTAATTTATTTATATGGAAAAAATTTTTAAAAATACTTTGATACGTATTCAACAATGTCCTGAGAGTATATTTCCTTGTTTTTCAGTTTAAGCCCTTATTTTTTTGATTTGAAGAAAGTCGTTTCCGCGCGCACCAGCGAGGCGCACTTTACCACGTATATATGTATGGTTATGCTTGCACTCGCGCGTTTCGGGCAAGTTCTAATAAGTAGTGATAATATTTAACCATGCATAATTGTTGTTAATAAATTGTGGTAGGAATATTGTAATTAGTATAAAATTATTCTTAGAAGATAAATGAAGCTTTCATTTTTATTTCAACATAAAAATTCTTTTATACATTTACGCAGTAATGCACATCACAGCCGCACATTGGTATACAACTAACATTATTTTTTTTACAACCACGTGCTTTAGTAATACATGACTTTTGACAATTACAAGGTTTTATTAATCTGTCTGGCAAGGGATTTTTGTCATCAATAAAGATATATATATTGGATGTATTGCATTTTTCCATATATATGTTTGTGCAGACGCTCTCAAAACATGCAAGTAGAAGGCATCAGATGTACATCGAGTATTTGCTAATTTAATTGTCATACCACAACGCAAAAAAATAAGTATTCTGGCATCATCAGCCGTTTCACCCTTTTTCCCTAAAATTTGCAAATAAAATAATTGCAACGCATTAAACTGTTCATTAGTTAATGGTAACCCGTTACCTATAGGTGTAAGAGCATTAACATTTTTTTTCGATGACAAGAGATTCAATACTTTTTTTTAGAACCTATCTTACTCGTACTATCGCAGCCGGAAAAAGCATGCATCACAGGTAATACATCACAAATCGGGTTAGTTAAAGTTCTAGCTGCTACATGACAAGCTAGATATCTGGGATTCTTATTGTTGATTACAATCCATAAACCTACGCATACTTTTGAATGTAACAGTGGCCAAAAATAAATTGATAAAACGAAAACATCAGTATCCACGCTGTGAATAATAATTTCAGTGCCAAACTTTAATTCGTATAATAAATGACTAAAAAGTCTCGTATCGGCTTCTAAATGATTACTTCGTAATCCATGTACTTCAGATAAAGTTTTGACTTGAATTTTATAGCAGCTTTGAATATCGCTAAATCCTCCAGATATAATTAAAGTTTGATTGTTATTTAATGAAACATACCTAAAACTATTTTGACATAAAAATTTGACTAATTCTTACTTATTTTTTAAATTCGTTAGGAGTATTTTAATATTGCTTGGTATTTTAGTGTTAGGATGTTGAATTACTACCTCCGAAATTTGACAATTTTTTGCTCTCAATAAGCTTTCTAGATGTTTCACACTAAGATTATCGTACCTATCAAACACAACATCAATTCGTGAAACTATGGATTGCTTAAAAAATGAAACAATATAATAAAAAAAGGCAGAAGCAAATTCATCAAATGTTGAAAACCTATTTAACTGTAATAAATGGACAGTTACCATCCCATCAAAAATATGTATTTTAGGATTCAAAGAAGAATTTATAGGTAGTAGCAATATTTCGAGCACATTCAGTTTTTTTTTTTATTTCATCCATAAGATCCGATTTTTTTGATTTTTTTAAGAAACCATCAGCATCTGCAAGAGCTTTGGGATAGTCAAGCAGTTCATACCTAGCCACTTCTGTGATGTTAAAACCTCTTTGAATTAAAAGCGCAACATATCTTGTATATCTACGAGTTCTTTAGTATCTTGAATTTTTTTATCATATTTATTAACAGTTTTAGATTTTTCAGAATAATTAAAAATTTTTACTACTACCTTCAAAAGGCGATCGAAAACACTCTTATTTTTGTCTATGAAACATTCATTTATAAAATTTTGTAACAATTTTTCTCCATTATCTTTTAATGTTAATAAATATGAAATGACTTCGTCACTACCTAGTGTACCGTTGTAAATATTATGCAAGCGATGTGAGTTATCATTATCATTGAAAATAAACTTTGATTTTAATGAATTAATAACATTGGTTACATCTTGCTCATCTCTATTTATCTGATGTTTATTCCATTCATCGTAAGTGAATGAATCAACATCATTTACGGCATCGCCTTGCATATCACAAAAATAAACTAATGATTCATGCATAGCATTTTTAATTGGATACAGTAAAACCCATTTTTGCATTAATTTTTCGTTTTGCGTAATGCCGATCATGCCACCAGATATAGCTGTTGACCGATTTTGCGACTGTTCTAAAGCTAGATCGCCACCAACTGCATTAAAAACGCCGTCTTTTCTTTTAACTGATGTCATACTTCGTTCGAGATCATTTTTAACGGTATTCGGTAATTGCATCATGTCCTGGAGATGTAAAGAAACACCTCTAGCGTAGAGAGGATGATTTAAAATTAAAAAATATGGTAGCATTCGTCTAGTGGACGTTAAATGTAAATTAAAATCACCTGTTTTGTCCGCTTTTATAGAATCAAATGATATTTCGACCATTTCACAATAATTGTTAAAAAATAAAAAATTTTGATTTTGTATACATTTTTGTTGTAAAAAATTTTGAAAATCTGTAAAAAAATCAACGGCTTTTTCGAATATTTCTTCAAACATTGTACAAACTTTAATGTAGTCACGATCAACAATAGATTCACGAAACGCATTGAATTGTGGTATTAAAAGAAATTCCAAAAGGTAGCTATTGTTACAAAACTTTAAATATTCAAAAATTTGGAGTGCTCTTACACTTTCTTACAACAGTTTGTGTGCCCTTACTCCTCTATTATAGTGCAACCCATTAAATATCGATTTAATCGTATTTTCCCCATAAACATCTGTTTCATCTAATACATTTTCTATACCACTGCCAGATAAATACTGCCCTAATCAACGAAGCCAATTTTTTTGTAAATGAAACGTCCCAATTCTGAGTATTAATTTTGGGAAATAATTAAATGGTTGCATTTGAATTAATTTGGCTATTAAATATGTAGCCATATCGGCTGTTAGAACGCTGTATTCCTTGCCATTAAGTTCACTCAATGTCACAAAATTTTTCATTGCTGTAAAAACTACAGTAGGTGAAGTAGGCGCGTGTGGAAGTAAAGGACAAAATCCAATGATGGAGACTAATTGATTATTCATACTTAGAATTTGATGAAAAGGATTCCAATTTGGAATAATAACATCGTCATCATGACTTAAAGTATTGCTATCATTTATTTTATACTTGCTTAAAATCCAAATCAGTTCTGTGTGGTGGTGACTCACTGTATTTAAAAGACAATCAATGTTTGCGAAATTCAAGATTTTTGGTTTTTTATTTGTAATTGAACAAATCTCGAGACGTTGAAGTGATGATAAATCGATTGTAACATTTTTCATACTTTCCTTCGATGTAATATGCACTTCAGGTTGAAAGTCAGTTGAATATTCTTGATAAAATACAATTAATGTCACGTGTGTTGTATTTTTTCCACTTGAAGTCTCTTCTGAAAAATCATTATTGTCGATAGCACCGTGTAAAAATAATGAACTGTTTTTTACAATATTACTAGGAGTTATGACTACATCATTGTTAGTACTCGAGATGATTTTTTTTATCAACAGATCATCCGATTCGAGTAATTATTTGTAATTCATGCTATGTCCTAATTTAGATAAAATTTGTATGATATGTTTAGAGCAAGTTAAATGGTGTATCGTTTTAGCAAGAGCGATGTGCTTCGGAGTAAGCAATCCTTTGGCAATATAAATTATGTCCATAAGTAAAGATTTAGCTTTTTATAATTTATTATCACTTAATTTTTTATTGTTGTTAAGTAAATGTTGCAAAAAATAACTCCAATTTGGTGGAAGCTTGAAATTTTTGAAAAAATGATCTAAAACGATATTATCACAGACGTAACTATTAATACTTGTGTCTATCGAATCAACTTCATTTTTTAAAATATTGGCACATTTATGGAGTTTATTTTTAGGATCATATAATTCTTTAAGTTTCAATATAACTTGTTCGAGTGGTACTTCGACGAAAAATACTGTTGCTGAACTTGAATTACCTTAAGAATGAAAAAACATAACTTTTTTTCCGTATTCCTATATCAAAAAATTTTTCATTTTTCTATTGTCAATAAAATACTCAGCTTCCAAAAATTTATTGACATTGTCTCTCAGAAAACTTAATTCGAAAGCTGAATCACGAATATTTATATTTTTCATTACTTTTTGAAAAGCTTCGCTAATAACTTGAGGAGTACAATGGAGAGGTCTCCCTGTCTTATTTTTTGATTCCTTTGGAATGTACAAATAACTTTTCAAACATGCATCATGGTATCGAAATCCACGGGCTAGAAGATTTTCAGGAGTTTTACATGAGCCAATTTTTGTAAACACTTTATCCATTTTCCAACGAGCAACATTTAGAAATTTTTCTGCAGCTTTCGGTTCTGATATTACAGAAGTTTTAAAATCTTTATTTCTACTACGCTTATCACAAATTACACACATACTATTATCATAGTTTAATATTACAGAACGCGTTACCTTTGGAGGATCTGATAAATTTGACAAAGGCGATTCAACTTCGGATTCAACATCGCCTTGAGTATCTTGAAAAACATCGGTCCGATTTTCCTTTCTTGAGTTGCTAATTTCGATTTGTCTAATTTTTTCTTCGCTTGTGTAAGACGCAAAACATGTTCAATGCCATGAAAATCGTTGTTTGTCAAGATTTTCATCATACAAATCTGTAAATCGTTGGCTAACATTGTCTTCTCGACGTACACATGCGCGTTTTAAAGTTCGATACGTATCTGCTCGTGGGTTTTGCACGGTATTTTTTTTTTCATCACAAACAATACACAACAAATCATCGTTTGAACACTTTCTTTTCAGTGGAATAATCTTAGACATCTTATGTGATCATCACTTACTTAAAACTGATACACAAATGATAAAGTTGTAACTCTACACTGTTTTTCGATAATAAAATCTCTCATTCATAGAACAATTACGAACTTTATACAGTCTAATACTTTCGAATACTACAGTGAAACTGACAAAAAAATATAAGCATAATACTTTCTTGCCCAAACAAGTTACGTCGCAATTTACTATAGAACTTGCCCGCAACGCGCGAGTGTAAGCATAACCATACATATAGATATATACGTGGTAAAGAGCGCCTTGCTGGTGCACGCGGAAACGACTTTTATTTCTTCAAATCAAAAAAACAAGGGCTTAAACTGAAAAACAAGGAAATATACTCTCAGGACATTGTTGAATACGTATCAAGATATTTTTTCAAATCAAAGTATTTTTTAAAATTTTTTCCATATAAATAAATTGATATTTTCATATAGTTTTTAAGCGCTGAAAATAGCCAATTTCGCCTATTTTGAATTTTCAAGAATTTTTTACTCGAAAACTGTGGGGTTTAGGTACATATATTCCAGTTAGTTTTTTGTTCCAAATGAGCCAAACAATATGAAAATATTTTTTTTAAACGAAAAAAACCACTTTGACAAAATTGTTGATAAAAAAATTGTTTAAGCAAATTGTTACCACATTTTGATCTGGCAACATGCACTTTTAGGTACAGTGGCACATTCCGAACGAGATGGCATCAAAAATTTTCATCCGAATAATTTTCCCCGGTGAATGTCTGATCGGCCCCGGACTATGAAGGATAATATATAACGAGGATACAGGTATTATGAATTAAACCTCATCTTTTTAATGCTGTCTTATAAAAGGGGGTTGCTCGACTCGAAATTTAGATAATTGCAGTATGGGTGTGTGGAAAAATTAAACCACAGCTGGATGACTGTTCAGCATACATTTTTAGCTATTACGATTAAAGGTACAAATAAGATATTTCTTTTAATTACTGGTCAGCCTTGCAAAACTTTACAATTAAAATCTAGAAAAGGTTCTTTTTTTCTCGTTTAGCACAACATATTTATCAAATTATACTCATAGTATTGTACTGCCTAGTACTCATACCTTCAAAAAAAATTAAACTAAGTAATTTCTACTTTTGATTAGTATTCTATGCAAACATTCCATCAAATACGTTTATGCCATGTCAAGTTCACTAGCAAATAAAAATATTAGGAAATTGTAATGATTTGTTTACGTGTTGTTTCAGTAAGAGGTAAAACTGTCTTAGTCTGATTTAGTTAAAGTAAAAGTACTAAACAGTACACTACTACCAGTGATATGCAATTAATATAAAAAAATTTTATGTTGTCTGCATTTTGATTTTTACTTTTCAAGGCTAACAATAAATTCAGAGAACACAATATGTTATGACTATAAAAAAACGTAATAATTCTTTTTTTTAGTGTTTATTTACCATACGTCAAACTAAACAGACCTTTTATTTTAGGAAAAAAAAGTTTTATAAACCTTGGTTATACGTAAAACTGTCTAGAGTTACCTTAACATTATGGTTTTGTGATGATTTTTTCGTAAAAACTCTTGACGTGGTTAATGTACAATATTTGTTTAGAAATTTTAAAACATAAAATAATGTATAATAAGTAATTTAAGTTAATCGAGATTTCAGTGATTGATATCCTTTCACCTACCTGCTGAAACTTTACAAACAATAACTAGTGAAGAACGTTTCTATTTAAACTACATATTATATCTTAAAAGTTTTGAAATAAAAGAAGCAATTTAAAATCTCATACTAACAGTTAAAAGCATATTTATATTTTGATACTTGGAGCTCACAAGAAAACGCCTACGTCAGCAATGAGACAGCAAACCTTAAATGCTTATATCACTACAAACAACAAGTCCTTATTTTAGTACAAAAGGCAGCAAGCACTCTAGTAGCAACTGCTTTTGGCTGCTGGTATGAGCTCATGTATGCACATGTCTGACTTTCTCATCCTTGTACTTTTTGTTGAGGCCCATAGTAAAGGCCCCACTGACATTGCAATCATCCTTGTCTTACCCATTTGGTGTGCTGCTGCCAGCCAAAGCAAGGGGGCCTCTCCTGGCCTCCTCGATCTATTCAGTGCATCACGTAACTTTGCCACAGTATCAGCTACCGTCCTTGCAGTGATCCTCTCTATTTGTCTCTCAGCTGCATTGTTAAGCCTTAGACATCTGCAGATTCTGGCACACTGTTCAATCCTCTTAAAACTCGGTTGTGTGCTGATCGTGTAGCTCTAAGAAATATTGTGACTCACTGCCATCGCTAAGATAAAAGATATAGTTTAAGTGCGCACCAAGTGATTAGAGAGCAACAGTTGTTTGTTACTGACAACTAGACAACTGTACATTGGTCAACCACAGCAATCTAATAATTAAGTTTGCAGATTCAAAAACGACAGCTGACTTACGCCAGACTCTGTATGAAGTGCTAGCGCAAGTGCACGTGCATCAAAGAGCTTAGGATCGAGAGAAGAAGGGGCGATAATACAAGTGGCGTAAAAGCGTAATAGCAAGGTTAAACGTCATGGGTGCCCCTGAACACCGAACAGCATTGGTCCTCTTCACTGTTACAGTGTGGGTGTTACAGATACTCAGCGTTTCTGATGCAAATGGTAAGCTAACATATCTACCAGATTTTTCTTGTCTACTATTTATAGACGGCGTGCTTTGTTCGTCCTTGCTTTGTTATATAAAAACTAACAAGTTAAGTATCCAACCGCCTACGAATTTCTTTCTGCATTCCTTGAATTCTATTTTCATACAAATTGCCATAATCGTATGACAATGAATGCAAGAGAACTTTAAATTCTTACGAAAAAACATTTTTACATTTTCGTACTACCTTAAAAATAAGAAACTAAACTTTAACATGCGACTTGATATAATACATTGACTTGCGATAAGGACAAAAATGCGAATGAGTTATCCAAGTCAGGCACAGCTGCACCAATTTCGTAGGATGCTAATAAAGTGTCTGAGTATTAGGTCTCGTGACATATTCTGCCAAGGAACATCACATTCTGTTATCTTTGCTATTGAGCACTTTTCTTTACTAAAAAAATATATTCTATTGGGGAGCAGGGTTACAGTCTGTTTGCAAGTTTCTCCCTTTGAATTACGAACTGCTCATAGAAGAGTGTATTGATGAGTAGGCATATTACATTCTACAAAAGGATGTAACATTATCTGATGAATGATAAGCTTCTTACATACCCTGCACGCTCCAGCATACTGAGATCTTTGTCAAAAATAATTGTTTCATTAAACGTTTACATTTTAGAGTGCCAAAAAGTCAAAATTTCAAGTTTACAAAAAAAAAAAAAAAAATTGTTTTAATGCGATTTTATACCCATGATATCACATAAAATTTTTTTAAATTTGTTATGAGAACTATGTATTACTACAGTTACTAATTCATGACAGTTGTAAATAATTAAAATAAAACGTTCTAGGACTGCAAATTCTTATTAAAATATTCTTAACACATGTAAAACGTTATATGCTGATAAAGATGCTTTTTTGCTAGAATTCTTCTCCAATGACAATTTTGTCAGGGTCTTGTAATTTGAAATTCAATAGAACATAATGAAACATATCATCAAAGAAGCTTTTTTCTTGAGTTCCAAAATTCAAACCTTATATCTATATACATTCGTTGGTATCAAGAGTATGCGTACATTTAGCAAAAGATTTTATTCAACTTTATTACAAAAATTATACTTTACAGTAAGATTTAAAAACACCATAAAATACTCTTGCCCACAACTGTATGTTTAAGAGAGGTTTTTTAAAGCTTTTTTGATGTAAAGAGTAGTAATAAAAAACAACAATTAGAGAACAAATTTTAGTGCTTCAGAAAAGTAAAATTAAAAAAAAGTTTCCATTATTTTGTCGATAAAATCAAGTCAGGTTACAGAGCTATTACGGTAATTTATTTATGTTATGGCCAGTATTTCAACGACTACTGATTTGTGAATCTTGATACTTAAGGTTGAAGTTGATATAAAAATTACAGTTGATTTGAATATTACTTGAACAAGAATACAAGATATTTTATAGCATGTTATATCATATAAAATATAATATAATAAGAAGTTACGTAGCATATGTTTAAAAAATTTTTTTTTAAATGACCGAAAACTACAAATGATTTAAACTAATAAGAACTCCAGTAAAATTTATAGTAGGAGTTTTGCCTTACATGCAGCGATCTCAAACGTAACATTGCATTAGCACAAAGTTGGTTGCTAACTTCAAAATTTGTGGTCATATAATATATATAGTTGCTAACTATTAAAAATAGTAAGTACTACGAAACTGTCTTGAACAGTTTTTTGACAAAATAAACAGAAAATGAAAAATGCAAAAATGTTCGAATTTTTTCACATTCTGTTTATTTTATTAAGAACTGTTCAAGACAATTTCGTAGCAATTATTA
Organism: Copidosoma floridanum; assembly: GCF_036245765.1. Classification (NCBI taxonomy): domain Eukaryota; kingdom Metazoa; phylum Arthropoda; class Insecta; order Hymenoptera; family Encyrtidae; genus Copidosoma; species Copidosoma floridanum. Next base: position 9,146,860 of record NW_028321903.1, on the reverse strand, counting down.
TTTTTAATTGTTGACAACTATATATATGACCAGAAATTTTAAAGTAAGCAACCAACTGTAAGCTAAAGCAAACTTATGCATGACAGTATAAGGCTGCGCTTACATGCAATCTTACTGACTTAAGATTGGAAGACCCCGGCAAAATTTATATTTACTTTGATTTTAAGAATCTCTAAATAATGTGTTAAACTAAGAAAAAAAATTATGAACATACATTTTAGTAAAGAAGCATTGTTACAATATATTGTGTTTGTAATATAATTGTAAAGTAACAATTTACAATCATGATACATCGAAGACGATGGTCGTTAAGTTGGATCACTCATATAATCTTACAGATGTCACAACATTTAATGTTGATAAAAAGTTTTCTCTTGCCTATTTTTTCTTTAATAACAACAAATGCAATAATTCTATAACAATAAATTAATTTTTTTAATAGATTAGATTACTAATTTGAAAAGCTAATATTTAAACGCAATTTGAACTTTGCCAGGGCCTTCTAATCTTAAGTACATAATATTGCATATAAGCGCAGCCTAAGCTTATATTCACATGGAGCGCAATAGAGCAAGCAGGATAGGAATTCCTCCATAAGCGGCTGTGTTAAGTCTATTGCGCTGCAGGATAGCCCTATTGCGCGGCGCAATAGACTTAACACAGCCGTTTATGGAGACATTCTTATCCTGCTTGCTCTATTGCGCTCCATGAGACTGCAGCCTAAGATACGTTTAGTTTTTACTTTTAAGATCGCTGCATATAAGGCAAAACTCCTACTATAAATTTTACTGGAGTTCTTATTAGTTTAAATCATTTGTAGTTTTCTGTCATTTCAAAAAAATTTTTTTAAACATATGCTACGTAACTTCTTATTATATTATATTTTATATGATATTACATGCTATAAAATATCTTGTACTCTTGTTCAAGTAATACTTAAATCAACTGTAATTTTTATATTAACTTTAACCTCAAGTATCAAAATTCACAAATCAGTAGTCGTTGAGATACTGGCCATAACATAAATAAATTACCATAGTAATAATAGCTCTGTAACCTGACTTGATTTTATTGACAAAATAATGGAAGCTTTTTTTAATTTTACTTTTCTGAAGCACTAAAATTTGTTCTCTAATTGTTGTTTTTTATTAATACTCTTTACATCGAAAAAGCTTAAAAAAATCTATCTTAAACATACAGTTGTGGGCAAGAATATTTTAAGGAGCTTTTAAATCTTACTGTAAAGTATAATTTTTGTAATAAAGTTGAATTAAATCTTGTGCTGAATGTACGCATACTCTTGATACCAACGAATATATATATAAGGTTTGAATTTTTGAACTCAAGAAAAAAGCTTCTTTGATGATATGTTTCATTATGTTTTATTAAATTTCAAATTTACAAGACCATGACAAAATTGTCATTGGAGAAGCATTCTAGCAACAAAGCATCTTTATTAGCATATAACGTTTTACATGTGTTGTGAATATTTTAATAAGAATTTGCAGTCCTAGAACGTTTTATTTTAATTATTTACAACTAGGGCAAGAGTATTTTGAGGTGTTCTTAAATCTTACTGTAAAGTATAATTTTTGTAATAAAGTTGAATAAAATCTTTTGCTGAATGTACGCATACTCTTGATACCAACGAATGTATATATAAGGTTTGAATTTTTGAACTCAAGAAAAAAGCTTCTTTGATGATATGTTTCATTATGTTCTATTAAATTTTAAATTACAAGACCCTGACAAAATTGTCATTGGAGAAGAATTCTAGCAACAAAGCATCTTTATCAGCATATAACGTTTTACATGTGTTGAGAATATTTTAATAAGAATTTGCAGTCCTAGAACGTTTTATTTTAATTATTTACAACTGTCATGAATTAGTAACTGTAGTAATACATAGTTCTCATAACAAATTTAAAAAAATTTTATGTGATATTATGGGTATAAAATCGCATTAAAACAATTTTTTTTTTTTTTGTAAACTTGAAATTTTGACTTTTTGGCACTCTAAAATGTAAACGTTTAATGAAACAATTATTTTTGACAAAGATCTCAGTATGCTGGAGCGTGCAGGGTATGTAAGAAGCTTATCATTCATCAGATAATTTTACATCCTTCTGTAGAATATAATATGCCTACTCATCAATACACTCTTCTATGAGCAGTTCGTAATTCAAAGGGAGAAACTTGCAAACAGACTGTAACCCTGCTTCCCAATAGCTTATATTTTTTTAGTAGAGAAAAGTGCTCAACAGCAAAGATAACAGAATGTGATGTTCCTTGGCAGAATATGTCACGGGACCTATAATACTCAGACACTTTATTAGCATCCTACGAAATTGGTGCAGCTGGGGCCCTATCCTCTAAGCGTGTCAGCATAACACAGAGATATCGTGATATAGAAAACGAAAACACATACAAAGCGTACTATCTTTTCCAAAAATACACTGCAACAAGCCCATTTCACAATTAAGTAGCAGGTAACAGCGGGTTAATTTAATTAGTGATTACAAATTTATACGTATATTTTAAAAAACTCAAAATTAACCATCACAAAGTGTATTATTTTCTATGTATCCATCGTTTGCAATTGTACAGTATGCTTCTGACAAATGTGAATCTTTTCTGTTAAGTACTTATTAATGCACGAAAATATAAACAATAATCATAACAGAAAATAGCTAATTAAGCACGTAAAAATAAACATTGAAAATTGTCATTAAAACTATGTGCATATAAAAACTGTATAGTTAAGGTTATGGATCAGAAACTTACCAGACGATAGATTAGACCTTAGTAATTTTGTTTTGTTATTTTTACTAAAATAATATATTAATAGTACTATTACACTAAAAAATAACATTTTGTGGACAAGGCTGATTTCTGTTTCAAAATTTAACAATTTAATCACCAACACAGTGTATGATATTACAGAATATTGTAACTATCTTATAATTTTTTCGCATGGCATTATGCATTGTGAATATTTTCTAAATTCATATCTTATTTACATATGCAGCCAAATGTTATATTATCTGTCAAACTGACTCAAATGTATTTATTACTACTATTCGATCATTAAATACAGAACCAAGTACCTTAAAAAATTGTTATGATTCAACATCTCATCTGATCAGATAATTAATATTAATAGTAACTCGGAGATAAGTTTGTGAACTCACGAACTCTTGCAATAAGTTTATCATAATAAAATATTTCAAGAACTTTTCATCCAATTCCATTTAAAATTAAAACAGCCTTGTAAAAGTATAAAATTTTTTTATTAAAATAGTTAATTAATAATTATTGATATACAAATTAGAAATTGCAATGTACGGTGTTATGACTAATGCATGTACAGAAAATATGATACTAACAGCTTCAAAAAATAGCCTTTTTTGTAAATTGTACGGAAGATACTGCAAATCAACGGCCCCTTATGGCCAACGATTATTTTAAGGCATGAGGAACGCACGGTACTTTTCAGCATAATTATATTTTATAATTCTTGCAGTTTATTATTTGACCAAGGAAACTGTACAGATTTCAAACAAATATGTTTTTTAAAAGAAGATTTTTGTTCTGAAGTGTCAGGAATAGATGTCAAATTTCTAACCGAAAACGTTTTACATTACAAGGGAACACATTACGGTGTTCCATTTAGTAAGTCTGGAGCGAGGCCGAGATGGGGGGCTGCTAGTTTATAAATATGCCTAACTAAAAACGTTTCCTAGAAAAATGTAGTAGAAGGGTTTTTAATGGGGTACGCTTTTTTCTCAATTTTCTTTATTATGTACAAGACTTTGGAAAGCGATGCGCAAGCTACTTACACACTCATCAAACAATTTTTAATTCACTTTTACTCAAAAATTGATTAGTCATGTTTAATTATTGATTTTCTTAATGTCTGAGTCAAAGGCACTTTGGAAATTGTTAGAATCTCTAATTTTATTAGTCACATCATGTTGACACTAAAGCTGTGTCAGATCATTTATTCTGAATAATTATTTTATTAAACAACACATATCAACAGGTAAATTACTTAATTTTATGACTGTGCTTTTTACTCATGACAAACAGTCAAAGAAAAAAGGAAAAAGGTTATGTTTAATCGTTTGTCCTCTCACTTTTTATTTTTTTCTCAAGCTCCAAATTAAGTTGTCAAATGTAAGTTTGATTATTTAAAATAATAATAGTAATACTTTTTTTAAAATAAAATAGCTATTTATTTTTTGGTGTGGTCTACTAATTATATAACTACAACGATTAACTTGTTAATCTAAAAAACTGTAATCATCTTTGCATTACGCAATATTGATCATTTATCATTTATATTTATTAAAAAATCGAGAACTTTTTACAATTCATCCGTGTTAACCCACTTTTAAGACCCTATAATAATTATTTAATTAATTGCTAATAATAAAGATGATAAAGAATAACTGTTTTTGATAGAAACCTGAAGGCTTAAGATACAAGGATGCAGGAAGTAACACAATAAAAGATTAAATTGATCATATGCGAAATACTTAGCTTACATATACTTAAAGTTGACATCGCGTAAGTATCTACTTTAGCAATGCTACGAATTATTTATCAAGTTATCTTTTTTATTTATAGGCATATACACCACGTGTTATATATTTTGTATTAATGATAGTTTACGAGGTAACCTCATTACAAGGGTTACCAACCCCCCACCCTACTTCCTCGAGGCACCATTAAGTATTACTGTTCTGACTACATGGTACGCATCACAACACCTTGGACCCCGGTACCGTTGTTCTTTACCATCATCATTGCACGATTATCATTTAACTAGCAACAGGAGCTACTTTACTACAGTGATTACAACATGTGAAAAAAATCTCAAACGTAACTCTGAAAAAGTGTCGGAGCAAGGTCCCAAACAAGCGCTGTATCACTTAGCAACTAAAAGCTCTCACCGCAAAGCGCAGTATGCTGGAACCTAAGCTTTTTGGACCATAATTTCTATTGAAGCTGTATAATAGGATTAATAAGACTAAATTCAACCAAAATATATGTGGCATACCGACAAAAAAAATTTTTTTTACTATTTGAAAATTCAAGTATGCGAATCTGAAGTAAATAGTACCATGGTGGTTAAAGCTTTGTCTTTTTCTCAAACTCATCTCGTAGTGCTCCCGTACAACTTTATTTGGACCATCAAAAAGAATTCTTTTAGAGTTAAATAAAAAAAGGGGCTGAACTAGCGTTACGGGCTCGTGTCCCACTCGTAAATTTAGAGTTTTGATGACCCCTGAAATAAAGTTTTTGATTCTTCTATGGTGTCGTATCCTAAAGTTTTTAACGTAAACAACGTTCTTATACACAAGAGACAGCAAAAAAATGTATCCGTGACTTGAACGCTGTTTAAGTTGAGGGACCGGAATCTTATGAATTTAACATTTCATCGAAGAATGCTCTCACAATCGCACACAATTAAATTTAGACATTCCAACTAAGACATTTTGTATTTCACAATGGTCATTAATATTGCAAAAACTTTTTCTAATTTAGAAATTTTAGTCGCCAGTTCTACAAGCTCACAAGTTTAGAGATTCTGTCATTTCTGTCTTTCCAAAATAAAAACTAAGACCCCATAACGCTAAAAATGGCTTATTGACTCAAAAGGTGCTCTGTTAAAATAAAGCTGTATTGTCAAGGATATCAGTGCAAGAATAAAGCTTTATTTCTATTTGGTGCGTTACAATCTCGATTTTTCAACAAACTTATTGGAGCCCGTAACGCTGTATTTTTCGCTAAGAACTCATAACGCGGTCCTGTAACTATACAAAATGCATTTTATCTTTATTTAATGCTGGATTATCGACTAGGATAGCCATTTTTATATTTATGTTCATAGTAACTACATGATTCAAACGGAGAATAAAGTTGTATTATTATTGATAACACCTTTATCTTGTACATTATAAGATTTAGTGAAAGCCTGTAACGCTTCAAATTCTTAGAAATAAAGTAACAAAGTCGTAAAAAATTTTTCTCATTCCAATCGAGCATGGCTTATAAAGTTTCATCTTATTAGGGTCACGAACAAAACGGAAAATACATTTTTACAGTTAAAGATCTATTTTCAGCAATTGTCCATTCTTGCTCTGAAGATATTGTATGCTGGTTTTAGTAGAATGATCCAAGTTCGTTAACAAGTTATTCGACGGTGATCAAGTTAAATCCAGAGTAGTAGTCTGAATTAAATCGTTTATTTTTCTATTTTTCGGGTATGTTAGCAACGTAAGACGTTTAAATATTCTTTAAAAATTTGAGTAAACTATTTAGTTAAAATTTTTAAATGTTATTAAATGTGTAATTTGAATTATCTCATGATAATTTCAAAAACTTTTCCAAGCTTTAATCATAGATATAACATTATTTTTCGAAAATCGTAGCCTTGAGTGACGTATTAGAATTTTATTTTAAGTACATATTTTGAGTATCTTTCACCTTTCTTCAACAAATGTTAGAATCAAGCTTAAAATCTTTTTTAACAAAAATAAAGTTACCATATTAATTTTACTTAAACTTTTTTGACATCATTCCTGTAACTACAACTTTCAAAAATCTTCTTCGTCTTGTATGAATACTGTCATACATCTCTAATACACAAAGTATGCATTTTATTAAACTTCTGTGTAAGGTTAAGATTGATTTGCTTTCTATTTGATTATAAATTATATCTATAAATTAAGAATGATTTGCTTTCTATTTGTCTAAGAATATAGTTTTATTAAACAGCAATTAACTCCTAAGACTATAAAGCTTAATTTAAAGTTTCTGTATATTTCTAAAAAGATGTCTCAGTTACTATCCTTTCTAAGAAGGATTTTTTTTATTATTCCATTTTTGTTGAAAATATTGATTTACAACATCACTTGTATCATTTGTAAATAGAGCTAGCATGTCTGCATTGCAAAAGAATTGCTCATTGTTACATCCAAAGATATTGATAAAAATAAGAATACAAGTGTTTTTTTGTTCGTTTTAAGATATATTACTGACCAAACTGTGTATGGGTTCAAATGTTCTTTTATTTTTGTCAATTTTAATTTTTAGTATACAACTTAAACTTAGTATCTTGGGCTTCAGCTATCTATTTTTATTACGTTTCATTGCCGTGTTCAAAGATATTAACTAGAAGTACCTCTTTTATCTTCTTAGATAATACCTTAGTTAAAAACTCTTTTGCCTTTATAAAGGAAAAATTTTTTTAACCATGCGCAAGACCCTTAACTTCTCCCCCCTAGCTGCCGTTTCACAGTTGACTACAATCGCATGGCTCTGTATTTTTTTCTTGGCACTTGATAGAGGTACTTTGTAAGATGCTGACTTCCATTATCATTTATAAATATGTAAAATTCAGGTCATCAGAGAAGCCTGCATTCCATGGGGTGGCCAAACCGCAATTCATCTTGGACAAATAGTAGCACCTCTATGATGGTAAGGACTCTCCTAAAGTATCTTTTTGTCTGTTACTTATGACAGGTAGGTGCACGTGTTTAAGCCCTTAACATGTGTAAGGATACCGTGACTAGTTCCTAGTTTTGAGCCTTAACACGTTTGATAATTGCTCCTTGGCCTTGAGCCTTGAATGGTTGAAAAGGTCATGACTGATCTGTGGTCTTGAGTCCTCATCCATCAATATTATTATGGCTTATATTATGACTGCTCCATAGCCCTAAGCCCTAGATTGTTAAAATTGTGATGAGTGCCAAAAATTTGTCACAAGTTCTTACATAAGTTTTTATGTAATTTCTTATGTAATTTCTAATGTAATTTCTTATGTCAGTTCTTATGTTAGTTCTTACATAGGTTCTCACATAAGTTCTTTTAACAGAACTTGCGTCAGAATTTGTACACTAACTTACATTTGCTTATCAACCAAGAACTTACATAAGATCTTATGTAATTTCTTATGTAAGTTCTCACGTAAGTTCTTATAAGAGTTCGTGTGTCAGTCGTTTAAACGTATTCAATTACTATGTAGATACATGGTAAATTTTAAGAATTTTTCTGCATACAAGCTGTTGAAATAGCAAATATAAATTAGTAAATAAAAAAAAAAACATCTCTTATCTCCACTAAGGGGATTTGAACCTGGTACGGAGAATCCCTAGTCAAGTGTCTTACCCACTTGGCCAGAGTGGATTCGATACATAGGAAAGAATTGACGTCCTCATTAGGTACTTCTAAAGCTGTTTATTTTTTTATTTTGTGGATAACATTTACCACCTTGGTTACCTCACTGGTTAATAAACATTTTATAAATGTACATATAACATTGTTTTGAGTCTGATAATGCTTTTCTCGATAATAAGTCTCGTAGTTAATTTCACAGCTTCTTTTTGTTCACGGATTTTATTTGAACTTTACTTATACTTTTATTCTAGTGAAAAACAATCTATGTTTAAATGTGTAATAAATTTATTGTTATTGCTACAACAAAGATGAGGATTGTTTTTTTCTCTTAAAACTTACAAACCGGTATTGAAAACCAGCAGCAAAAATAATTTATCACTTATTTATATATTATTAAAAAAATTATATAAATTCTGAAAGTATCAGTTACTACATGAAATAAAGTTTTTAAAAATAGTATTAGATAAGTAAGAAGTGCAAAAATACGTTTCTTAACTAGTATCAAAGATTGTGAAAATGTAAAAAGCAATAACTTGAAGACTTAATAACATCGATGTTAGTATCAGATGTACCTTATCAGGACGTCAATTCTTTCCCATGTATCGAATCCACTCTGGCCAAGTGGGTAAGACACTTGACTACGGATTCTCTGTACCAGGTTCAAATCCCTTTAGCGGAGGTAAGAGATGTTTTTTTCTTGTATTTACTAATCTATATTAGCTATTCCAACAGCTTTTATGCAGAAAAATTCTTAAAATTTACCATGTATGTATCTACATAGTAATTGAATACGTTTAAACGTCTGACACACGAACTCTTATAAGAACTTACATGAGAACTTACATAAAAAATTACATAAGATCTTATGTAAGTTCTTGGTTGATAAGCAAATGAAAGTTCGTGTACAAGTTCTGACACCAGTTCTGTTAAAAGAACTTATATGAAAATCTAAGTAAAAACTAACATAAGAACTGACATAAGAAATTACATAAGAAATTACATAAAAAATTACATAAGAAATTACATAAAAACTTATTTAAGAACTTATGTAAGACCTTATAACAATTTTTCAGCTGGGTGGTCTTTAGCCGTCAGTCTTTGATAAGAGTATAAATTTTCTCTTTAGGTAGAGTCAAACTTAATCGTTAAAGGAGTATGAGAGAAGTTTTATTTTCTCCGTTGCAGACGAAATTGGTATTAAAATTCAAGAGCTTACTTTTTGTGCTTAAAACGCTTAAAGTTTAGAACTGAATGTAAAGTTACGTTAGAAACTGGCACTTTAGCTAAGTTAAAATATCAGTATTACTCCAAACATTTGAGGCATGTCAGAGATGAAGTCTGTTTACTGTGTCAAACTACTCAATTGTATCAAGAGTGTATGTATACTTTTTCTGACATTGGGTAAGTTACGGGCTCCTCATTGAAAAAAAGGATGGTGACTTACGGAGTAGTTAATTATATTTACTCAAGAATATATAATTAATTTGATCATTAAACCTTACAGAGACAGCATAAACAGTCAATAATGTCAAAAGTGCAAGCCAAACATTTGTTACAATTGTTTAACGAAAATTATTATGGACTGTCTAACATTATTAGTAGGTTAATTGAAAGTTCTTTTATTAAAAAGTACTTAGTCGTGGGGCTCATTAGATTTATAGTACTGCAATATAAATCTGATATGCTCTATGACCAAGTATTTGCCCATACGTTATACTGTAATGTCCCTTTTGATTTAATGGATCCTTGTAAATACTTATTAAGGTGTTTCATTTTGTTAACAGATGGTTTTAGCAAGCCATTTCAAGTCTTGGAAGTTTGACATTATTATAGATAAATCAAGTGTTGTGTGCCCGGCAAGTTCTCGGCAGTGTTAAGCTAGTGTAATCTATTGAGGTATAACCATTAAAAATCAATTATAGAAACCTGTATATACAGGATGATAGGTATCAGTGGCGTTTTCCGGGAACAGCGTGTGGAGCAATTTTTTCTAAAGTGAAACCCATTAGAACTAATTTTTTAGGGCAAATACCTTTCAATGGGAGGCGATTAAAAAAACCTTTCAAACTACCCCTAAATGGGGTTGGAAGGGTATATAGCACGCCCGCATAAACTCGTGACGTTGCCACTTTGTCATTGAGCTTATTTGGTAAGCAGTGAGAACTGTATACATGGGTACATCCATGTGCGCCCGCACGAGCTTCTGCTATACTATACTGTTGATAATTTGAAGGTTGAATGTTACAAGATAAATATTGTCTGCTTCTTATGCTGTCATGTTTTAAAGCTATGCATCAGATGTTATGGCATAAATATTTTAAGGATAACATGTCAAATAATGTAAGAACAAGAGTGTGATAGGATAAACGTAGCACCTACTAATAATCGCAAAAGTTATTAAAATTACATTGCAAGTATTATAGCGATAACATTTTAAATGTTATTATTTTAATTGAGTAGAAGTAACCCTTTTTAAATAAATAAACTCATATCTTATACATTTTATCACAAACAGAAGTTTTATAATCTGATCAAGTCGAGACTAATACAAATTTTAAGATAATTAGTAAAAGTAAACACACATCGTCATGTACATGTGTACTTATGCATATTAATATTTGTTTGTCCACGCACTTTCTGTCTTACTCATTCTTATCTTTATTATACTTACAGACTTATAATTAGTGCTACCTCGAATTAAATTGAAAGACTAAATCGGTTAGGAATTTTTCGCTCTACACGATAGTATTTTTATTTTCATCCTATCTCTTACCATTAACAAGATATTACCAAAATCATTTTTATACGCTTTTTTGACGGTGTTAATGAATTTCAATTTTTCAACTGTTTTTCTTGTAATCTACGAGTTGTATCCGGATATCCGGAAGGACCGGAAGTACGAGTCCCGTTAGATGGTGCTGATGCCGGTCTCAAAGTTATACCAAACAAAGCAGACGACAGTAGTGTTACACTACTACCAGTGTATGTACATACACTGTAGTGTTACACTACTACCAGTGTACATACACTGTAGTGTACTACCACCACAGTGTACTGTTTTTGAAATAAACAAAACACATATTATATAAAAAATTACTGTTCTCGTCTGCGGTGCTAAATATTTTAGACGATTGCAAACACAGAGCACAGTATTTACGTAATCCCGTTTTAGAGTTTTTATTACGACCATATAGTAAAACATGATTTAAATTTAAAATTATGCTTCCTTCTTCAAAAGGCCTTACTCCACCATTAACATATTTTGTTTACTTATATATTTTTATTTGCAGGACACGAAATTTTGGTAAACATTAACAATAATATAATATTAATGTACCAACATTGTAAACAAGTTTTGTACTTGCTGCTCTGTTTCACGTGGTCTTAGTATAACTTTGAGATCAGCATCAGCGCCATCTAATGGGGCTCGTACTTCCGGATTGCATGTAGCAATTGTAGCATCAAGTGACCCTTTCGATGTCACTTGTGAGGTTTAACGAATTTTCCCGAATAGAAATGTGCCGTAGCTTGCCTGACTGCCTGTGCAGGTCCTGCACAGGCAAGATAGGCATTTTCTGCATATGTGAGTTCAGGATGTGCACAGTTCCTGTACAGGTCTGGTGCTCTTGTCTGAACTGACATCAACTGTGTGCTACTACAGTACAGTCTTAACCTTTTTTTCGATTAATCTAAAATGGAGCAAAACCATTATTCTCGACGAAAGATGCGAAATTAATATAGAATGCAAATTATTCGTAAAAGAAAAATTGCGGAAAAAAGAAAACCAAACGGATTTAACGAAAATAATGAAAAAAAGCTAAACTGACTTATAATATTAGTGATAACTCAGCTGTACAGTATGATAAACAAGAAATTCAGAGCGATATTCAGCAAGAAATTTTTAAAGAATTAAACACAACGAATGACAGAGTAAGGAAAAAAAAAAAAAAAAACAAGTGTTAATATTGATGAAGTACGTGATTTGTGTGTACAACTTCGGAAATGGAAAAGAGAGTGTTTAATTGCAAATAGCCACATGGATAAACTTTAAAAAATATTGCAATATAACATTCCCAGCTTACCTGTTTCCCATAAAACTTAACTAAAATCAACTTCTCTGTTTAAAAACTTTTTTTATGCAACATAACCTTACTATTTAATTGCGTAAAAGTCAGTTCAGGACTAGATTGTATTTATCCCGGTTGCCTTAGCTAAGGCTGCCTGTGCAGGAGCCTGAGCAGGTCCTGTCACATCGTTGGATAAAATTCCATTTATGCCTGAGCAGGTCCTGCGCAGGCAGCTCAGGCACCTGTCCAGGATCTGTTCAGTGCCTGAACTCAATTTCTGGTCGGGTTATATAGAAAACTGAGTGTTGAATAAGTAAGTTTTCTACGCGTAGAAAACACGTCAAATACTTTAAATACTGCAGAAAATTTTAAAACTTTTCTACATAGTAATCGACATAGAGTTCTCGACACACATAAATTTGATTTCAAGTAAACCGTAAATTTAGTGTACTGTAAACTTCATTAGAGAGTGTAAGATATGTACTTTCGTTGTTGAATTAAACCTTACGTGCTTTACAAGTGTATGTCTCACCTCCTTCGATTGATTTTCCATTGTAGTTTAAAAATATTTACATACTCAACGATGAATATTAGTTATCACACAATAGATGGACTTATAATTTTATACATAGTTTGAAAGAGAAGCTTCACGTACATTCTTATATCGTGTTGATTTTTACAAAAAATTTACTCAGTTTTCTACGTTTCTTACGTTGTCTACGACTTTCTAACGTTTTTGATAGTTTCTTACAAATGTACAATAAAATACTGGAAATTTTGTAGTAAACCCATCCCTGGATAGTATCATTAATAGATTTGAAAGAAACTGCCTAAAACATAGATAAGTTGTAGAAACCGTAGAAAACGTAGAAAACTTAATAAAATGTTTTGTAAACTTACTAATATATTAATGAATGTAAAGCTTCTCTTTTGAACTGTGTAATAAATTATAAGTTAATTTATCGTGTTATAAATAATTTAAATCGTTGAGTACATGAATCTTTTTAAAGCACAAAAAAAAACAAATCAAAATAGGTTACGGTAAACACTTGTAAAGCACGTAAAATTCTATTCGACTACAAAAGTACGTACCTTACACTTTCTTATACAATTTACAGTAGACTACTAAATTAACAGTTTACTTAAAATGAGAGGTTATCAGAAATGTCACATACATGCGCTTACAGTGCTAAAAAAATATGAATTTAAAGCCCATGATAAATTATGTACTCGTGTTTTTCACTCCATGGAAGACTTTGAAACAGCACCACCAACGGAAAAAATGTTTTCATTTTTAATTTTCAAAATTCATGATTTTCATAAACATAGGGTAAGGTTTTTTTTAGTTGGTCAGTCGATCGGTCCGTCCAATTCCTCTAGAACGTAAATTTGTGTACATAATGAATATAGGTATACTTTTAAAAGAAATTGGACCAAACGATCGACCAACCGACTAAAACAAACGTACCCATTATATAATTGGAAGAAAAAAAACTTTTTATAAAAATACAACATGTCGATACTTAAATCAGCCACATCCATAAATCTTAACGTTTGAGTCAATTAAGTTTAAGTCTGTCAACAGGTAGACAAATATATTCAATTTTGCAAGCGAGTAAAAAATCTTTGCTTACAATTAACCTCAAAATTACAATACTACAGAAGCTTGAAACAGCAGAAAAAGCGTAATCTTGAGTACAACATAAAACCAATTAAAGGATACACAACATAATTATATGTCCAAAAAAAGCAGGAGACAAAAAACCGGTACACCCTGACAAACCAATTAATCCACCAAGTACATGAAAAGTACCAACCAAATGTCTACCAGAAACATGCCGAGTGCCCGGCAAGTTTCCAGCAAGTAACAGCCAAGTACTTGCAAAGTGTCAAACAAATAACCGCTAAGTACTTGCCAAGTATTCGTCAAGTCCATGGCAAGTACCCGCCAAGTGCCTGCTAAGTATCCGCCAAGTGCCCGGCAAGTTTCCAGCAAGTACTTGCCAAGTGACCTCCAAATAACTGCTAAGTGCCCAGCAAGTACCAACCAAGTGCCCGTCAAATGCCCAGCAAGATTCTGGCAAGTACCCACAAAATCCTGGAAAGTATCTGCCAAGTGCCTGGCAAGTATCTGTCAAGTATCCGACAAGTGCCAGCTAAGTAACCGCCAAGTATCTGTCAAGTGTCTGGTAAGTACCTACCAAGTGCCAGCTAAGTACCCACCAAGCACCCGCTAAGAACCTGCCAAGGGGCTGGAAAGTACCCACCAAGTTCCTACCAAGTATCCGCCAAGTGCCTGGCAAGTATCCACCAAGTGCCAAGAAAGTATCTGTTAAGTCCCTGCCAAGTGCCCGCTCAGTACCCACCAAGTGCATGGCAAGCACCCACAATGTCACCCGCACCAATCATCTTATAATTTGTGTTAGTCTTAACTTGATTAGATCATAAAACTTTTGTTTGTGATAAAATGTATGAGTAAAGATATGAGTTTATTTATTTAAAAAGAGATACTAATACTTAATTAAAGCTATCACATTTTAAATATTATTGTTATAATTTTTGCAATGTAATATTATCAACTGTTATGATTATTAGTTGGTACCACGTTTATCCTATGTATTCTTACTGTTTTATGATTTGACATGTTATTCTTGTAATATTCATGCCATTACATCTGAGGCATGGTTTAAAAACATGACAGCATAAGGAGCAGACAATATTTATCTTGTAACATCCAACCTTCAATGTATCAGCAGTATAGTATAGCAGACGCTCGTGCGTGCGCACATGGATACACCCACGTATACAGCTCTCACTGCTTACCAAATAAGCTCAATGACAATGTGGCAACGTCGCGAGTTCATGCGAACGTGCTATACCTTTCCAACCACATTTAGGGGTAGTTTGAAACGTTTTTTTAATCGCCTCCCATTTAAAAGCTAATTGCTCTAAAAATTAATTCTAACGGGGTTCGCTTCAGGAAAAATTGCTCTACACACTGTTCCCGGAAAATGCCACCAATACATATCATCCTGTATATCATTTAGCTAGCAAGTTGCTGAGCTTTGATTGGTAAAGATGCCAATCGTCTCTTTTATGATATAACATACTGTCAGCCTTTTCTCCCTCACTAGATGCCAAAATATGTAAGAGCTAAAAGCAAATGCTCATGGTGGGTGCACGGACGCCTCACTTGCATCATTCTTCCATCTTGTGTGCGAAAGAAAGTTCACGAAAAATCACTGTTTATTACGAAGACTAAAAGGTTACGTAATATCGTCCAGTGACTGCAGAATCGTTTTGCAGAGAAGACCAGAAACTCTAGCGCAAACAGCAACGAATCTTTTTAATTAATAAGCTAAATACTTTGCACAAATAAATACAATTTGAAGGTAGGTACACGAGAAAATATCTTTCTCTTTATTTAATATCTCCATGCCTAAGGTAAGATCACTGATCAGTTTTTTTTCTCTTGTTGCATCCCTACTCTTGTTTTAATGAATGAACAATAACAGGCTTTTTTCTTACTCATGAATATCATAAACAGCAAAATAGTTAAGATGATAATGTATATGAATGTGTACTCGTACATGTGTCAAAATGTCGGGCGTAACACATAAGGTATAGATAGGATGCACCTATTTCTACATATGCATAACGAGGTACCTGTTACTCCATAGTATAAGCTAACCTCTACATCATAATATTCTTAGCCGTCTATATAGTAGAATATTTCTTTTTTTGCTCAGTGAAACTAAACTTTACCACAAAGAAAAAAAACATGGAGATGAGTCCTCTAACGAAGAAACCTTTTGATTTTTTTTTCTGCAGTCTTTGGCGATAACCCAGAGGCTCCAAGAGTTTAGAGGTCAAACTACACGTACAGGCTCTAAGACACTGAAAACACGTACTGACAAAGTTTGTAAAAACCACGTACCTGTTGAGCTTCGAAAAAAACTGGCCAGCCTCACAGAGTTCCAGAGCAGAAGTGCGATATCAGGATACGTTCCAAGCCTATCAACAGCAGCTTGCTCATTTAGCTATCAGTGGCATAGTCAAAGCACTAAAAATTCTCCTCGAAGATGGCAAACTGGACAAGAATTGGATGTCTTAAAATCTATACAATGCGGGCATCCAATACTGGCTAAGCAAGTACGCAACCTGTATCAGATTTGAGCCAAAGATATTATCTTTGCCATGCCTAAAACTAGCCCTGAGTGGCAGCAGATCAATTAAGCTCCTGTTTGAGAATTACTTAGTCTAACAGATGAAGGAGTCACAGGCCTGCTCAAAGCTTTTTAGCATCTAAGACATGAGCGAATAGAGACTCTTTTTCTAGGAAAAGGCCTTTAAACTCCCTGAGCCTGCAGGAATCTGGTTAATCCCTGGAGTAAGCAAGTTACTCAGGAGCCCATACAGCCCCCCAGCAATTTAAGTATAACCAGCAGCAATCTCACTTGAGGAAGAAGGCTGGGAAAGGTACTTGCAAGACGTTGTAAGAGAAACTACCCCACACCAATCAATGAATGTAGGTGGAGTAAGAAGCATAATTGAGTACTTCGCAAAAAAATGGGCAGAATTATTCTTGGACAGGTGTTCTCGCAGGTGTACGTCTGGCTACAAGTCTAATTTTTTTGAATTGCCTTTTTCGTCACACCAGCTGTTGTTTAGTTTTAATAGTGACTTGGAGCAGTTTTAATTTAATGCTGGAAAATACAAAATTATTTTGGAAATTAAGATTAGCAAATGAAAGCTGGTCAGGGCCATTTATATCCCCATACTTTTTACACTATAAACACGACGACTTGTACATATTTATCTTCAATCTTGCCAGACTTAATAAATTGATCGCAAGAAACTACTTCAAACTAGAAGATCACAAGGCAGAACGCAAACTCTTCTTGCCCAACCAGTGGATGGGCACGTTTGACCTACAATATGCATACTTTTTGGTCCTCACTTACGCACCCCGCAGAGAATTACTGGTTTTCTTATGAAAAATGTTTCGGTTTCATCAGCTTTTTAAATTTAACTGCTTGCAGGCTGATACAGGCTGCATACGTGTTCGACCAGTATCGGATGTCCGTATCGTATAGGTTCAAGATTAACCCTTTACATTTTCACAAAACTTCTAAGGCCAGTATAAAAATTCTTAACGTAAAGGAGTCTTTACTCAGTCTTCTATTTTGACGATTTTAAGTGTGTGGGGAATGTCCTTGACAACTGCCAGCAAAATTCAATGAGACTGACATAATTTGTGCAAACGCTAATAATCAATTTCAGGCAGAGTGCACTGATGCAAATCATACCTTGTATTATCCTAGAAATACTTACTTACTCTTAAAAATCCACCTTTGAATTGTCACCAGAGAAAAAGTCATCAGTCAAGAATTAAAGTGTCGACTGTAGCATATCAGAAACTTAGTAAAAATACAAATGAACTTAAGTCGTAAAACGATACTTTCTACACGACCATGACCATTCTACGCTCAATTCACACAAAAGTAGACTGGTAGCTAGCTAGTATCAGACATAAAAAAGACCAGTGTGCTTATTAGGTACCCAAGTATAATGTTATACTTCTATCAAATTCTATGACAGACAATATTGTTATAAATATAAATATATTATTTATAAAACGATACTGTGTACGAAGGTAGTGCAATTATCCTTGGGATGAGTATACCTATGTTAATTGGTTGCAGTTTCCAGAAATATTTTAATATTTACTAAATAAATAATTATAAACTATAAATTATGGCACAATACAATATAAACAATATGTAGGCTGACTAGTACAAGACTGTGCGGTTTCATTGAGTCTTTTGATGTTTTAAAAAGAACCATCTATGGCCGACACTGATTGCATCTGTAATGTCACGCTCACATCTTGCACATGCGCTCCCACACTTATTCCTAGTCCATGTTGAAAACCTAAAATATAATTGTACTTAAGAGCTTTAAAAAAACCAAATTGTTGTACCACTTTTACTAATTTCAGAACGTTCATCATATATAGACTTTTTTGATGGATATTGCTTAAACATTGAACGTCAGTTTAAAAAGAGGCATAAAAAATACCCAAAAAAATTACAGATAGTTTAATTATACCTAGTTTCATATGTTTGATAAAAAAAAAACGCAATTTAACGCATAACTTTATATAAGAATCACTTAAAAATTGCATTAACAAGTTGTTTTTTTTATAAGAACATAAGAGAGAATGGGTTAAGTAGGCGTAACAGCAAGTATGTAAGTAAATCCATATGAGAAAAATGAATTGCCAGCGTTGCTGCATATCTTTGCGCTCCTCTCCCCTCTTTAAACTTATCCCTTCACTACCTGTATGTTAACCGTCTTTACGTCAAAAATGACCTCCATACCAAAGGAAAAATTGTGAAGGAATGAGATGCAACAAAAACCGATTATTGTTTTTATAAAACACATAATTTTTTTTTTAATTTTCAAAATCTTGGAAGAGATAATTTTATAACAAATATCTATTTGTAGTAGAGCTCATAAATGACAAGGGTGAAAGATATTTATTAACACGAAGGAAAGCTGCTCTGCCTAAGTAAACTAATAATTTCCAAGTTTTAAAAAAAAACGTTGTAGTAAAAAAGTTAGTTTATTTGATAAATTATTTATTTATTGATGTAATTTATAATCAAACCAAATT
Organism: Copidosoma floridanum; assembly: GCF_036245765.1. Classification (NCBI taxonomy): domain Eukaryota; kingdom Metazoa; phylum Arthropoda; class Insecta; order Hymenoptera; family Encyrtidae; genus Copidosoma; species Copidosoma floridanum. Next base: position 9,127,930 of record NW_028321903.1, on the reverse strand, counting down.
AATTAACTAACAGTGTAGTTGAATAGAATTAGCGGAAAAGCATGATTAATTTTGGGAAATTGCTATCAGCGCAAAAAAAATCATGGTGGTGGTCATTCAATTTGTGAACTAATCTTCATAGTTTTATACTCTAAATTGCGTCAGCTAACGGCCCAAAAAAAATTGTAAATGTGGTCAAAAATAATTCTTTGCGTCTAGAAAAAAATTGGAGAGTCGAAAAAAAAGTTGTACTGTTAAAAAAGATGTGCAATTTTAAGACGAAGAATATGAGCTTCAGGGGAATAAAACTGGTCCAGCCATTGTCTTGCAGTTTGCCAAAAAGTGTGCTTTTGGATCCTTTTTTTCAACTATAACTCACGTTCATTTAAATATTAAGACTTGAAAATTAAATACATTTTAGATCTTGTGCCCCTTAACATCCGCACTAAACTTCAAAAAGATCGATTGTAAACTTTTTGCAAACCGCTGCATGAAACAAAAAATAATCCTTTTGCAAAAAAAGTTGGACGTGGCTGGTTTTTCAACATATTGCCATTTTTCAAATGGTATTGTACTTGTTGAGAGTTATTCTATAACCTACCAAAACGGAGTTTCATTCAACATTCCGGAAGTACGCGAAAATCGATGTCAAAAACCGGCTATTTTCCGTGGATGCGGCGCCACAGCAAGCCACTCGCAAATTTCGGAGCTATGATGCGAAAAGGGGGTATGGCTTACGGCGGCGGCGGTTCGCAGAACCTTTTCAGGTCCGACAGTTCAGTGTAACTTATTTTAACTTTTCCAAGATGACTGGCCGTTGTATGGAAGGTAAGGGATTGGAAAAGGGAGGAGCCAAGTGCCATCGCCAGGTCCTTTGTGATATTATCTAGGATATTACCAAGCCGGACATCTGCCGTCTGGCTCGCTGTGGAGGAGTCAAGCGCATCTCTGGTCTGATCTACGAAGAGACCCGTGGTGTTCCCAAAGTATTTCTTGAGAACGTCATCCATGAGGCCGTCACCTACACCAAACACGCCAAGAGGAAGACCGTCACTGCCATGGACGTAGTCTACGAGTTGAAGAGACAAGGACGCACTTTTAACAGCTTCGGTGGTTAATTATGTTTGTAAAGTCAAAAAATTCGGTTTGCCGCGCAGCCGCCGTTCAGTGGGAAAACAGCCCTTTTTTTGTTCAAAAATTTGCCAACACCACAATTTTTGACGTAATTCTCCCATTTTTTTTTTATAAACTCCTAAGATGTCAAGCTTCAGTGTGTCACTGCCACTTTTTCTCAAGACTCCAAACCGTAACCTTAAAAAATCGAGAAATACAGAAAAAACATGTTAAAAAAAAGACTTCTGTGAAAATTAGTTCTCAGAGGTTTTCAAGGTCTCTGATTACGAATTTATTGTTTGCTATTACAATTTTAAAATGGCGGATACCAAATGGTGGCCAAAAACTATAAATTCTGATTTATTTTGCGTTTTTTCGTACAAATTACTACAAACGATTTTTTTCGTCACTGATTTCAAACTTATTTCTTATATTGTGTAACAAGCTTTAGTGTGTCCCTGCCATTTTTCCTTAAAAGTCATAACCATAACCTCAAAAAATCGGAAAACACAGGAGAAACAGATCAAACGAAAAATATCATTGCGAAAATCAGTTTCTAAGGGCTTTTCAAGTCTGTGATCAAGAATTATTTGTTTGTATATTCAATTTAAAAATGTTTGAGACAAGTGGCCCCCAAAAATTAAAAATTTTGCTTTATTTTGCTTTGCTTTATATAAATTAGTACACAATTTTTTCAATACAAAAAATACTACATCTCAATCAAAGATGCCTTATCATGTTGTGTGTACAAAAATATTGAGAAAAATTATCTTAAGCTTGAAAAAAAGAACTTTATAAATGTGTCATTCTTTGTTTTCTTTTTGTTATTATACAACGAACTACAGGAAATGGACGAAAATATTTCTCTTCAATATAAAAAACTTTTTCGTTGAAAATAATAGAACTTACTTGGTTTTAAACTGTCTTATTTATTTGTACCTATATATTTTAAAGATAAACTGAATGTGATTAAGGTTTTCATACCTTAAAAATAAATTATTCCATGTATAAACTACTTATGAAAACAGTAAACAGTTATATAATTTCTTTGTGTTTTACTTGACTTAAAATACCTTATACGACCTAGGTTTTCCTGCTCTACATGATTTTTTTACGAAACATACTGTATTGTAGGAGATACTTCTTATGCGTTTTTTCATAATGAACCTCACTGTTTTAAAAAAATTACGAAATTAAAAAAAGAGATGTCTTACTTTTTATAACATGTGTTAGTCCTTGATTTTTTAGGCATCACAGAAATTCTATTTCAGATATTACTGGAATTGAGTAGTGTAGTGCTGTTATCATTGCTGAAAAAAACAATACGGTAGTCCAAAGAAATTAGACAACAAAGTCAAAATAAATTTTTTAAAATAATTGTTAACAAAAATAGATTTTTCGAGTTTTTTACTACATTTTTTAAAAGTTTTTTGAGTTTCGAAAGTATGAGTTCTGTGCTCGATCAAAAATAAGCGTAGATTTGTGATCAGCAAAAAAAAAATATTATTAGGCTTTAATCTAAATTTTTTAAGGTCTAAAACTATTTTAAATAAGGTAAAACTGTTATCTCGGAGTGATTTTGACTAACTGCAGCCACCATATTGGTCCAACATTTTGAATTCTGGAAAAAAGCCAGACCGCAAAAGAAAGCCTACTAACTAAGCTACAGTTTGTGCCTATAATACATTGCTTACGACCTATAGAATTTTGGACAGATCTTTGTTCCGTTTGACAAAGAACATCCTGTGTATACATTTATATATAGATACATGTAGGTGAGTATTTGTATCTATACTTTTTTAAGTTCTGAAATACAAAAGATGCCTTTGTAATTGAAACCAAGGGGAATCCGCGTGTATATAACCTTGTATTGCATCTGACATTTTAATTTTTAGAAAACAACGTGAAATTTGTATTACAAAACTTTAAGTGAACGTTATCCAATCAGTGATTATTAAACGAAAGATTTAGATTCTAATCGCCATTTTGTATTGACCATTTTTTAATTTCATAATAGAAGTAATAAGTTTGTAATCAGAGACGAAAACGATCGTTTGCTGTGATTTATACAAAAAAACGTAAAATACATCAGAATTTGTAGTTTTTAGCCGACATTCTAAGTCCATCATTTTGAAATTGTGTAAAAAAACAATAAATACATCATCAGAGACCTTAAAAACCCCTAAAAACTAATTTTCGCAAAAGTTTTTTTTTAAATCTGTTTTTCTGTATTTTCCGATTTTTTGTGGTTAGGAATTGGACTCTTGAGAAAAAGTGGAAGTTACACTCTAACGCTTGACATCTAAGAAAATTATAAAAAAAAAAATTGGAAGAATTACGTCGAAAACTGTGGTGTCAGCAGATTTTTGAACAAAAAAGTGCTTTTTTCCCACTATGCGCCGCATCCAAGAAAAATAGCCGGTTTTTGACATTGATTTTCGCGTACTTCCGGAATGTCAACCAGAACGTTGTTTTGGTAGATTATCGAATAACTCTTGACGAGTACAATGCCGTTTGAAAAATGACAATATGTTGAAAAACCAGCCACGTCCAACTTGTTTGCGGAGGGACCATTTTTTGCTTCTTGCAGAAGTTTGCAAGAAGCTTACAACAGATCTTTTTAAAATTAAGTGTGGATGTTAAAGGGCACAATATTTACCTTGTATTCAATTTTCAAGTCTTAATATTCAAATGAACGTGAGTTATGGATTTAAAAAAAAACTGTCCAAAAGAGCACTTTTTGGCAAATTGCGAAAAAATGGCCTAGCCTTTTTTATCCCTCTGGAGCTCTTTTTCTTTGTCTTGAAATCCCGCATCTTTTTTAACAGTAAAACACTTTTGTCTGACTCTCCAGTCTTTTTCTAGACGCGAAAAACCATTTTTGACAACATTTACTATTTTTTTTGGGCTATGAGCTGACACAATTTGGAGTCTAAAACTATGCAGATTTATTCAGAAACCGAATAACTATCACAATAATTTTTTTCGCGGTAGTAGCAATTTAATTTTAAAAAAAGCTAATTATATCCTACTAGTGAATAAAAATTTACACTAATAATGAGTTATAAGACACACAATCTTAAAGTTTCTTATCAGGACCACTCATAGCAGGGTGGTTAAGGATCTCAGCTATTTTGCAAGGGATCGATCGTGGGTTGAAGCGTTCTGAAAAGGTTTTTTTTTTTTCTAGAAACATAATTAAATGGAACTCAAAATGTGTGGTGTAGCATGCAAAATCTACTTCCATTGTACTTTTTTTCAAGGTCAAAAACCTGAAATCGTTAATGCACTATTGCGCAACACGCTTGTAGACGTACAACTTCAAAATTAAAAACAGCAAATTACAGCTTGACTATTTGTAAAGAAGAAAATTAATAGAGAAAGTGCTACTTAAGGCACATAAAATGTATTTGGTTTCTGGAAAGGACATACATCGCACTACAAGGAGTTGATGGTGGCGTAAGACTGGAGTTAGAAACTTTAGTTGAAAATCTCCACGATTGTGAAATTCTATTGAAAATACACAGTTAAACGGCTATAGCATATATCAATACTCTCAGAAGAGTCTGATTCACACGTAATCATGTGTTCCCATAATAATTGTGAGATTCAGTGTGAAGCATTTTCTGCGTAGCATCGCACATCTCTTCAATAGATAACACGGACGTAGATATTATATTGCCCATGAAACACAGTGACATACAACGGAAACTAAAGGACAAGCATTTCACGCACGTTTAAATAGTCTTGGGTCAGCCTAAGTCGAACCTTTTTGCAAGCTCAACAAACAGAAAGTGGGAAATTTTCTGCTTACGGGAGGTAGAACTAGAAGGAAAATAGATAGACACTTGTATGGTAAGATAATAAAATCTTAATTTTTATAAGTTTCCCTGTCCAGCCTTATCTTGTGAACTATAAAAAAAATTTAGGACAGCTCAGAAATAGTTAAAGCTCTTTAATTGTATAGCTTTGAAAGATTTTTATTTAACAACTAACTGTTTTATCAAAAAACCAATAGTAGACTCACATTATTATTACCTTGAAGAATAAATTAATCCCAAATTTGACGGGAAGCGTTGAAAATTTGAGACGAACCGTAAAAAATCATATGTTTTACTGATGAGGAGTGATCTGATTTTTTACTTTTTTTCTTCATATTTCAATAAATCTTGCCAAAATTAAGCTATACGTATTCCTTTTGGATTAAAAATGTCTATCTCCTCCTTATTTTCTAATAATTAAAAAATAACTTAACTTATATAATAAGTAAATTATTTTCTAATAACAAAATTAATATCACCTTACAGAACTAAGCATAAGATATGAATTAAAATGAATTCGTGTCCCACTCTACGAATAAACAAATTATTATTTACTCAGCTTACTATAATTAATGAATTTGGAATAGTAACATATAAAAGATTACACTAGATGCACGTTTGTAAATGTACAAAAAATCAATAATGATTGATTTTGGTGACATTCATTCAAATATTTAGCATAAAATAGTGAAGCAGTGAAAAATCAGATCATACCTTATTAATCATATATCTAATTTTATACTACTTCCCTCGAATTCTCAATTAATTTTACGAAGTTTGGCCTTAATTTATCATTTTAAGTGTAAAAAATAAGCGTTTTCTGTATTATTATTATTATTTTTTTTTTCGATAAAACAGATAACTGTTAAATAAAAAACGTTGTAAAGCTTTACAATTAAAGTAACTTGCTTGGTAAGACAGATTATTTATCATCACTGGAAAGCTTTTAAACAAGGGGGGGGGGCATTGAGCATAGTATTAAAACCAGACTGGCTGGAAAAAATTTGATACCTGCTCTTGTTAGAATTTCTAACTTCTAAGCTACTAGGGTTAGTTTCTTACTTGAAATTGCTAATTTCTACTTTTAAAGATCCACTCTAACTTCAGGCACAACATCTAGACTTGAAAGCAGTGGTTGCTTCAGGAAGGCCAGCTCCAGAAGAGGGTTACTATCGAAGGCTAAAACAGTCATCCTAGCTTCTCCATCTCCTTAAAATGCAAAGCAGTATAATATTGAGCATAAGAGGTAGCAGCAGTTTTTCAGCTACGCTAGCAATGAGATCTTTTACTTTACAAGAAAATCTCTGTTTACATTTGTGACTTTTTTGCTTGACAAAGGCGCATCTCACCAAACCATTAAAACAGCCCAATGAGGAGTCTTGATTCTATTAAGTTTTAAAAGGCATTTCTGTTTGAAAGTCTACAAAATCCAACTATGACTTTTCCTGGGACGTAGGCCTGGATCTGTGTTATCTAGAGAGTTTGAAGGGGGAGCATTGTTAGAAGGTGCGCACTGGATTTTTACAACCACCCGTTAATTAAATTGCTAATTTCTTTATACTGTGACTGCAAAACAGTTACTTATCTTCTACCTTAGCCTCATTAAAGAATGAAAAAAGCACACTAATACTAATGTAGGTCACTATAGCTATCTTTTGAATGTAATGACACTATATTTATAATTACTTCAAGTAGCCACAAAAATATTCTGCCATCTAATTCTAAAATATAGTCGCAGAGTTAGAGGGCATCTCTGTTTTAAAAAAAATTACTAGTGTTCTACTGTTTAAATATAACATAACTTTTAAAAACCGTACATGGATCATTTCACAAAAAAATGCGATATTCCATGACTCTTATGTTTGAAAACGACGGATCGAACTATTTTGAGGCGAAATTTTAAAATGTTATCTTGATTATAATAAGATTTTCTATAAGTCCTTAACACTGTCATTTAACTTTAATGAAATCAGAAATCATTTTAAAAGATGTCATTGTGCAAATCAAGCTGGGCCCAAAAACAAGATACATATACACACATGTGCATATTAATCTATCCATATGACATAGTTATTTAGAAGTGGCTATCCAGGCCACCCTCCTCTGCTCACCCAAGCTGCCCATGAAAATAAGGCGAGATTCCTTTTGTTTCTTTGTGATGGCTTAATAATATTCCAACTTAGCCCCTTTACCACTCTTGATCTTCCTCAAATCTTTTTCACTTCCTATTCCCTCTGTATATCTTTTTCAGGCAACCTTTCACATTAGGTAAAACTCATTCAATTTCTCACAGTACAGATTCAATTCTATTTATTCGTTTATAAAAAATTTTTCCCTTTTCACTAAGTTGTTTCTTACAAAATCTTCTATCCAACGACATAACGTAAGGTCTTGTCTTATGTCTTTCAAGATTTTTTGTGACATCATACAAGCCTTATCTACATAATTAAATTAAGTATTTTTCTTGTCTACTCTGATACGTATATAAATATAAAAAATAAATTTGTATAGTTTGTTATGAAAAACAAAATTCACTTATGATTCCAAATTGAGTACAAAATTTTTTTTTATTTGGATGGTTCTAAATGTTAAAGGTAGGTTATTATTATTTTGTTAATTCTTATTAAAATTAAATTGGCCTAATTTAGAAACTACGTTATGACATTAACAATATTACAGATTTTATCTAATAAGTAAAAAATAGTAATTAGTTATATTTTATTACTATGTCGTATAGCGGTGTTAGCACGTGAAGCACTCACAGGACAGAAGTTCTCCTAATATTTATAAATATGTATAATGCCTCAAAAATGTTTGTTGCCATTAAATTTTGAAGATTTCCATAGCAAACCAAGTTCTTATAAGATTCTCTAACTTAGCTCTTTTAACCGATTGTCATTAGTTTAAAAGATATACAAATTTCTCAACATATGATCTATAGTAGCATTTATAGCTTAACTATACGAGCTACGATAAGTAATACTTTAATAAATTTGTAGGGCATGCAAGTGCCTAAAAATTTTGGCTGCACTTTTATTTTTTATGATTAATTGTAACCAGATTAAGATAATTAATTTTTGCTGCTATAAAAATTTAGCTATATAAATAATTGTTTATAACCTGTTGCAGGAACAAACTCGAGTAGATAAGCTTTTTTGATTAAATTATATCTTCTACAGGAATCTATAAACTAATGTGGCAAAAATAATTTTGTACCGGTTGAGTGGAACAAAAACAGGAACAAAAATTATTTTTTAAATACTTTAAATAGGTATAAATTTAAAATTCATTATCAACAAACTTAGAACAGAGTTGGGAGCTTATAATAAGCATATAATTTTCACTCAAAGTTGTTATTCGCTGACATAATTCTACTACTGGTTTAAAACTTTATGGCAGTAAACATTTCTTAAGGTTATACTTTTATAGACACGTTTTGCTCTACAAAGTAAATGAACAATTTTAGATTGATGACCTTGAGAAAAATGTGTAACGGAAGTGGATGTTGCTTGATTCTTCCTCTTCACCCCACCCCTCTTTACGTAATTCCGGTCCCCTTGCACCACACAACGCCACCACATCACACCACACAACCTCATGTCAGTACAGTACAGCACACATTTTGAATTGTATTTCTTTTTCTTTCAACCAATTTCTAAAAAAAAAAAAAAAAAAAGAAAAAATGAAAAAAAGAAAAAATAAATCCAAATAGATTTGCGCCTCCATCCTTTGCACACTGGCCAAGGCCCTTATCCACTCTGCTATGAGTAAGCCCAAAAAGGGAAAACGAATTACATTATTTTATCTTACAGCTCGTAACTTATTTTTAATGAACGTCTTATTTATACTATACTACTTTATTTTGCCTAATTATACATTAAATAAATAACTAATTTTTCTTAAAAAATACATTTTTTGGTACATTTTTTTTCAAAAATTTGATTATTCGTACATTCTAGCAGAGCAGCTTTTATATGTATTAATAAACATTTACTTACTCATTATTGATTTGTTACTTTTAAAATAAATACACGATTGTTAATACGATTATTTCCATTTTTTAATTATTTTCATAATTAAAGAAAAAGGAATTTTGCGTACTGTATGAATGCAACGATTCATTTTTATTGCGCTTTCTTCCTTCACAATTCCATCTTCGTGATTGAGATGATTTTTTGATTTAAGACGATTATTAGATAGTTAGTGGGGGAAAAGTTCAGCTCCAAACTCAGACAGATGGGAGGAGCGCAATCATATGCAGCAACGTTGGAAATTATTTTTCTTATATGGATGAAATTACGTACACGCTTTTACGAATACTGGACCCATTATTTTTTGGTATCAAAAAAAAAAAAAATTATAGATCTATTTGAAAATAAAACAGGTTTATCTAAAAGTAATCTTTAATACAAACAAGACTTAGGGAGCTTATACAGATCGTATATATGCAATTTGAAGTGATTTTTCCTTAAGTTTACATGTTAAATTTCAAATTTTTAAAATTAAATGTGTAAAAAAGGGTGCAGTTGAACGATTTGCAAATTTTTTAGGTATTGCTTATGGTATTTTTAGTATACTTTGTATGCTTGAACAATATCTTTCAAAAAAACCTGTGTGTCATGAACGTCCTGAAGGGACATTCACTGGCATGTACTACTATGCTATTAAAGAAAGCGGTACTACAGGACGGTTCGTCTAAATTTTTGAAATACAATTATAATTTTGATTCGAAATATGGATGAAATAAGTGTGTGATCGTATGTAATAAATGTGGGTGTGACGTTACAGATGTAATCAGCGTAGGCAGTAGGAAGTTGTTTTGAAACCATCGGAAGATTCCATGAAAGTACACAGCCTTGTACTGGCCAGCCTTCATATTGCTTATATTGTATTGTGCCATTAAATATTGTTTATAACTGTTTAGTTATTAAATACTAAAAAATGTGTTGAAATCACATTTAACTAATGTAGGTGTACTTATTCCAACGATAATTGCTCCACATTTTTACACAGTATCGTTTCATAGAAGGTATATTTATATTTATAATTATATTATCTGGCATATTATTTTATAGAAGTAATATTTCTTACTTGTATATAAAAGTACCTACTTTCCACTGGTTTATTAGTTATTTTACAACTAGCACTACTTTGAGTAATAGTACATTACATCACTAGGGCCCAAAGTACAAACATGAGTGCCCGAAGGGCGCAATAAAATTGTTGTATGTTGCTGCCTGAGTCGCGTATAATATTTTTCTTACTAAAGGTGCAAAGTGCATTTTTTGCCCATGAGCACACTTTACGCCCGGTAAATCTCTTTGGGCCCTTGGGCAGACAAGTACTTGAGGCCCGGCCGGCGCAAAAAACTTTTCTGCCCGTGGGCCCAAAGTGATTACAAGGGCGCTAAGTGTAACCTGAGGGCGCAAAGCGGCAGTTGCACTTAAGGCCCATGGTAAGAAAATATATATAAGTATATTCTCCTACAACGTAAAGCTGTTATTCGGTCTGTGTCTACTAGCCACCCTGTTCCGCTTCTAGCCTACCCGTGCTATCCCACCAGCCTTACATACAAAATTATATGAAATTCTTCTCATTTCTACTTTATTTGAATGAAAACATAAATAAAACAAAAGCCACCCAGCACTACTCAACGCCACCTCTCACCATCTTACGCCACTCTGCCATCTTTCAGCTGCTTCGCACTGCCCCACAGAGATGTGTGCTAATAAACAGAGACGTATGCCCTATATAGTGTATATAGTATCCATGTTTAGCGTTTAAAATAAAAGAATCGTACCCTATATTATTAGAATTAAATTAACGTATTAATGTAAAGCGGGGATTGGCGCACTAAGCGCAAAGAAGGTGATATGTACGTACATGTCTAAAAGTTGACATTCATATATACATAATGATGATATGTAACGATGCCCTTCCCCGAGAACCGCGTGTAGAGCGATTTTTTCTGAAGCGAATGCTCTTGAAATTCATTTTTTAAGGGTAAATAGTCTTTAAAGGGGAGGCAATTGAAAATACGTTAAAAATTATCTCTAAATGGGGTTAGATGGCTATTGCGCACCTGCATAAATGCATAGCATCACTATATTTTCATTGTACGTAGTCGATAAGCAGTAACAACTGTTACATACATTCATATTCACGCAAGAGCATCTGCTTACTGCTAGTAATGTTAAGGTTATCATATTTGTTTGTATATCAAGCAAAGATAAGCACAAAATATGTATGTACGCTTTTGTTGTGCTTAACTATGATGCAAAATACCACATTCCATCACAAGAAGCTGGTGTGTACTTGCTCGCCGTTTAAATTAATTGTAACCAGTAAATAAATAACATTCGTTCTGTGACTTATGTGTCACCACTGATCAGTAGAATTAAAAGGATGACTTTTAACTGGACAGTGAAAGAGGAGTTATTAGTTTGTTATACACTTTGATTAGCAAATTAAAAAAACTATGAGCATACCTCTCCTGTGGTTTGTAAGCTTCATTTAATGAAGATTGTTTAAGGATGTAATGAAAAGTTGATCATAATTTTTCTGCATAGTATGCTGTTGAATACTTTAAAATGATACTTTTAAAACTGCTGTAAGTACTATTTTATTACAGCATTATAAATTAAAGAGCATCTATTCAAAATTTTCGTGTACTTGACAGATATCGAACACTAATGTAAAAATGTCACGGTAGTCGAATGTTCAGTTAATGTAATTCTTCATTAAGTTAATAATCATCAACATAAACTAAGGCAAAGAGAACAAAGAATCCTAAACACTATACAGAAAATCAAAAAATTTTGTTAAAGAAGCAATGAAAACAAATTTATTATAAGTATAAAACATCAAAGATAATAATAAGATCTAGAATAAAAAAACCATGCAAAGTGAAGTTAACGAATTGTATTTTTCTTAATCTATTGAAAGACACGGAAAGAATCTTTAAGTATACCTGCTTCAATCAATTTAAAAGTTAAAGACTCCACATTATCTGCTGGATAGGGCAAAAAGTCATTTCCTGTAACAGTACTACATACGAGTGGTGAGTGCAGTTTGTGTATAAGAAATAATTAAAAGTGGTTAAAAAGTTAAAAAAAGTTAATAGACATTTCGGATAACGTAGTCCGATACCAGCTGATAGATAATTAGTTGGGTGATGAATAGCAAGCACTTTCTAGGCTCTTTCTTGACTTTGTTATATTGATTTGACTTGTATAAGCATTTTTTTCGTACTGCTTATATATTGAGGATCCTTGCAATTTTTTTGTCCATGCAAGACTCGTTTTAAATGTGTGTATAAACCACCTGCGCTCTCTGCAGACTTATTTCTATGTAACTGAAACACATTTTTAGATACGTTCGTGAGTAGTTTGATGATTAAATCAATAATCAAAAAATTATATTAATTATTAGGCACTTATAATCATATTAATAACTTTCTTCGATGAAAACATTTTTACGTACTTTTTAGTAATGTATTTCGTTTTATTGTAAGAGTAGCAGATAAAAAGTAAGTTTAGAATTAGGTGAGAAAGGTACCAAAAATGTGAGAGGGCGGGACTAGAAAGGCAAAACAAATCAACAGAATTTTATTTATTCACTAAGAAATTAAATAAATTTTGCCTAATGTGGAGACGTGCCTGAGAAAGGGTCACAATAGGGGGTTGAAAAAATGTGAAGGGGGTTGAAGGTGGTAAATGGGTTGAGTTAAAATATTATTAAGCTATTACAAAAAAACAAAGGAATCTCAACTCATTTTCATGGGCGGCTTAGGTGAGCAGAGGAGGGTGGCCTGGATAGCCGCTTTTGAATAACTATGACATATCAAAAGATTTATGAGAAAATTTTTTTTTCTTATATTAGAGTGCTCTACGTCTGGCTCCTTCAATAAGGGTACTACTATGGGCACTAAGCACTTGGGAAAAGGAAGGGAAGAGGGATGGGAGGCCTCCCATTACTGGAATGGGGGTAGGGGGAAATTAGGCAATTATGCTGCGAGAAGGTTGCCTAAACCCCCCTCCAGGAGCATTGCTTGGTGAAAAAGCACATGTGAAAAATCACAGAGGTACTTGCCCGAAAAATTCGTACTAGGGCCGGGAATCGAACCACGGTCTCCCGTGTGCCACTCCACGATCTAGCCGACTGAGTCACCGCGCGCTCTCTTATGAGCACACATGTGTGTGTGTAAACGGATCTTATTTTTTGGCCCTGCTACATTTGCACAAGGACCTTTTTTAAGATGACTCGCTAATTGCATTGAAATAAAATGACAGTGTTGAGTGCTTACATAAAATCTAACCATAATAGAGATAACGTCGCTGTCAAGGCAAGTTTAATTTTATTTTGACATTGTTATATTATACTTACCACTACAATCCGTCTAATTTACTTTCTAAGTTGATTATCTAACATTAAACGAAAAATACAAAGCGTTACAGAACAGTGTTATAGGCTCTGAGCAAAAAAACGAGAGTTCTAGACTTCGAAAATTTATTGAAAAATCCATTTCATTGAGCACCAAATAGAAACTTAACTTTACTTTTGCACTTGTATTATGTACAAAAAAGATATATTTACACTATTGCTTTTTAAGTCGATAATTAATGCCTCGAAAATTTATAGCAGTTACATTTTTTTATGGTCCATTCCAAAAAAGACCATGGTAGACTCTTATCAATGCGTTAAACCATAAAGGTTGTTATGGACTTAGTTAAATTTGAACTTTTCTTCTACACTTATTCCTCACTGAAAAAAGCTGTGATTGGATCTACTTTTTCATGACTTAATTACCGAATGCTTGGAAAAGAACCGTGACCTTTCTCGGTGAAACGGGCTTTTAGCTTCGATTTCGGGGAGATCAAAATAAAAATTTTGTGAGCTTGTTTTTTTTTAATTAAATATTTCTAAAACTGTACTTTGCAGAGAAAATTATGAATATTCTAATTTTTTTTAGGAATGATCAAACTTCAATAATACTTCTTAATGGTCTTAATCATATTGTCCTTAGGTAGAAAAAACTTCTGAATAAACATCTTAGTTCAGGCAGAATGCTTTATGAATATGTATATGTACGAGTGGGGGTCCACCCCCCTGCGTGCTTCGCGTATTAACCCCATAATAATGCATTATAATTATTTATATATGCTTTGAGGTAGGAGGTAGAAGGTCTTAAATATAAAGAACTTTTTTTTAATGAAAAGCATTAGTTGTACAAGTAAATACAATAATGATAACAAATATATAATGAATTCCTCTTACATGAGTTACGTTGGGTGGTAAAAAAAATTAGCTTTATTTAATCTGTGGTTAACAAGACGGAACGGTTCATAATAAAATTAAATAAAATCTCATTATTCAATTGAATACAAAAAAAGATTCAGCATAGTACTTGAAATATTCTTACTACAAACATTACTATTTATAAGTTTTATTTTTTACTTAGTTTCTCTGTAATTAACATAAAAATTTTAATGGATTGTTGAGTACACATTGACAGTTAATCTTCCTTTCAAAATAGATTAATCTGCACTCTGTAAAAGTGAGAAAATCATGTGTTAAACAGAAATTTTGTCTCTAATATTTAGAAATTTCAGTGTGCTCCAGGTTATGTACATGTAAATAAAGCGGTTAATGTATTTTTTTTTTCAATTTTCGGTCATAGATTAGCCAACCTATAATTTTACCGTACGTATGCCTTCTTACGTGGCGTATGGAACTTTTTTTTTTAACTATATTGCATACACTACATTCCAAAAATTTGTTGTACATTTTTTTGTATGAATTTGAGATTTTTTTGTAGGTCTTAAAACATATGAGAAAACATTAAAACGTTAACATTTAAGTAAGCTTATGGACTTAAAATTATTATATATGAGAAGCTTAAATTAAAAATTCTTTTTTCTCAATCTCTTACATTATAAGAAAACGTACTTACTAATCATTTTTATGAGAGAGAGAGAGCCCCTCTAGTGTTACTGAAACTTTCTTCTGTATGTAAGTTTAGTATAGGCTTGTTTATTATCCACCTTAAGGAAAATCATGTGAGGGAGCAGGAGGTAGGAAGGAGGGCAAGAGAAATCGTGTAGAAGTACAGTGTAGGGGCATATTGGGAGGTAGTGCAGGGGTAGTAAGGAGCTTGATTCAATTCTTATTGTGTTAAACTAATGTGAAAATAAAACAAATTTTACCTCAATTTGTGAAGAGGTGGGAGCGGTAAAGGGCAGTGGGGTGGCAATAGGAATTCTTTTGAAAAAAAGTTGGGGGGGGGCAGTGGAGAAAAAGTGGGAGGCTATGTGGAATTTTCCTCACCAAAAACTGAATAATATAGGAGGATATACATATTATATGGTTTTAATGTAACGCAGCTTACATAACTATCCCACAACGCTTTACAACCCCCCCCCCTCAAAACTTATTTGGAAACCCCTAATAACCCTACATTATCCTTCACAGCTTCTACAAAATAAGGTGAAATCTCGTGGTTTTTTTTAAAACGAAGTTCTTTTTGTAGCGTTCCCGGGGGGCTGGAATTTTAAAACCGACAGATTTTTTGAAACGAAAGTGGTTTACCTGAAGTCTCTTCCTCTCAAATTTTCCCCCTTACCCTGTCCCCCTCACCTACTGTTCTCCACACACTTTCTCTCCCCCCACTATACATGTATATCTGCCAACCGTGCCGTGTTACTCTTCTGCACACCTTTGCTCACCATTCCTCCTCATGCTCCCAAGCAATTAATTTTTTAACAAATTTAAATTTTATTTTTTCACAATGATTTTTTTTTAACTTAGAAATTTTTTCTCTTACAATTCTTGAAGAAAAAAAAAATTAAAAAAAAAAAAAAACTTTCCACTTCAGAAATTTAAACCCTCAACCTCCTGCATATGAGTCTAGTACCTTACTTACTCTGCTACGAGCGCTGCCGACTATAGAAACTCGGTTTCTTGTACTTATCGTGTGGTTCGTAACTATAATATTCAATTTTTATATGCATTCACTTATAATACATTTAATTCATGATAAATTATGTATTTGTTTTCTAAATAATATATCTAAAAAAAAAATAATAATGATAAAAATAATGAAATAAAATGGAATATGAACAAATAAAAGGTTATATTAAAAAATAATACAGTAATGTGTAATGAAATGTGAAAAAAACGAGAAATGCTAAAAACAAAAAAAGGAAATGAAAAATATAAGATTTAATAGAAAAATAAGCAAAGAAATAAGATAAAGGAAATACAAAAGAGTGAAAATAAATAGAAAAATTTAAATAAAATGAAATAAAGGAAATGCAAAAAAAAAAAAAAAAAATTCTAAAATTAAATATAAAAAAAAAAAAAAAAATGGGAAAAAAAAGAATATTAAATGAAATAAAATTCAACAAGAAATGATAACAAAAAATTAAATAAATGAACAAAATATAACGGAAATTAAAACAACAAACCAGGGGGGATAAATGGGTCATGGGACCCACGGTAAGAACGAAGTTCTTTAAACATGACACGAGTATAGAAACACAATTTCTCACGTAACAATGGGGTCACCAGACCCATAGAAAGAACGAAGCTCTTTAAACGTTAGTACTGCATTCATGTAGTTCACTAAACAAAAACTTGAAAAACGAAAAAAAAAAAAAAATTTTATTAAATAGTTCAGTACCCACGATGGTTGAACTTTGTGAGAACGTCGTGCATAAATACAGTACTCACAAAGTTTAACCATCGTGGGTACTGAACTATTTAATAAAAATTTTTTTTTTTTTCATTTTACAAGTTTTTGTTTAGTGAACTACATGAATGCAGTACTAACGTTTAAAGAGCTTCGTTCTTCCTACGGGTCTGGCGACCCCATTGTTACCTGAGAAATTGTGTTTTTATACTCGTGTCATGTTTAAAGAACTTCGTTCTCACCGTGGGTCCCATGACCCATTTATCCCCCCTGGTTTGTTGTTTTTATTCCCTTTATATTTTGTTTATTTAATTTAATTTTTTTTTTTTTTTTTTGTTTAATTTTATTTCATTTAATTTCCTTTTTTTTTTTTAATTTTTTTTTTTTTCATTTCTTTATTTTCATAATTCATTTTATTATTTTTTTTTCATTCTTTTGTATTTCCTTTATTTCACTTTTTTTATTTTTCTATTTATTTTTATTCTTTTGTTCTTCCTTTACTTCATTTCTTTGTTTATTTTTATTTTTAATCTTATATTTTTCATTTTCTTTTTTTTGTTTTTTTTTATTTTGGTCTAGCTTGCCTTATGTCCAGACCTTACTTTGTCCCAATAACCTTTCCACAGTCCTTAAGTGCAGCTCCACATGCTTCCTACCACCCCCCCGCAGAAATTTTCTTGACTCCCCACTGCTTTCCCACCGACCCAAACAATATCTCACACTTTTTTTGTAAAATTTTATTGATACTTTGCTAACTTTTACTGACACTAAGCCTCACCCACACATGTACCTATATACATATTATATTATTAACTAACAACAATGAAACATAACCTTCTAATGTAAGGTTACTCTTACGCATAATCATTAGTAGACATTTGTTGGGGATAAACACATTGTGATGTTTTAAGTATATTTAAAATATTTTCTCATTTAAATATTTGAATATTCTGTCAAACTCAGGCTATTAAGAATTCAGATATGCGCCTTATTAAAAAAAATGTGAAAGCGGCTTAGTACTCAAACGTTTGATATGGAGATACACCGTATACCAAAGTTTGCAACTATTTTATCTGAGCCACTGACACAGCTACTTCTCTCTAAAGGTTATTTAACCTGCATGCCAGTTCATATAAATTACTTTTGCCTTTATCAACGAGTTGTGCAATTTATCTTTTGAGCTCTGCTCCTCACAGCACTATTATACATTTATTTGATACTGCAATAAATGGTGCAACTAGATCTATGTATTTGATTTCAACATACTATGTTATAAATTGCAAATTATATACTACTCTATCAAGAAGAGCAAAAAATAGGCTATTGTAATCTCCTAAATTTTCCCGCTTACCAGAAACTACTCTCTTTTGTTAAGTGGATAAAGAGTAGATTTTCAGGACAGTGGCAAGTAGAGATATCCTTTAAATAAGGTAGCTAGTGAACCAGCGGATCGCTATGGTAGTAAAAACCGAAGCGATCCCAGGACGTTGGCAAATTACTACCCCCAAAGGTAGCATAAGTAAGTAGGTAATTTGTACATAGTAGCGTAAGTAATCTCAGGCGTTGTGTACCACGAGATAGGAGTATTACGAATCTATAACGTCTCTACACTCTTCCACTAAGGTATCTCGTAATACATGTTGGGGGCACTACGAACCCAGCGTCATACCTACGAGTCCTCATTGCCTCCCATCCTTCTTAAGCATGTATCCTAGAAAAAGTAACAAACATAAATACGGGTAGAATTTTCTCAACTGTCCAAATGCTACTGCAGACAGTCCGCGTGAGCGCAAAAGACGACTTTTTCATCTCATTGTTTGGGTCAAGAAAAATGTTATAAAAATCACAAAAGCATTAATTTTGATGCACTTTTTTCTTAGTTTTCTGATAGTGCTATAAGTTTTCACAAATTCTTACTTTATAATCTATAAAAAAGCAAATGTTGATAAAAATGCGTTAAATCCCATGATGTACAATTTTAAGAATTTTTTTAACCATTTAGATCGAAAGATGAGACAATTTTACTAAAGTATAGTCTATAAAAAAAGAAGAGTTTTTTGATATTTTTATGTATTAAACCGATGAATGTATAGGTGCAAGTCACCACGCGGCACGGGCAGCTGCTATACGCCCGTCGCTACTCCTAACGCCACCACACGCTGCAAGACACTTTTATTTATTAATTTTGTTATGATATAAGTAACAATTAATAAATGTATAACGAAACTTTGTGATGAGTAGACATGTAAGTAACAACATAATATTTTATTATTTACAATAAAAGAGTAATCATAGACTAGAAAAAAAGATTCATTGTGATTTCTTTACATTAATCAAGATAAGATGAAACTTTTTTTTCCTGTACTCTTTAGCATATTTACTTAATTTTTTTTTCTTTTTATTGACAGTAGTCGTTTTCAAATCTATCTTACGCCCTTTCATCTTCAGGAATATTTCATATTTATCACTTGCAGGAATATTTTCACATAAATTTATTGTCACTTGTAGGAATAAAAGCGCAATAATTCAATGTTCCTGAGATCATTTTTGCGTTTGAAATTTAATCTTTTACTGTTTTGGCAGTATCCTTGTAGCGAGTCTTACTACTAAAAAAAACTGTCATTTCCTTGCAATATCGTTCAGCCCAATAAAATATCGTCAAAATATGGTTTCCTGCCGAGAGCTGCAAACTTGATCGTCGAGCACCACGTTTCAGATTTGCTCCTATTCCATCGCATGCTTTTTTTCCCATGGGCTATGGCGAGAAAATGCCACTTTGCTAAAATGTTGAAATCATTTTTATGATTCAAAAGAAAATAAAAATTCGTTTTATTTTTGAAGTGTTGTGCTGTGCCGTCACTCATGTAGTAAATTTTTTTTTGATTAAAGTGTTTTTTTGAATAATCAATTATAATGTTTTGATATACGTGTACAGCTATCGTATCATGGGATAGATTATCTGATATTATTGCCAAACTCTTGCGCTTTAACTCATCATCTTTTCGGTAATAAGATATGACGGTGAAGATTGTAGCCTGGTTATTGTTCCAGTGAAATGACTGCGCTAACTTCTGAACCACGAACGTATAATTTTTCGCAAAATTAAACCTAACTTTAAACTCGCTATCAACTACATTATTTTTCAATTTCTTAATAAATTCAGATAGTTTATTCGCAAAAAAATCGTGTATTTTAAATTTCTTTAATTCGTCTCCCAATAAATCCAAGTATTTACGAATTCTCAATGAATTTAAAGTAATTGTGCATCGGTCAGTTTGAGTCCATGTTAAATAGTTCACCTCAAAAATATCTTTAGCGTCTAAGCTCTCCAGCAACATTGATCTAAGTCCTCTACAATTCGGACAATCTAAACAGTTTCCTAAAAAACAATTTTCAGAAGGATCGTGACATACAATTAGATTCAGACAGTCTCCGTAAGTTTTAGGAGGTGATGCTGTGTGTTTTGTCAACTCTCTTGATTTTATTGCACCCAACATGAGTTTGACGTTCTCATGGTGCACGCACACACAAACATTGTGAGTACCGCTACTGGCCTGCTAAAATACAATGCGGTGGTCTTAGTTGAACAAACTTCGTAAGGTTGAACTTACTGCGATAATTTTATTTTCTTTTTTAAATAAAATAAATAACTTGTTCAAGTGGCCAAGTAACAGTCTTTTTTGAACGCTTATTTGATCACCATTATCTTCCTTAAGTGAAATGCAATCTTTTACACCTGTTATTAGACGACTCACGTTATCTTGTTCGTAAAAACTGTTTATACGATTCTCACTGTCAACTAAAAATACCTTACCCTTTTTTTTTTATCAGGTGACGATAAAATTCCATATTTTGGAAACAAGTCTAAGGCTTTTCTGGCTTCCCTTTCGGTGCATCCAAATTCTTCCATCAGATCACGTTCATTCAAAAATTTTAGGGCAAGTGTGAGCAGCGTAGTTCTTTTCTTCTGATCATTTGACGATGCAAACTTTACTTTGATTTGCTCTAACACTGCGATATCTGCTTTAAGATATTTATCGTCATTGCGTTCTTCCTTATTTTTGAGTTAAGAAGCCAAAATTTTTTACTGTAAGCATATAACAGCCTTATCTTGTACGAATGGAAATTGTTCTTTCAACGATTGCGGAAATTGCACTAAGCTTTTGTTCACGTGATGGTTCTCTCTATGCAAGAGATTACAGCAGACAACCATCTTAAATACTGATTGTAAAAAAAGAGATATAATAATCAAATATAGCTGGCATTTAAGGATGCGTTACTAGAACTCTTTTTCAGCTCACTATAATAATAATAATACGTATCATAGTCAAATTACTTTCTTAATAAAAGGAATTTGAAAAAAGTGCAACTTGCGGTAGAAAATAAAAAATGTCTTGATAATTATAATCAAAGAGTATCAAAACAATACGAAGACAAATTTTTTTTATACAGAATTTAGGTAAGGCGTACTTGTTTACACTCGGAATGAATAAAAATAATGCTTCGCGGTGTGTGGTGGCGTTCAGAGTGGTGGCAGACGCGTAGCAGCCGCTCGTGCAGCGCAGTGACTCGCACCTATACATTCGTTGGTTTAATACATAAGAATATCAAAAAACCCCCCTTTTTTTATTGACTATACTTCAGTGAGATTGTCTCATCTTTCGATCTAGACGGTTAAAAAAATTCTAAAAATTGTACATCATAAGATTTAACGATCATTGAGATTTAACGCATTTTTATCAACATTTGCATTTTTATAGGTTATAACGTAAGAATTTGTGGAAACTGATAGCACCATCAGAAAGCTAAGAAAAAAGTGTAACAGAATTAATGCTTTTATGATTCTTAAGACATTTTTCTCAGGCCCAAACGAAGAGATGAAAAAGTCGTCTTTTGCATTCACGCGGCCTGTCTGCAGTGGCACTGGGGCAGTTGAGAAAATTCTCTCCATATATGACGGCACGTATAAGTGCTTTATTGTAAAAGTTAACATTAAATTTTACTAAAAATATCCATACATAATCACGACCCTTACAATAATTATGATATCGCAAAATTTGGTGAACAGCTTTTTTGTTATTCCAAAATAAATTACTTCTCACCAAGATACCCTACTGGCCTCGACTGATCTTATAAAATTTTAAGTAGTGCACTAAGCTTTCTTTTAGTAATGTTAGTGATCTACTATATGAGAATTTTTGAATTTTTATTTGTCTTTGTATGGTACGATACTAATTTATACATAAATTTGAGTAACACTTCAATAAACAATAATACAAACAGCAAAAGTATTGCCCTATTAGTGACGCTTGTTGTTATGAGTCAACTTACAGAACCAATGAAGTAGTTGAGTTAATATTTATTGGGCTGTTAGACTTACAAAAGATCAAAAGTATATAAAGAAATTTTCTAGTAGAGCTAAAGGTTTCGTTGCCAGCGCTGTGACAAAACTGTTGCTACATCTACGATAAGTATTATACTGCTTTACTGTTTAAGAAACATTTATTCTAAAAATCATTATTAAAAAAGTTTTTGTCAAGAGCTCATGAATAACATCTAAGAATGCTGTTCAGTCAAACAACGAGTGAGTACGTTTAACATTGACTGCAAAAAAATGTATCTTCACACTTTTTGTCCGATAGTAGGGTGAGTCAGCTCCAAAAGATCAGTCCACGTTTTGCAGTAAGTCTAGGTTTTCTTGAGAAAGTGAGTTCACAACAATAACAAAATTATAATTATTGGTATTTCCGCAATAAAGCACAGAAAATTTATGATATTTCAGGTTATCCATTTGTAGCATCATTTTGCGTTAACAGAGTAAACAAACAGTTTGAAGATTGTTTGAATCTTGAGAAAATATTCAGAAAAAATAAATATTTTATTTTATATCCCTTTTTATTTACCTTTTTTTTCTAGCGTGAACCAAAACTATGCTATTTTTTGGCCCTGGACCAATTCTACGCCCTTTTTTTAATTCAAACGACAGTTCTACTGTTAATTCTAAGTCTGGGCTAAAACTATACCATTTTCTTGCATCCAGACTAAAACTACAGTTTTTTTGACTTGAACAAGAAATACATGCATTTTAATATTGACTGCTAGTGAAGTATAGCAAAATAATAAGCTACCTCAGCACCCTCTGATCATTGGTTTTTAATTTAAAAATTGTTATTACAAATCAGATAATCATTATTGTTGCTTGTATTTCCAATTTTACAGTGTGGAAATATAACAAATGCAGCGTATTATTAATAATTGTTGCGTTAGTTACTATTGTAAATACTGAAGATCAAAATATCAAAGAATCATTTCTTTCAATAAACCGTGTTTTTAGTTACTACTATTGATACAAACAATGTCAGATATTTGTTATTAAAAATTCCTCAACGCTTCAGTAATTTTAGAATTTTCTATAAAAAATTTTTTCTTAATATTACACCACTGTTATTCTTCATAGTAATATTTGTATTTAAATTTTTATAATTTTTAATACAATACATCTAAAATAGCGAAAAAGTTCTTCAAACGAAAATTTACATAATTTTTTT
This sequence comes from Copidosoma floridanum, assembly GCF_036245765.1. Taxonomy (NCBI): domain Eukaryota; kingdom Metazoa; phylum Arthropoda; class Insecta; order Hymenoptera; family Encyrtidae; genus Copidosoma; species Copidosoma floridanum. The sequence continues at coordinate 9,104,780 of NW_028321903.1, read as the reverse complement.
ACTTCGCGATAGAATAAGATGTGTAACGACAATTAAAGTTAAGTGAACTCGCATTTATTTAATAAGTTGATATCAAAATTGTTTCCGATATTTGTTGTTGATCATATGCAGTAATAAATAATGTTATTGCTGATTATTCATATTTTGGCATGTACAAGTGTAAATAAATAATGTAATTAGATTAATTGAATTTTCACATGGATGTTAATGAAATTAAATAATGTAAGTTAAGCGTTTTAAAAGACTGTTCGGAGATCGCACACGAGGTTCGAGTTGTATGTCAGTTTCTTTTTTTAGAAAAAGAAGCTTAGAGGTTACGTGATTGCAGAAGCAAATATACAGCTCAATACTTAAAAACTCTTGAGTACTCATGACAGTATGACTGAGTCTTACCAGTAACTAAGCAATTATTTATCAATATAAATAAAATATTTTAAGTATATGACATAGGATATCACTAAATTAATCATACAAACATAATTTTTTTGACGAAGTAGATAACTTTATAGTCTTAAAAATTCCCTTAATAACAAGCTGTTTACCCGAGTCCTATCCAGCCTAATAAGCTAAGTCATTAATAAATCTATATGTATGAACAATGATTCTAGTAGCAGTAACTTAAAACATTGTTTACGTAAAATTCAAGTAAAATTTGAGTAAAAAAGTTTTTTTCTCTTATAAGTAAAAAAAATGGTTGCGATTGCAATAGACGACTGAAAATTCAACAAAATATTGTTTAAAATATAGTCAAGTATTAGTTTCAGAACAAAAATAATGTATTAGATGAAAACCAAATAATATAATTCACAACTTAATTTTTATGTAAGCTTTAACTTTTCGTAAAACTTGATGGAGTAGTCTTACAATACCTTACTTTATTTTTTATATTATGGTTTTTATAGTATATTATTTGATCATGGAAGTAGCATTTTTTTAAAATATACATTATAACAAAAAAATATTTTAATATTATGCAATGAAATAGTATAATTTGTGATGACGACTTTTTATTTAAATTAAACAACGGTATAATACAAGAAGAAATTAAACTAGTGGATAGTGGGTGCTTGGGTACCAAAGTAGAAAGTTATACTTCTATACAATTATATGGCAGATAATATAAATATAAATATAAATATACATTCCGTGGAACGATATTGTGTACAAAGGTGGTGCAATTATCGCTAGAATAAGTACACCTACTTTAATTAGATGTGGTTTCAATAAATATTATAATATTTAATAACTGAAACAATATGAGCAATATATTATGGCACAATACAATATAAAAAATATTCCTTCAGAACGTTCATCACACGTAGATTTGTTTGACAGATATTATTTAAGAATCAAACGTGTACTGAAAATAACATAAGAAATACCCCAGAAAAATTGCAGATTATTTAACTTTATCCTCTTTTACATGTTTAATTTTAAAAATCTTTAACTTAACATGTAACCTTATAGAAAAAACACTTAAAAATACATGTATAAGATATGAAATCCCTAATTTTTTTTGTCTCAAAGATCACTTTTAGATAAATATGTTTTATTTTTAAACAGATCTAAATTTTTTCCGTTTAATAACAAAAGAAATAAGGGGTCAAGGATGCGTAAAAGTGTGTATGTAAGCTGATCCGTATAAGAAAAATAATTTCCAGCGTTGTTACATATATTTGCGCTCCTCCCACCTCTCTAAATTTTGTTCTCAATAACAAAGGAAATTTTGTGAAAGACGAAAATGCAATGAAAATTAATTACTGTATTTCTACAGTACCTAAATTTTTTTTTTTTTTAATATCAAAATTATGAAAAAATGTTAAAAATTTTACTAACAATTATTTACTCATTTTGAAAGGAACAAATTGATGATAAGTGAATAAATGTTTATTAATACATATGAAAGCTGCTCTGCTAATATATACTGACTTCTAAATTTAAAAAAAAAAACGGGTACCAAAATATATATTTCGTTAAATAAATTATTTATTCATTTGATGTATAACTAAACCAAAAGAAAATAAATTTTTGTTTTGTTTTAATTGGTTAAAAGAAAAAGATAAAAAAATTCAGAATGTGTGGTCTGGTCGTCTGGTGTGGTGGGATAATGTTGTGAGGTGTGGTAATATAACGTTGTGTGGTGTAGTACTGGGGACCGGAAGTACGTAAAGAGGGACGGAGCGAAAGGGGATGATCAAAGCAAAATCTACTTCCGTTACACTTTTTCTCAAGGTCACCAACCTGAAATCCTTGATTTACTCTGTAGGGCAGAACGCGCCTATAAAAGTATAACTTAATAAAATTAATTTACCTCAGTTACAAAAATGATCTGGAAAAATAGCTACTTGTGTTCCCAACAATTGTATTTTAGAACTAACAATTTTGGATGATTTTTCAAATCTTTTTAAAAGACTTAGAGAAATAATTTTAAATTACGTTCTGTTTTACTTATTCATAATCTTGTCATAATCATTTTTTCTCTCTTGATTCTTTGTTTGTAGAATAATTCAGTAATCATGAAATATAATGGCCAATTGCTTTTTTTAAAAGATTTCAATGACGGTACTCTGTTATCCAAGAAAAAATCAAATTATTTAGATTTTTTTTGAATTCTAATGATAGTGATTCGTAGACAGATCTGTCATGTACGTCTTCATAATTTAAGTCATTGATTGAACTTATAGTAAGCCTGTAATTTAAATTTCGATGAAAATTTTCCCGATTAAACATAGATTGTAGCTGGCTTATGATAAGAGTCTCTAAATAATAATTCTTGCTTCTAACTGCATTAATTTTAGGACAAGTTTCTACTTCTCTTCGAGTTTGAAGAAACATTTTGAACAGTAATAATGACGCATAAGAGGATAGTCAGTGCTTCGAAAAAGTTGTTTTTATATAGAAACTTTTTGGGTACACTTAATTATTTGGATGCAGTATATTGCACCAAAGAATAATATGTTAGCTAAAAGTGAGCTCATTATGTTCAAACAAATGGCTGAAGTAAAAATGGATATCAGACTTTCAGCAACAGTAATATTGCACGCTGTATTAAGGACTCTATACAAAAGCTTTATATCTATGTATATTATTCACACACATAAATGTATGTCACTCAACTTATGAAGCTTACAGACATGAGCTTCCAAGCCAGTGATTAGTTGATTAAGATGGTGCGTTAAGTTGACCCTACATATGGAAAAACCAATCTGAAGAAGCTCTCACATCTGCCACTCTGTCCCTTAACCCTCTGTACAGATGCGCATTTACCAGTGACATCTTAAATGAGTCCTTTGCATCAGAAAATTGATTAATAAATAATACAATTTTTATCGATGGCTTAAAATATATTTAAAAAAACGTAAGTTACATCCGCCCAAAAATTTTTAATTTTTTCCTTAAAAAAAAAGAAATCAACAAAAGGTTGCTTTATTTTTCTGGGTCTTATTACATCAATAGTTAGGTCATAACAATTGTGATGTAAAAAAAATATATCATCAAATTTTAATCATGACACGGTATATGCATCGTAATGTACGTCGACAATGTTGTGGATATTTCAGGTGGCTTAGGTGGTTGGTACCGTACCTAGGGTAGGGTGCCATAACAGCCCCTAAAAAATCAACGGTTTTCGACGATAAATTTTCCAATAAATGTAGTTGTTTTAATAAAACCACAGTACACAATCAAGAAATCTCCAAAAAAGTAACGTAAAATTATAATTGTTGAAATTGGGAGATGTTGCGAGGCAAGCCAAATTGATTAATAATACTTATCTTCTTGTTTTCTCTTAAGTAAAGTTGTGGATCCTACATTTTAAGCAATTTAATAGATTTTTGTAAATAAATACACAAGAACTATTGTCAAATTTTGAGGTCAATCACAGGTTTCCGAAGATATCGTCAATTTTGTGACCACTCACCATAAGAGTAGGTGTTAAACTGGTCAATTTTCAGTAGCAATATGCGAAAAAAATAAAGTCAGTGCCTCCAGTATTTTCTTATTGCAAATAAATTTGGTATACTTCATTTACATAATTCCAGAATCTTAGTAGTTTTGATCAAGCCAATAAAAATCGCCCAAGTCACCTTAATAAAAAATATTTGACCTCGGGCATTTTAAGGGTGAGGTGTGCCCTCAGTAGGAAAAATAGGAGTGATAAGCACGATCACTCTTCAAGGGTGGTGGCGATCAAGTGGCAAATCCTATTTTATCTACGGAGAGAGCACCAGCCTTTTAAAAATGCCTGGAGTAGTAAAAATAAATAAAGTTAGAATTAAAAGCTTCCTATACTAAAAGCCAGTATGCTATGAACTAAAATAGTTGAAGGTCACCTTGTTAAGTTTTTATATAGAAAACATCCTGTACCACCAAGCCAATGGAAATCCCAAACAGCTTAAAACTTTGTTTCCTTTGCGTGAGGGGCTCTCGTGTATGCTATAAGTAAGGTAGTAGTCAATCTAGCAGTATTTTTCTAATTTCTACGTCGCATAGCTACGTGTGCATGCGTAACGCACGAGTGCCACCTCCTGACACTGTGAGCGCGCTCCCCTTTTTTTCTCTGAAGTTTCGTCCCACGCTTACCTTCTTTCTTTGCTCTCTCTCTTATTCGGGTTAATGTCGAAGACACACCTTAATGGCTTGCGTAGAGAGTTTCTCGTCTGTTCTAGAGCTGTCGTCTCCCGTTGTGCAGTCTGTCTTGCCTCACTACTCTTTTCTGCTTGAGTCCGGTTCTCGGTTTCGTGAGCCATTATCCATTATTTTAGTGAAATAAGCCTTCAATAAGTTTTTTTTTGTTGAAAGATACGTGATCTTTGTTGAAAATGAATGAGCCTAGAAAAATAAATACTTTATAACATTCTTTATAGTAGACTTCAATTAAATAATATTATATAATATAATAATATTACATTATCTAATCTACTAAGCAATCATAAGTTTTATTCTTGAACTTCATTATGTATACTTCAGCGATTTTACTGTAATCGTCAACAATAATTAAACAATGTTTACCTCCATTATAACTCTCTCTATGAGGTCCATTTAAATCCATATGCGACATTTCTAAGCCATCATTGGCAATCTACGTCTATCATTATGAAATTTAATATTATAAATTTTATTTTGAATACAAGTGCCATGTTTCAAATAATTATTCTCTTAATTATTAGGTAGGCCGTCAACTAACTGTTCTTTACACAAAATATTTAAATAATCAATATTTACATCACCAGCATTCTATGATATTCTTCTTTCTGACTTATATTTCATGTTACATCGTATGCCAGTTTTTTATCTACTACGCTGAAAATCATGTAAATTTCATTCAGTTTATATGATATTGTAAGCAATTCATTTTTTCTATCAAATATTGTTGCAGTATTATTTTTCATAATGATTTCATAATAATTTGTTATTTTACCAACACTCATTAGACTTTTATCCATTTTTTTAACATAGTGAACGTTTTTCGTACTGACTTGTTTAATCTCATCATTTACTTTGAATAATAGATTTTTATTTCCTATTTTTGTAGCTTTCAAGGTTTTTCCATCACCTATTTTAGCATGGACTGGATTTTCTAGACTTATATATTGAGAAAAATAATTTAAGTTATTAATAATATGATCAGTACAACTACTAGTTAAAATCCATTCAATTTCATTACTACAATTATTTGCTTTGCAATTGGTAAGATTTCGATTCTTATTAATACTTACATTGTTATCTAAAATTGTACAAAATAAGTCTTTGTGAACATTTCGATTTTCAGTATCGATTCTACCATAACTGTTATCTAAATAATGTTGTTGTTGCTAATGTTGATTCTGCTACTGTTGATATCCACCACCACCACGCTGTGCTCTGTCATTGCCTCTGTTATCGTTGTGAAAGTTTTGCTGCTGTTGGTTGCCGAACTGACCTCATTCGCCTTCTCACTGTTGATAACTTCTTCCTCTGTTTACATTGTAAACGCCCGTCCACGATCCTCTTGATGTGTTTTGTCATCGATTATAGTTGTTATTATAACATTGATTTTGAAAATGTCCTGGCTTACCATACTTATAACAGTTTTTTTTTTTCCACTTCAAACACACTTGAATTTCCACTATTATATTTATTTTTGCATGTTTGATCTTTTATCTCGTACATTTCAATTTTATTTTTAACATATTTAACTGTTTGTTCCTCTTCTTTCAAAATGTCTATTAAATCACCAATATGTTTCAATGTGGCAGGTAATGTTCTTAGTAAATAGTTAACCTTTTTCTTTTCATCCAACATTGCTCTAGCGTCTTTTAATCTACTTATTATCTTATCAAATTGACCAAAAAAATTACTAGATTTTTCAAAATCATTCAACTTGATTTTATCTTACTCATTTCTCACACATATTTGCACTGCTATTGATTCTTTGAAGAATAATTTATCTAATTTTTTAATAATATTGTACGAGTTTGTTTCCTCATGTATCAATTCAAATTGATCTACAGTTAATGCACTACATTTGTCATTCATCGCTTTTAAGTCTTTTTTTTCCCAAGCTGATTCGGTTTCATTTTGATTTTCTGTTTCTTGATTAACTTTATCTTCACATTTTCTCAACCTCAAATACATTGATATTCTCTTTTTCCACAAACTATAATTACTACTATCAAAAACTGATAACACAAATTTGATATCGTCCACCATTTTGTCTTCTTCTTTTCCACTGTCAACTACTTTTAATATTTAAAGCACGTTTTTCAAATTTAAAAAAAAAGTCTTTCTCACATAGTTTTTGTCTCACTTTTTTTACTCAAAATTTGCATTGCTTATCTCTTCAAGATTTTTTCGTTGTCAACCTTTTGAGTTCTTTCTACTTCTTATATATTTCTTATTTACCCATACTTGAACATCGCATTTATACTTCTTTTTACTAAACACGTTTCGAATTTCCTCTCTCATAAAGTTTTTTTGTCATTTTGCATCTCAATAAATGTTTCACTAAAACACATGTAAAACATATTACTGGACATTTTTTATACCAAACTTTTTAATACTTTACATATTTTTTATCCATTTTCGATGTTACACTGTTACTTGCAATTAATTGGCACGTGCCTCCAAAGAGATACGTGAAAAATCGAAAAACAAAAACGAAACAGGCAACTCAAACCACGCTCTGATATTATGTTAAGAATAAGTAAGCCTGAAAAAACAAATACTTTATAACATCTTTTATAATGGACTTAAATTTATTAATATTGATACTCCATGTATTACATAAGGCATCTTTTCTCAGCAACGGTTATCTATACACTGAATATACGTATCGTCATCGAAAATGTATCAATCACAGAACTCAAGGGCTTCTACCATGCTTAATGCCATAGCATTCCAGCGTTGCGCGCGTAATTTTTAATTTGCTTATGTTCTACCAATCCTAATGAATATTTTTTTGGACTTGTATTTGTTAAATACAGATTACTATTTTGTGTTCTTCATCTCTCGAGTTGATTTTATTACAGTAAGACCTTTGTGCGTTGGTTTGATTGTGTTATTTCTACATCTCAATCTTAGTATTTATCTCCTTTTTGGAATCCACGTGTTCCCAGCCATATTCAACAACGTTGCAAGGTACATCGGCCATTTTTCTTTGCATCAGTCTGGTGGCTAACAGAGAGGAGAGAGAACTGGGGGAAAAGTATCAACATCTTTTTTACAGCCACTTCTTCGTTCCGTTATTTTCTAGCGCGCGCCACCACCTTCTCTTTTTTCATCATCCCGTCAACAGCGGCTTTGCACAGGTATTCGCCCGCGTCTTTGGCATTCGAGCGAAATCAAGCGAGTGGGGGGATAATTTCGCTGCAGGTAGTTACTGTAAGTACACATACTCTTTCTCTCTCTCTCTCTCTCTTTCTCACTCTCATCAGTATTCTGGTCGTAGTACATTATTTCGAAACTTTTGATCATTCAGGCGTGTGATTACGTATTATTTCTTTTCTTTGAAGAGTGTACCTGAAATGGAAAAAATCTCAAAAAGAAGTTTAAGCTTTGTACTAATATACAAAACTTTCTAAAAAACTCTACTGCAGGGACTAGACGCGTGGGGCCCCGACCAGGGGCGAGGAAACGCGAGAATGCCCGAATACAGGCATCGGTTTTTGCAACTTGCTACAGGGAAAGGGAAAAGCAGGGAGAGACTAGAGAGAAAAGATGGGAGTGGCATTCAGAGGAAGAGTTCCTCATGAACCGGACCTAATCGGTCGAGCGATTGAAGGGTGCTCAGCAACCGCAGGCTTTCTTCTCTGGGTCCTTTCTGGGGACAAGGCCTTCTTCGTCCCAAGCCCCTCGCCTCTGCCTGTTTTCTCTTCCCGGTTTGCGTGAGTAAAAGGGGGCTATTTAATAGGCAATTGATAGGAGTTCGCGAATTATTATTACGATAATTCCTCGCCGCAGAAGCAATAATTCCCTTGCAGTGGCTTTGTAGGCATACTCATCTCTCTTTGCTGACTAACTAGCCTACCTCTTTCTTTTAGAGTTCATTTCTTCTGTTGTTTTTATATACTGTGCTACCGTGTTGTCTAGCCGATGTATCCCGTTGATTTTGCGAGGAGCTAACGATTGTACTCCTTATGTTTTTCTTATATTATGTCCGAGATTATTGAGTCCAATAGAGTATAGAGTGTAAAGGGTTTCGATTATTAGTTACAACTATTATTTTGCGTTCACTGGTGATTAACCCAAAAATAAAAACGAAAGTCTGAAGTTTGTCATTGAACTAATTAAAGTTATGATTAATTGATATTAGAACCACGTCGATCGTGAATATTGTGTAAGACTTATATAAAAAAGGGCGTTTTCTCGTTAGTTAAATATTAAATCATTGTGATAGGAGAATTAGCGTTGATGTGCTACGAAGCGAGTTTATTCGAAAGTTATCTAATCTTAATACACTAAAAAGTGAGTTGTGCGAATCAAGAAAAGCATATTATTTAGTTTATTTTAAATCAACGATTAATTGGGTTTGAATGGTGTTGGATAACTGCGTTATGTTTTATTATGTTCTCATTTCTTTTTTCTTTAATAAGATGAATTAGTCTTTGCGTTGAGATCAAAGTTTGTAACTATTTTATAAGACAAGAGCTTTGAATATATTTTGGAATTAAATTATAATCATTCGTATTTTTATTATTTAATACATTGTGCTCCTGGTTCCATCGTATCCCGTATCCCTTATAAGAAAAATACTCCGCACTACTACTAAATTAGGTATTGGAAGACAAACTCTAGAACATTTTGAAACTCGTTTAGATATGCTCAAACAGTACTGGACCGAGTTTTTCAGCCTTCATGACGAACTAGATGAGGTTAGTTTAGCAAAAGATGATTATTTCAAATCGGATTATTATTCCCTAACGAAGGATAATCCTACTTAAGTCAAATCCACTATTCGCAAACGAATTAAAGATCTCTTGCCACCCCCTCCCCTCCCGGCCCATTTATGATCCCAGGCACACCGCTGCATTGAGTGAATAAGTGTCTTTCCCTGCACTCTCGTTGCCTACATTTTTCGGTAACCACAAAGAGTTTAAATCATTCAATCACAGCTTAATTTTGTAATTTTGCTCGTTCATAATACAATTAATCTTTTACATGTCACAAAACTATCACACCTGCTAACCTTAGTGCAGGGAAAGGCTATTCACGGGTTGAAAGGTTTAGAGATCTTAAGACTGTACTGTTGCTTGGGGAAAACTTACGCGTCAGTACGACAATATACGACTCAGGCACTTTAATATTATGAAAAAGTTAATTCAGCTTCCCAATGTTCGCACCTGAAACTCGCAAGACCTAAACGATCTCTTAGATCAGGTTGAGGAAACAGTGAGGGCTTTGACTGATTAAGAGTATGAAGTCACTCAGGCTAATTCTCTCATTGCAGAAGCTGCTGCCACTCTTCAGCATCAACTCCATTTTGACGACATTTTCGATGGCTCGGACGATATAGAGGGAGCACGGGAGATCAGAAGTCAGCTCATCATACTACTTGCATCGGCGAGCATGAAATTAAGTAAACGGGCGGCCAATGAACCTCACATTCTTGATGGAACACAGCTTCATGACACGTTGGACGTTGAGGTGAAATACAAGGATGTGATATCAACTCTTGGTCTTTTTTGGAATACAAAAATACAAAAACTGATTAGCTACATTTTCATTTATCAACCTTTCCACATTTAACTGAATCTACAAAGCGCACGATATTATCCGAGGTCGTGAAGCTGTTCGATCCTTCAGGATTTCTTGGCCCGTTAATAGTCGTTGTTAAGATCATGTTACAAGAGGTTTGGCGTAATAAGTTGAATTTGGACGATTAGCCTGATTCTTTAGTCCAACGATAGCTTGAATTTAGAGAAGACTTAACCCATGATACCAATATCTTAATGCCACGTTGGATTGGTTTAACTGCTACGGATGAGTAGCATCTTCACGGACTCGCTGATGCTTCCAAGTAGGCATATGCAGCTTGCGTTTACGTGGTACTCCCGGAACAAATCCACGCTACTCATGGCTAAGACGAAAGTGGTACCACTAAGAGTGGTTTCGTTGCAAAGGATAGAGCTCTGGGGAGGCTTACTGATCACCAGGCTTGCCATTCAATTGTTGAAAAGTCTACGACATCCACCCAAGTCAGTCCACTGCTAAACTGACTCACAAATTATCTTGGAATGGCTAAAGGGTCAGCCAGCCAAGTGGCCGACCTTCATTGCAAATAGGATGAGTGAAATTATATTCTCGTTTCCGTACGGCTGTTGGAGGCATGTAAGATCGGTCCACAACCCAGCAGGATGTGCGACCCAGGGACTTACGGCTTCGCAAATGCCACGATAGTGAAAATACAACAACATCAAAGAGACATAGTACATAGACATAGTACAGAATATATGATAGGGAAATCGAAGGAAATCAAAGACCTAAATATATTGTATTATCGTAAAAGCTTTCAAGTGTTGTAATAAAAAAAAATGTCTATTAATGTACAAGAAATTGTATATCTAATACATGATAACTTGTACAGTTATTATGGTTGCTCAAGCCAGTATTTTTTTATAACATTATTGAATTAAACTAAGACAATTTTTTTTTCAAGTAAGAATTTGACTAAAACAAGAGTTCAATTACCAGTTGCAAGTCATGAAAGTTAAGTAAGGATTCACAAAATGTGTGAAATGACTTTGAAAATTTTCATCAAAAGTTATTAAAAAGTTACAAGTTGCTAAAGCTTAATTTTCTAGAATTTTGGAAACGTTGCATTAAAAGATTTTGGAAGAACTGTTGCAAAAATAAACTCAAAAAAAATGTTTGCCAAACTTAGATTTAAATGCGTGAATCAATAAGCTCAGATTGTGTTTAATGATAACTTTTTACTAATAGCTTTTTAAAATTCAATACATTTTGGTGACGGCTCTGACTGTAAAATTTCATGAGAAAATCAGTTACTAAGATAGTAAGACTGTTTCCAGCAGCAATTTTCAAAAAGTTCGAAGAACTAAATAAAGTGCACATTTAAAACAAATCAATAACTGATTTTTAACAAGCTTGAAGGATAGAAAGTTGCATTAGGTGCTGAGAACTGTACTCAAAGCTATACTTGCTGACGTTTGCATTTATCTTGCTAACGTAAATATTATAAGTCGATTATACTCTGATTATGTGTAAGAATCGAAAGACCTTACGAAGTTTTTAGAATAAGCTCTGTAGGGGATACAGAAAAAAAAGTCTTTGAGTGGAGAAAATCATAAAGACAGTGATAAGTCAATTCATCTGAGAAGTTCCGTTACCACTATATGATATCACCATAGAAATCAATAAGTAATCACTGAAAGTAAAAATAACATTGATATCTTTTATAAAGTAATAAGAATAGCAAAAGTTTAATGTAAATAAAAGTATTTAAACAAACTTTAATACTGCGAGAAAGTTTTGGAAAAAAATTTTAATTCAAAAGTAAACAAAAGAGCTGATAAGTACTATGGCGTTCCAAGCCCGAACTCGGTGGCCCCCTAGCAATAAACAAGGAGGCAACAAGTGTTTATTTACCGTGTAAAATGAAAAACTGTGACTTGAAAACTAAAAAGTTTTAAATATTGATGAACGATAGATCATGCTGGATACAAGAATTCAAGTTAATGAAAATTTGCATTTTAATTTGATTTAAGAAACATTAGACGTTAATAAAAAATGTATAAAAGCTTTTATAACAGTTACACATGAACATTCTGAAGCAAAGAATTCAAGAATTGAACAGTTAAATATGCAGCACAAATTTCTATTTCGATCATTGATGAGAATAATTATATTATGTGCGTTCAGTATTTTTGACGTGTGTTTGGTTTATTTTATCACTATACATAAAGTATCAATTGGATGTACAATCAAAATAGAAACATAATGTTGTAGCGTAGCCTTTCTTGCTATAAGAAAAATATCTAAAGAATACTTTAAGTTAAAATGAATTAAAGTACATGAAGCATTTAGAACCCAAGTTAAAACTCAGCAAAGTTATACTATCAATGAGTAAAAGTCTTAAGTTTTAAATCCTCTGTCCTTTAAACTTTCTTTTTTTAAAGATCCACAATGTCTCACTAAAGATTCACGGGTGTTTACGTACTCATAATAGATAAAGAATAACACAATGATAACACGGAAAATTAATAACAGTATGATTTTTACAAAGCTTCATTAGTAGATTTAGCAGTAGTTTAAAAAAAAAAAAAAAAAACATACATCTTTCCAAACAGCTCTTTATACTTAAAAATGTGAGCAAAAACATGGAAGACGTAAAAAGCATACGAAATGAGTTTTAAGGTAAAGTCAATCTGTTCTTTGAGGTAATATAGACTCTCACACAACAGCATCAATACAAAACTAAAAAGCTACAAAAAAAAATTGAATTACAAGACAACTTATTACACATAACAATTAAATGATAAAACGTTTAAAAATACTATTAATGCAGTAAATGATTGAGTATGTCAAATCAAGAAAATAAACAGTAGCATGATCATGATTGGTAATGAAAGGAATGACGTGATAACGTTGATTTAAAATTATACAAAGATTATCTAAAATTGAAAAATAAAATGGGTAAAACAGTACAACAATAAAATCAACAGATCAAACGATTCCGAGTTTACTGTAAAATGTCTCAGTGTAATGTCCTGCGTTATCTCATTGTTAATACAGGTGGATCATTTAGTAGATAAAGATAATTGATAAAATAACTCTGGTGGTCTCACTATCCAAAGATACTTTATTTAAAAATACAACGACGTTTTGGCCATTTCGGGTATACCATGGCCCTCTTCAGATGCACTGAATAAAACAAATAAAACATAGGTTAAAATAATACGATGACCGCTGTATCGCGATGTAACAGAACGGGAACCAGAACTTACACAAATAATTTCTATTCACCAATCTTTAAGTCTGTACATTGAAGTGTACAGTCCACTAGTCTTTACAATAATGTGAATTTTGCAAGCAGCTTACAAGGCTCAAGCTCGATACATGTGACTTTTACTAAAGTATTAAGGAAGGAGGTTATATGTTATTGTGTGACATATAGACAGGGGTTGAAAATTGTATATTTGCCATAAGAAGAACATGTAAAACATCAGTTGAATTTTATTTTTGATTTTTCCAGAAATAATTTTTAGCAGTTTTTAAGATTTTGGATATCCATTATTCTGTTTAATGTATTGTTAGTAAGTTGCATGTGAATCATCTCAGAAAAACGTCTTTTGTATAAATTAACTTCTGTATCTAGAATTAGAACATTAGTAAAATCGGTAGTATGATTTGTTGTTTTCACATGTTCTCCTAAAGCGAATCTTTTATTTTTTTGGCACGTATCTTTTATGTGTTCATTAATTATCATTTTTAATGCTCTACTTGTTTTCCCAACATAATTTTTATTACAGTCTTGACAACGACTAACCAGTGTTAGTTTCTTCGAGAGGGGGTGTAATATCCTTACCTAATCTAATAATACAATTGAATTTATCAATAAATCAGTAAACTACGTTACAATGCAACTTTTTTATTATTGAGGCAGCTTTTTTGCTAAAATACTCAAAATATGGTAGAACAAAAAGAGGTTTTTTAGATACAGCTGTTGGGATATGGACATTATAACTATCAAAAATTTAGCAGACTCTTTTCTTTACATATTTGTCAAAAAATTTGGCGGATAATCATTATTTAACAAAGGGTCTCTTACTAAGGATGAATTTTCTTCATGGAATCGTGGGTGTGAAAGTTTAACACTATATTCTACTAAAGTGTATACAATACCAATTTTTTATGGCCTCGGATTATGCAAGAGAAAATTAAGATATCTCCCACAAAAAAAAGGTTTTCTATACTTGTTAGTTATTGCAGTATTATCATGTTGTACTATTTATTGCATATCAAGAAAGTTTATTTTATTGTTCATCATTTCGTCTACTGTAAATTGCAAATTACTATTGTAGCTATTGAAAATTAATTGTGTATATAAAATTTTGTCTATTAGGACACAGATGAATATGTCATCTACATATTTGACATATAGTGGTACATGGAAACCAAGTCTTTCAAGACCATCTGTTTCCAGCATCTGTATCACCAGATCGAAGTGACACCGTTTTTCCATGATTTACATGCGATTATTATGCCTATTCATACGATACACATAGATGTAATTATAATAAGTGAATCATTATAGTTTTAGAATTCTTATTAGAAAATGTTTAAATTGTAATAACTCATCAATATCTTTGCATCATTAATATAATTAACTTTGCGAAATTACCATATATATTTATTGTAAGATTTGAATGCCATAACTTCTGATTCTTCGTAGTGCTTTAGTGTAGTATTAACTGTATGATAAAGGTGGCTTTTTTTGTAACTTTTCATTGGAAAAGACTCATTCAGATACAGGTTTGGGCTGAGATTTTTGTAAAGGTAAGAAAGGAAAAATCTTTGATTTGTCACTCAATATGTATGCTTAACATAGCTTAAGATGAGGCATAGCATAAAATTACTGAAAAAGGTTATCTCATAGATAAAATTTAAGCCATGTTTAACGATATAACAAAAGAGTTGTGGAGCTGTATTTCGATCTTTTTATCCTTTTTTTCTCTTTGACCTTAAAAATTATTAACCAACCTACTAATGATTGTACGGTTGATCTGTTTCAGTACAAAGCGAAGTTCGGTGTTCATTGCAGACAATGGAGGTCGAAATAACTGAGATAACAAAAGAAGCCCTTGCATACTTGCAGTTCAAGAATTACCCAGGTAAGGTACGAATATAATCAGTTCTTAAGAGTACTTTCATCATGTTACTTTGGATATGAGTATTTTTACTTAAAAGAAACTACTTTCTTTACTATATTTCTAACGTTGACTTAAAAAATATGATATCTAATACATGGCTTGACTTTCCGCGTGATAAATACAGTTTAGTACAACACGAATTTTTTTTGTTGATGTTCCTTTTGTTATCTAGGTAATCTTTCGTAAAACGAATTCTAGTAAAACGACGATCTTTCGTGTATTCGCTGTCAACTAAAGAAAATATCAAAAACTAAATATTTGATTTTTCGTAACCAGTTGATATAACAAACGAAATGATATTTGTATGCACGTAATTCATTGAGAGTTGTTAATAGAAGATTTAGATGTTACGTGACAAACTTGAACTTAAATTTTTTAATTATGAACAACTTTTTTTCTCTATTCATACGATAAGCACCCACTGATAGATACATCATACATACTTATGGCTGGTTGAATATTTTTCTACGTTTTCAACAATTTTATTTTTGTTTTTTACTTTGCCAGAAATAATTCGCTGTGTGAATATTTTAGAATACTACTATTTTAAGTCAGTAACAAAAACTTAGGTGAAACGTGAAAGAGTTTGGAATAATTTTACCGTAGGTTGCCTTACTAAAATGTCTCCTAAGAAAGAGCGCATTTTTAGTAATAATTAGAAATCCCGTAGTTCAAGCAAAATCTTTTCAAATGTTAAACATTTTCAAATCAGTTATTAGATATTAAGAAAACAAGAATTCAATTATTGCAAGTGCCAAATTAATAAAAAAACAACTAATGCGTGTTCAAATATAAAAAAAAAAGATAATATCTTAACAAATAACGTTAAACTTACTTTAAATAATGAATACACTTACTTTTTGCATAAAAAAATTAAAAATCATGTAAAAAGAGAAATTATATCATATTACGGCATAGATCATGGTTTTTTTGAGGCTGTTGACAAATCCAATGATAATATTTATACAGATTTGCCAATTTAAATTCTAAAAGTTATTTGTTAAGGCTTTTCTCCACCCAAGGTTAATTAAGAAATTATTAAACGATTGTTATGGTTATACGAATAAATGAAACTAATGAGTTTATTAAAAATTTGAAAAAAAAACCAACGCTCCATAGCATTATCTCAATAGTGGTGTAGAAATGTGTTAAAATCATATGGAACGGAAGTGGTTACACATGGAATTTTGTCATTCATTTGTTAGGTGGGTTGACAGTTGACTCCTGTAATTATAATATCTCTACGATTGTGTAACTATATTTTGTACCATAGAGCTGTACCCTTAAACTATGTATAGAACAAATAAAACAATATAGTGGTGATATGCCGTTCCTTAACATAGCCTATATCGCAGGAGTAATTGCTATCCACTAAAAAGGACATTGTGAATTTATGGAGATTGGAGTTCTGGCAGTACGTACGATTGGGGAGAATAGGAGAAGCAGGGAGAGGAAGCTCTTGTCATTTACTGCATGCATAATACGTAGTTGTAGGTGTATGCTAACAAGATTTTTATAAAGTTAATATTTAATTTTATTTATTAATTTAATAAATATTTATTGTTTTGTTAGATTTATACCTGTTTACAAAAAAAATTTGTAATTGTTTGTATTCCAAGTAAAATATTTTCCATTAAAAGTAAGAACATCTTTGATAGCCTAATCTGAGACATTCTTAAAGAAGTTTCTGAGATATTCCTGGAATGTCTTTAAAAATATTTTTAGCAACATCACCAATGACGTAATAGAAGCTATCTTTACTTCAGGTAAGGTAATCAAATAAGTAATGTTTTGCCTTGACGAACAGAACTGTGATACAATTACGATTTATTTAAACGCTCTCAGTATTGATAATAAATTGCAAGCAATTGTGGGGATTGGGCAATATGAAAAAAAAATTCACCTGAATAATGCATTCTTTTCAATTTGCTATTCATCGTGAGAACGATTAAATAAAAGGTACATCAGTAACGATCAAGACTCCAGTTGTATCTTATATTGTTAATTAAACCATCTTTATGGCACAAATTACATATGCATGTCCTAAGCTCTTACGATTAGAAAATTATCATCACAAGCAAAAAATTTAATATATTGCTAAATAATATTATCGTATTTAACTGCAAATGCTTTAAAGATATCTAACTATATAATCACTTATATTCCATCTTTTGATATATTGTCAATTAATAAGAACACATAGAAAATCCATAATCTGATTGACTTTGATAAAATCCATGCATTTTACTTTTGCAATGAAATAAATGTTAGAAAAAAAACAAGTAATGTGATGACATAAGCAGTGCTACTTGTTAAGCCATGAAAAGGATTAACTTACCACAAGTTAAATACTAGCATAATACAAATAAACTTTACGCATCATTAACAGACTTCATAGCTCAATACATTTGTGACATGAATTTCACCAATACGTACACAAAATAATTTCCTAAATTTATCATTCTCACAATGATTACTTTTATAAGACACCGTAAATGGTTATGTATTAGTACAACTTAAGTTTGTACATCAGTCAAGCACCTACAATGTTTTTCTAATTCTTCAAAGAGCAGCCAATGTGAAAGAACTTTATGAAATATTAGCGCAGACGAGCTCGTCTGAGAAATACTAGCGTACATGAGCTCGTCCAAGGAATACTAGCGTACATAAGCGTGTTCGAGCTCCATTGGCTTTTGCGAGCATACGTGACTACGTCTGAGGAATTCTGTCATATGCGACTGCACCTAAGGAGTACTAACATACAAAAGCGTAGGTAAATGTGTCTAAGGAATACTACACTGAAAAAAAACTTTACTAGTTTCAAGAGAATTTGGTTTCTCAAATCCCATTTCTTAAAAACAAATAACTAATTGCTTAGTTCACAAAAGTTAAAAAATTTTAAATTATTAACTTAGGAAAAAAAAAATTTTTTTGCAATTTTTGAGTGAATATTTATCAGTCCATAGACTATAATTTCTTATCATAATCTCACTGTGAAAACCATAGATTCAAGTAAATTACAAACTTAAATAGTTCCAGGTCCACATTTTTTAGGAACAAGTAAACTGATAACTTGTTAAAAAAAGATGATTCAATTCTATAACATTTGTTATACAAACTTAGTAAATATTTCCATGATTCAAGAAAATTCATAATTTTTTAGACATAAAGGAAAAAAGTGTAAGAATGCAAAAACTATTTTCTTACATCAAGTAAATATTTGCAAGTGTTAAAAATATAAATAACAAAACCAAATACACTACTTTTCGCAACAATGTTTTCGATTTCTAGTAAATTTCATACTTAAATAGTTCCTAGTCAATATTTCTTGGAAACAAGTACACACACAACTTGATTGAAAAATTTTGTTCGACTTTCGTATAGTACGATACTCAGACTTGGTAGATATTTTTTTGATTCAAGCAAATCAATATATTTTTAACATTTTGAAGAAACTATAAGCATCAAAGAACTATTTTCTTAGATTAAGAATATATTTGCTCGTGTAAAAACAAAAATGACATAATCAAATACACTACTTTACAGAGAAATATTACATACTAAAAGTAAATTTTATACTTGGGTCGTTCCGAGCAGAGATACGTAGAGAGACTGCTAACACCAATGCTACGATGCATGACGAGTTTTTGGTCCTGATTAGGGCAACCCACCGCGGCCAGTCATCGAACCAGGTGCAACATTTTTTGAGAGTGTGAGACTTGCATCGAACAACGTGCGCCTACGAGAAGAAGAGTAGATTCGTTTGGAAAACAAGCGTACAGGTGCACATTTTGGAGAGACGTAGAAGAAGTATACCAAACGTGCGCCTACGATGAGAGGAATGGAAATATCTATTATGGCTGTAAAGTTGAGCACACAGTCAAAGCAAGCGACGACCCAGTTTTTCTCTTGTGCTTCTATTTTTCTAATTTTTCCTCATTGTAACTGTTATGAACTGTAGGACAAGCTCTAGAAATTCATAATGAATACATGTGACTTTGACATGTATCTCGATCAAAGTTCGAATAGCTAAGATGGTTAGTGCTTATGCGGCTGCTGAAATAATTTCTTTATCTTAGGATCGATTCCAACTGTCGTCAGATTTTTTTTTTTAAGCAATTAATTATTCTAGTGTAATCTCTTTTATTAATGTTTTATTTAAATTTGTAAATAATCTTGTAAACATTTTGCCCGATACGTCGAAATAAATATATTTTTAATATCAATTCTATTAAATTGTAAATTGTTACATCTCGGTAGCATGGCCATTTTGTAATTTCATAATAATAAAAAAGTTTCTTGGGATATAAGTATCATTTAAACATTTTAAAACTCCCAAGAAATTATAAGCATCCAATGTAAGAGAGAAAAAATCTGAAGGCACAAAAAAGTTTACCTCTCTTACAATAATATTCAATATAATTATTACCAGTAAAGTAGAAAATACACCTATGTATACAAAAATATTCGTCTGCATACATATATTTGTTACATTTTACAAGTAATGGTTACAATATTACATTATTGGTTTATACATTATTGGATACACTTTGTAGTTTTTTGGCACGCTGATGATGTCACATAGACCACCTTGAGAGCGAAGGATCTATGTGGTAGGCAATTTTTGCTGTGACAAGGTCGCCTAAGCCCTTTCCGAGGAGCATTGTGTGGTGAAAAAGCACATGTGAAAATTCAAAGAGGCACTAGCTCAGTTCGATGGCTGGCCACGGCGAGTCACCCCAATCATTACTAGAAAGTCGTCTCGCATCATAGCATTGGCTGTAGCAATCTCCTTACTTATCTCTGGTTTCAAGGGAATATTTTTTCGAAATGAGTATACGCACACCTAGTTTAAGAAAAAATTATTCGTCATCAATATTATATGCTCCACAAACATAGTAAATATTTTGTTGATTCAAGAAAATATATATATTTTTAGACATGTAAAATAAATTTATGTGAATTAAAAAAGTATATTCTTTGATAAAAATAATATTTGCTAGTATTCAAAGAAAAACTGTGAAATAAAGTACACTACTCTATGGAAAAATGTGTCTTGATTTAAGTTAATATTACATTGAAATAGTTCCAAGTAAATACATTCAAGAAACAAAAACATATGTACGGTGTTCAAAAAGATATTCTCTGCATTTAATTTTGCGTGCCCCCCGAAGCTTAGGAAATATTTTCTTGCTTTAGGAAAATGTAAATATTTGTGTGAAAAAAAGCTATGTTAAATAAAAAACTATTTTCTTACAGCAAAAAAAACCAGTGGACAGTAAGTGCTTAACTACCTAAGTGTAAAGTTGTACTTCTATAAAATCATATGGCAAACAACATAACTGTGAGTATAAAAATACCTTCCATGAAACAACATTGTGTACGAAATTGGTACAGTAATCGTGGGAATTAGTATATCTACATTGATTGAGTATAATTTTAATTAATATTCAAAGAGCTTACGATTATAAACAATATATAACGGCAAAATACAATAAAAATAATATGTTGGCTGGCCAGTACAAGACTGTGCTTTTTCATCGAATCTTCTGGGGATTTTAGAACAACTTTCTTCTGCCTGCGCTAATTACGTCTGTAACCATCACGTTCACACTTATCACATTCGATCGCACACTTATTCGCAGTCCATATTTAATACCCAAAATATAGTTGTATACAGAAAATTAAGAACAATCATGCTGTAGTTCAGCTTTTTTCAATAGGGTAGTAGTATACACCAGTGAACGTTCCTTCAGGACGTTCATCACACGTAGGTTTTTTGGACAGGTATTATTCAAATGTCAAACTTACATTGAAATAGCATAAAAAAGATCCATAAAAGTTGCAGCTCGTTTGACTGCTTCATTAATTTATGTACGTTACATTTAAAAAAATCGATATTTTACATGTAACCTTAAGAAAAATCACGTTAAACGACATTAACATGATTTGTAGGAATCTTCCATTTTTTCGGGTACAAAAGATTACTTTCACATAAACCTACGAATTCTCAAATAGACCTACTAGTTGGTTTTCAAATGAATTGAGAAAGAGGAGATAACGTGTATGTAAAAGCATGTATGTTAGTGCATCCACATGAAAAAAATAATTGCTTGCTTTACTGCACACTTTAGCAATCCTCTCACTTCTCTAATCTTTTCCCTCACTAACTATGTGAAGAATGTCCTGAAGTCAAAGAATCACTTTCTTCACGAATAAAAAAGTTATAAAAAAATGAAACACAATAACAATTAATATTGTATTTGTATAGTACAACCAATTTTTTTTTTAATTTTTAAAAATTTTGAAATAGATGAAAACTTGTGAAAGCGTTTATTTATTTTGAAAGTGAGAATGATAAGATTTGATGTAAAATCAAACCAAACAAATTAATACACAGTAAATAAAAATTTACATTAAAAATAAGCAACCAACTATACGAAAAATGAAGTAATCGAATTTCTTAAATCAGTTACGTGTACCAAAGATCCGGGGTTCCTATCTTTTTGGAAACTGTTTTTTTTTTTTTTTTTTTTTTTTTTTCAGAATCGGTTAAAATAAAAAGAAATAAAATTCAAAATCTGTCGTATGGTGATATAATGTGGTAACATGTGGTGTAGAGGAAACCAGAGGTACGTCACGGGAGATAAGGTGAAGGGGGAGAATCAAGCAAAATCCACTTCCGTCACAGTTTTTCTCAAGGTCAAAATCTGAAGTCCTTGATTTACCCTCGCGCATAACGCTCCTATAGAAGTATAACTTCAAAAATTGCTAGTGATAAAATCAGAGCTTCAAAATAAAATATACTTCTTCTAGAATAATGGGTCCTAGTTCAAGAAAATATCATGCTCACACAGTTTAAAATAAATATTTCGTAGAAACAAGTAAACACATAACTCACTTAAGAAATTATAGTTTAAATTTAATATTACATGCCACACCAACTTAGTAATATTTTTGTAATCCAAGAAACTCTTAATATTTTTGTCCCGATCAATCACGTTAACTTTCTGTGCAAAAGTATAATACTCGCTTCGATTAGCTTTGATCGATAGAAAGAAGCCTCGTACAAATTTCTCCAACATCGAGCGCTGTGTCCGAATTTTTCCTCATCCACAACCACAAGCACGTCATTCTCATACCAGGGTATTCTCTTATTGTCTGACTCTGTTTCCAACATTAACACTCGAAGAAAACTATCCCTCACGATGACCTCGGGTGCCTTTCTCATGACGCTGCAGCTGACTCCACGCAGTTTCCATGTATTTACAAGCATATGCATTGCTTTTACTCTAATTTCAATTCACTTTTTCACCCCCAGGTCCAAGCAATGGTTTTAATTTGCTCGCATATTTAATCAAACACTGCTAAACTTTTAGGCCCTGGCAGTCCCTTCCTTATTATGTTACATACTTTCCCATAAAAAATGCCGTTTGTGACTACGATTTTCCACCTAATAAACAGCCGTCCTGATATCCTGCCATAAGCTTCTTTCGTACGGCACTCACCTAGTCAATAAATACTGAATTGCTCTTCTCCAGGAGGTCTGTCACAAGTGTCCAGCTCGGAACAGCTAAACACTTCGAAAAAAAAAATCAAAAAGAGACACAAGGGGCACTAATTATGAATAAAAACAGTCACTGATTAAAATTTCACAGTGCATCCACACTATATATTTCCTTACTTACGCACTCAATGTTCTAGTCATCTCTTCCTCTCTTATCTATAAATATGAGCATCAATGTACAGTGCATTCAAGGTCAGTATGCCTATCGATGTATGTGCTCCGGTCATCCTCGCTGTCAAACTTCTCCTTGTCTCACCTGTTAGGGGCCTGCACCTACCTTTCATTTACATGCACACATCAAGGCGTGCTATGTTATGCATATCTCATAACGGTTTCCGTCCTCCCGTGTGTCACTAACTCCAAAAAATTTTGATCACACTTATGTGGATACGTAGAACGGACAGAATAATGTGGAAAGAAATCTAGTACGAAATTTTTTTTTGTTTTTCATTTGAGTGAATTAATTCTCACGCTTTTTTAAAATGATTCAGTAAGCTAGGCAAGAAAACGTCAGTTGGCTCTTGAAGCACCATGGCGTCTGTTAAAGCGTGAGGGAACAAACGAATGCACGGTGCACGAGCGTCCATTTGAGTCACTACGTATGCGCTGCACTTATGCGCTTGTGCTTTTTATCTTTCCCTCACACTTCAATAGACGCCGAGTTTCAAAATCTTGCATGTGCGCACACAAATATAGTTACACTGGCACCCACTTATATTGTACTGCATTTTCTCACTCACTAGCAGTAATCAGCTGACTACCTTACGTAAAATTGCCATCTCAAATGTTCTTAAATATTCTACAGCATTAGATTTTGAAATATTCCCAGGAGCTAAGTAGACACACTACATGCAGTAGGTTGCAAAGTGTGAATTGCATTTATATTATCAAGTTATTGGCAGACAGAATATAAAAAAGTATAAAGAGAAGAGAATTTATATAAATCAGAAAAATTTGAGGCCTCACCAATGATTACTAGGGACCCTATGAGGTAGTCCACACAAATTATGTGTAGCTACTTTCAAGTCTGCAAATAGCCTGTGATCTGCTAGTACACTAGCGAATAGATGGTTTCTTGTCACTTATCTTATGAGTCCCTTGGTTAACCAAAATAAGATACCATTAGTCAGTCCCAGGATTAAAAAAAAAAATATTTATCTTACTTTGAGTTAGTTCAAGTTTCTGAAAATAAAAATTACTTTTTCTTTTCTCCTTTATCTCTGGCCTTTTAAAGCTCTTGTCTTTCTACGACTATTTAATTCTTTCCTACTTTACTTAGGCCTACTATTTCTCTGCAATTTTTTCTCTGTTATCTATTTACCTCTCTCTATTCCTCTCCCTTCTAACACCACCCCTGGCAAACCGCTCATTTTTCTCTTCTTCAGCCTAATCAACTCTTTCTTCTTGACACTTCCATCTAAAGCGAAGGATCGTTATCTCTGAACCACACTATCTTAGACTGATGTATGTACGAGAAATGCGTATCACTGACATGCTAGACCATTAGAGATTAGCGTTTCAGCCATCCGCTATTTTTAAAGAAATAGGTCCTGAACTTTGTTAGCCCGCTTTGACTATTCTTTCCCTCAATAATTTATTTATCGTCCTTCTGGATCTCTTCTTCTTTTTTAGATTCTCTTTTTCGCTCCTAATTTTTCCTTTTTTTTTCAACGGATTTTTTTCTCCCTTATGTATTAAGCCTGACTCCACTTTACCTGCAAAACAAAACAAAACAAGGCAAGCAGAGTTTTCTTTAGAATATTCTAAATTCACTATTCTCATCCACTCTTATCTTAATTGTTTTTCGTCATGCCTTATTTTAATCATAGAGTATCAGTGAGTTAATTTTTTCAGGCTAGCCTATTCCCTACCTACAAATTGGCAAATATATTTTTAGTACTAGCGCTTTCGACAAATAACGTCCTATTCAAAAAATCCGCCATACTCTTTTATGGATTCCACTCTCCTGAAATAACCCCCGACTTAACCGTAGATCTAAATCGAACGTCTCATGGAAATCTCTTTCAGACAGTATATCTTGATTAATCTTGTTAACAGCTTTAACCGTTATTTTTCTCTGGTAACCATTAATTTCACAAATAATTTTCAAATTGCCCGAGACTTCCAATAAAGTATCATTTACCCTAACCATTAGCACGTTAGTTGGCTTTAACTCGTGTTTAAATCGTTTCGCTGACTTGGATCCGATAATCAAAGACTGAGTTGCGGTATCCAGAAGAGCCTCGTACTTTTGCTTTTGTAACTATCCACTTGAACGTCGAAGTCTTTGTCTGGGCCTGACACTACCGTAATGTACCGAACAGACTTATTTTCCTCATTGAATGTCCACTTTTACTCTCTTTCCCGTGACTGCCACATAGGATCATCATCTTTTGACGTAACCAACGTCTGCCCTTTTTCCCACTATCACTATCTATATCTGGAGATCACACCTCTAACCTCTTACTTATTTTTACATATTTTCCAGTCAGTTACTCTTTCACTGTAACTTCGTTCAACTTTAGTGCTCGATTCAGCCTGTTAACGCTTATCTTAGACACGACTTGGAAGGGTCCCCGTTTTCTGGCTATCTGTTAAATGCCCCTTACTTTCCTTTGACGACGCCAAATCTCTTAACGTAACCTCAACCTCTCCTCTCAGTCTCGTCTCAATCCTTTCCTGTAACTCTAGCCTTGGATAGAACGTGGAGGTTTTAGAAATTAACTCGTATAATTCTGGCCTCCACGTGCCTCGTATCTCGTCGTTTTTCACCAGAACTTACACTTAGGGCAGGACACGCAGGCTACTCCCTGAATACCGCAAACCTGACACTTTACTGTCAGCTTTGGTTTGGGATCTACCGGGGATCTCCTAAACTAGCAATTCCATTTCAGGTGTCTTTTACTCCAGTTCGCGTAATAAAGCACCTTCGGATATTACGCTAAACGATGATCAATAGCCTGGTAAATGTAACATGTTATATAAAATTCACTGGTCCCATCAGCTTCGTTTTGGCCAATCGTTCACTTAGGGATTACTCCTTGTTGGGCCCCATTGATCGCCGGACCTATTGGCTGACCCCCCTTCTTGACGTTCGTTTCAATCAGATCAGAGGCTATTCTTAGACTTAATAGTAGCTACACATAGTTTTTGCGGACCACCTTATGGGGCTCCCAAAATCAATTCAAGATCGCAATTATGTAAGGTTGATAGCTGACTACTGCATGCAAGTGAAAAAATGTAGTACGACATGAGTGTGCGCTTGTGTGACTGTATGTGTGTGCACGGACGTCAGATTTTGGGACCCTGGTGCTCCGAGCGCCAGCTTACGTCTGCTTACCTAGCTTACCGAATCGTTTCAAGTAGCTCAAAAATAAATTTGGTCAAACAAAAACTAACCTGAATTTTTATACTCTATTTCTTTAAATATTATTTTTGTTGAAGGCCAAAGAATCTTGTAATTTAAGATTAAATACATCATTGCTTTTGCTATTCAGTAAACTAAAGTGCTTCCAAGTTACTAAGCCCTAATTATCGATAAACTTGCCAAGAGCTGATCTCATTAGTTTTTTTTTCTTACTTTCTTCACTGTTTATCTAGCTACTTCAAAGTAATACAGTCAATTATTTGGTGTATCAAAAGGATTAATAATAAACAAATTTCTATTAATTCAGTCAGATTGCCTTCTTCTCTTGTTGATAAAATAATTCTGCCACTAGCTACTAAGATTAAAAGTCTTAGAGAGGTAATGGCCCATTACCTCACCGAGAGTTCACGGGAAACTGTATTTTCTCAGATTAAAGAGCCATTTGGGGTTAGTCATAAATAAAGCTATCACCTTACTGTATACCTATATTTTTGGGCAAGTCATCAGCACCCACCAAGATTTATAAAAATGTATGTATTTGCTATAAATGTGTATTTTCTTGACACATTATTAATGTATGGTTAAGTAAGTGTTTGTGTAAGAGAGAAAAGACAGAAGGATAAGCTCGTGACACGTCAAGATCAAACTAAGCACTAGGTTGTCGCGTCAAGGAATTAGTTTTTGGAAGCTCCAACTATTTTCCAGTTTTTAGGAACGTTAGAGGTATTTATATGCAAAGGAAGAAGTGCGTGCACCTACGCTCGCCGACTGCATTAAAAAGTATGTACGGTACGTGGCATGAGAGAGAGCAGAGCGTAGAAACTAGAGTTCGAGAATTACAGGGAATGTGCCAGGTGGTATGGGAGAGAATGGCAGAGAAAAAGAGAGAGAGAGAATAGTAATTGAGATAAATAGAGAACAAAATAAAGGAATACGTGAAATAGAATATGAAAGTATCCAGCTACACGAGAGAACAGCTGCCACCAAACAAGTTAACACAAACCAGCTGTTCAACCAAAATACTGCCAAAACAAGGACGAGCTCCACGTAGCGCAGCGTGATTGAGAGAATGTTGCAAAGTTAGGTGTACTGAGTATAATACACTACAGTCAGGTATGGGGATAGAGGTATCTGGGTGATTCGAGCGAAGGAGTGTATGAGTGCATGTGGGGGTACAGTACATTTTAGAAAAGCTTGAGTGTGACTGAGATTCTTTCTAGTTAGTGACGAGCGGCAGGCTGGGCTGGTAACCGTTACTTGGTGTGCATAACATAGCACGGATGGGTGTATACGTGTGTATAAAAGGTAGGTGCAGGCCTCTAACAGCCAAGACAAAGAGAAGTCTTACTGCAAAGACGACCGGAGAACATACATCGATAGGTATACTGACCTTGAATGCACCGTATTTGAATGCTTATTCTTATAGATAAGAGAGAGAGAGAGAGAGAGACGAGTAGAACATTGAGAAGGTTAGTGAGTAAATAAATAGTGTGATTGTGCTGTGAAATTTCAATCAGTCACTGTTTTTATTTATAATTAGTGCCCCCTGTATCTTTTTTTATTTTTTTTTTGAAGTATCTGGCTGTCCTGTGCTGGATACCTGTGGCAGACCTCCTGGAGGGGAGCAATGTAGTATGTAGGGACTAGGGTAGTGAAGCACAAAATAATTTGTAGTTGGTTACGCCCGATTGTCGGGCCTGAGAATTTCTTGGGAATTATTAATTACAAACATTTAACCACTGAAAAGTCAAAATACTTTTTTTCTCCATTTTTCACTACTCTAGCTAGGCAACTGGGCTATTTATGCAGGACACAAGCTGTCTTCTTGGCTCACTGTGCATTTTCTTTATCTCATGCAGCTTACGTCTCTTTATTTTCCATGAAATTTTGTGACACCATTTTGTGACCTGTAAGCCTTTAAAGCACTCTTAAGCACTTCAAAACGGTCTCTTACAAATATTTGATTGCAAAATCATTAACGTGAATCTTTCGCTTATAGATGCATTACTATAGTACCAAAAATGTTGACAGTTAAAGTTTGTTTCAAAATTTATTATTTGTTATTTACTTATGTGTCACTACGAACTGTCAATAATTACTTGTGTATGCAGTTTCTGCGTTTTAAGTATTGATAATATTATTGAATTTATACAATAAAAATGTAGTTTAAGCTTGTTAATTTTGTATAAATTTTTAAGTTGCTTAATTTATCAACTTTTGATTTTCATATTGTAAGCTATCACTTTTTGTACACAATTTTTATGTGCATATTTATATTTATTGTTATATCGACGATACGTCTCATGATAGTTATAATAATTAGAATTTTGCTGTATGAAGGCAACATACAAAAGACCGTAGTGTTTGTATTGACATGTAATTTAAAATATTTTCAGTTTAAAATTTATATTTATTTTCAACACTTTTTAAAACAAACAACGTTTTAATAAAAGTAATTTTTGTTTGAAATCCATGCAATTAATTTGCTATAACCATTATAAATTACCAGAACAATAAGGTCCTTGAGCTGAACCTTTTCATTTTTAATCCCACGGAATAAAAATACATATTATCCTATCTATTTGAAATTTTGAAAAATGTAAGTAATAACTGTCATCAGGGTTATAATCAAAAGCTGATCTCTTACGTAATTTCTTACTTCTGCTGCAGGTAGCTTTAATTTTACAAAACTTTAAGCTTATTCATTGCTTTTGTTATGAACTTTTTTAAGATGAGAACTATACTATAACCATCTTGGAAACGTTAAGAATCAGTATGCAAAATTTTAGCCCAATCGGTTAAGTAGCGTTTACGACGGTTTTAGTGACTTTTTGCTTTATCTTACTAATATATAAAGCAAAGTCGCTAAAACCGTTGTAATCGCTACCCGCGAAAACTACTGAACCAATTTTGATACAATTTTGCACACTGTTTCTTGACGCTTCCTAAATGGTTTGAGTATAGTTTTTATATTAAAAAACTTAATGACAATAGCAATAAATAAGCTCAAAGTTTTACGAAATTTCACTTTAGTTCAGTAGGATCCGCTAGGTGGCATCGACATAAAATCGTGGCTACCTGCAAAAGAATTGAATAAGTGTGGTTATAATACGCCGGAGCGTCTCGGAAATTTCTGCAGTCGTCTACTGGCAGTTCATTGAGCTGCATTGATAATGTAGATAATAGTTGTGCAGCTGTGTATCCCGGTTACCGACAACACTCTTCTCCTATGGGCAAGTGACTTAGGTCTACATCCACTCTAAAACTGCAGGATTGACGAGTGCTACCAATAAAAAATTAATGTCAACTGATAACGTCTCTGGTGGAATATTAGAAGACGAATCTAAACAGCGCATTACCTGCTCCAACACTTCAGTGTTGTGTGACCGTACCACAATTTTTTTTTTTTTTTTGATGGAGCAGGGAGGAGAAAGTCTATACAGACACCCCAGCTCATCCACTGGTAGTATCAGATTCTCCCGGTGTATATACTGACTAAAAACTAACCTTCCCGCATGGGACAGGTCCGTGAGGACCACTCCCCTAGAAAACAAAAGGACATAGGAGAAGAAAGAAGAAGGAAAATAATGGAGAATTTCAGAGGCCAGCTCGCTCTCAAAGCGATGTGAGGAGGGGTACTTACGCATCTGCAGATGGGCGAAGCTCGAATCCGTATCACAATCTGCGCTCTGTTGCCGTCAGGAAATTTTTTACTACAAATGTGAGCCAGGAGAGACAGCCTTGAGGAGCACGGGTAGCCACAACGGCAACCTTCTCAGTGGTAGTGTCCTCAACGGCGTACCCATATTTTTTTGACTAACGATAAGTGGTTGTTTATCTGGGGAATAACCCGACGACCAGACATTCTTTAGTTTGTGGCGTACCTTCCTGCATGACAGTCTCCATACACAGAGACTTTGAGGGTAAGAGTCAAGCTACCCGCAACCAGCTCTTCATCATCAGGAATAAAAATAAGGAATAGTTGGAAATTACACCCCTGGCCCTTTTGAGGGTTATTATAAGTATTTACGTTCCCTACTTAACCATTAATCTCATTGATTCTTTGACTAAAAGACTATTTTAACTAAAGACGGCGACAATTAAACCAAGTCAGTCATTTACTGAAAGTCGTCACAAGCAGAGTAGTTCTTCGCAAAACTAGAAACTCTGGTGACCAACAATTCTACATTATATTACTCTCTCAACTCTAAGCATTTGACCAGGAATCACCAATCCTCTCCAAGGTCTGCGCTGGGCGAACCTAACAGCTATGAAGGGAAAATAAACTTGAGCCAACAGGACAGTCTCCAACGGGCAAGCATTACGATCCAATCTCCCCATCTTAGATCACCAAAACAACTAAGTGTACAAAAAAAAGGTGCTTTAGACACCAGCATCTTCGACATTATACCAGGAGACGTTGGGAAAGATCTTAACAACTGGCTCTAAAGCTTTGGACTTTTTAATTTTTTTTCCGATCAGTCTCAGGCTTCAACAGCAGGCCAGAGAAGATTACCGTGACGTATCCAGACAGTCACAATTGTTGTTGATTTTAGTCAAGCGAGAGTTTACTTAAAAGGTTCACCCGTTTTTTTTAGGGCCATCGGATGTCAAACTACCTTGCCAACAAGTATGTAAGAACTTAACAAAGTTGACAGAAAACAGCCTTTAGCGGTCACAAACGTCTTAAGCATGCCAAAAGTTGCAAGAGGGTGAATCGAAAGAAAAACTTTAAACGTATCTAATAAATACAATTTCATGCGTCAAGAAACTGACGCAGAAGATTTATCAAGATTGGAACAGCAGCGTCAAAATCGACAAATAAAGAATCCATTACATGAGATATTAGCTCTTCATTGTACCCTCGCAGTAATCTCTCAAATCTTTAAAGACCTAAATTTAGATTTTTAAACAAGCAGAAAATGTATTCGTATTTTTGTTGCAATAAAAAATGTAGAGTTTATACTCCAGGACTTTGTTGCTCTGGTTATAAAGTTGTGAGATAAGCGAAAAAAAAAATTTTTTTATTATATATTTCTTGGGAGCTTAAAATCTTAACAGCTTTAAAAAAAGCCCTATTTTTAAATTATACGGAAGAAGCTGCAAATCAACGGCTCCAGATGGCAAACGATTATTTTATAGCATAAGGAACGCACGGTACTTTTCAGCATAATTATTTTTTTTTCAATTTATGCAGCTTATTATTTGATTAAACAAACTGCATGGATTACGAGCGAATATGTTTTTAATAAGAAGATTTTTTTTTCTGAGAAGTGTCAGGAATATATATAAAATTTCTAACTGAAAACATTCTACATGACACGTTAACACACGACGGTGTTTCATTTAGAAAATATCAGGCGAAGCCGAGATGGGGGGCTGCTAGTGTATTACTAAGATTGAAGATTTTTTCTACGCCATATACACTCAAAAACGATTACAACTTTATGAGATGTGTTATTACTCAAAACCGACTATGTGCTGATATCTGTGCCATATTATACTGTAGCCTACTATGAAATGTTTCTTATTACGGAAGTGGCTTGGTCAATGTAAAGTAACATTAAAAACAATAACTACTCACCCTCTAGTGGTCAAAAATTAAAACTCCCTTTCAGAGCTGTTTTTCAGTCAGTTTTTACAAGTGATCTCAAACATTCCTATTGAAGTTATCGTTAATTTTAATAGCCTATGATACATGAGAAGTTGTAATTCAAGTTCTGTTAAAATTTGAGATCGATTGGCCTTGTAGTTTTTAAGATTCTTGCAAACATACAAAGAAACGTTGTCTCTTTATATAAAAGTAAGATAAAGCTTTTAAAAAGGTTGCTTATTATTGTCTTTCTCTCTACCTCCCTACCCTTATTATGTTGAAGAAATTAAAAAGTCGCTTAAAACAACGTATTTTAATTTTCTTCTTACAATAAAAGACGTTTTCTAACTACTTACTTTTAAATTAATAAGATATGAACAAAAAAACCTGTTACTTATAAAAAGTACAACTTAAAAAATTTACCTTATCTGATGTTCACTTTAGGCTTCAAAAATTTCTCCTGATTTACTTGAATTTTTTCCATCATTTTATTTTGACTTAAGATCCAGACTTTGATTAATAATAGAAAAGACAATATTTGCATTAACGTGATAAACAAAAAAGTTGTTACGTTGGTACCTGTATGTTGGCTTATTGTAGTATTTATACCTGTTTATACGTTCTGTGTACTTGGAACAGACCTTATGGGCCAGTGGACCTGAAGCAGACAGTTATGTGTATATACTCCAACAATAATTTAGTGCTAATATATACTTTTATAGAATAATACAATACGCATTGAGCACATTACATATTTTTTAACTTTTTTATAGTCTTTGCAATGGCACAGCGTGATGAATATAAAATAGACAAATGTACGTGCTTCTTCGGTACTATAAATAAGCTGCGTGTTCAAAATTGACAAACGTTTTATACTATCTAAAATTTACGGTAAAAAAAGAAAGTCTTTTTTTGTGACAGTTATGATGCAAGAATAATATAATTGTAATATCGTGAGTCACAACTCATGAGCATGCATTTATTCTACCTTACCTACCTATTTTGGTAACAGCTCTTATCTTGTTCGACATTCTGAAGCGAAATTTTCTGCGAGTACTTGTAAACAAAGCTTTAACTCTATTGAATTTAGGAGATGTATCTGTTAAAGATTTTTCTGTGTATTTAAATTAAATATTTTACCAGATTGTGAAATTAAACAGCTTTAAATTATTTTCTTTTTGTATGAAAAAAGAGCTGAAAACTTATATGTAGTTAACTAGCCTGCTAGCAAAGAGGTTAACGTATTTATCACAAACAATCAAATTGTTAAAACCGGCATTTAAGGGTGGTAGGCGGCTTTGAACATATAGGGTTAGTTGAGGGTGGCTAGAGTCGTCTTTGAAGGTTTCAATCAGCAGTCAAGATTAATCCGCAGTAAGCACCCTATGCTAAATACTCTAGACATGAAGAGGTAGTGCACTTCTGCTGGAATTCCTTTTTACCACTGGAGTTGAATTCCGCTGGTAGTTGGTTGGGCAGTGACTCGCAGCAGTCGAGAAAAGTCCGTCACCAGTGTATTTGTCTAGTCTCTACAGTGGTTTGACAACAATGCCACGTCATGCAGACAATGATGGCGAAAATGGGTGAAGTAAGAGTATCGAGACACAAAGCTTATGCGTGGTCTGATGTATCAGTGTTTATTGCAATAAACTATCACTCTAGCCACTGCCATAGCAGAGGTATTATAAAGCCAGAACCTGGCATCAGCTTAGATCGGGTGATCTGAGAGGATAATTTCGTGAAGTTGCACAGCCTTTCTTACATTTTTTAAGCTTCTTATCAACTGGCGATATCCACTAGAAACTCGTAGATGCCACCTAGCGAGCAGTAGGTGGTTCTATAAAGTGCTCAGTCCAAAATTGGAGCTGCGCACGACATTTAAAATTGAAATGTATGTGAAACGATTGAATTTAATGAATGGTAGTTATTTTAATGATAAGTTATTATTAAATTGATACCCCGGACGGTTAAAGTTGTAAATAAATTTTGAAAAACTTACTTTTCTATCTATTGCACTCGAGCAAATAAGAAATATTCTTTCTTGAGTCACTATCCTCTTTAGTATATATCTTATCTCATTTTTGGTTATTTGACTTTGAAACCTTTCTATGTTCTGCTTTGGCAAGTGTTACATTAGCATCAATTCTACCACAATGACCATCAATAAACTTAATAATTCTGACGTATAGTTATTTGTTTAATAATGTATCCATAGCTTGCCCAAAATAGGCTGCTGTTCTACAGAATGTGGCAACTTTATGGGGATTTTTACGAAAATGATTCAATGATTCTTTACACAACTCATTGAATCTTTCCATAAAGTCTGGTTAATACAAAGGATTAACGTCCAGTCTAAAAAAATTAACGATGATTATTTCTTTTTCCAATTTAATACTTAAACTAATGCATTTTTTTTTCATGTTCTTGGAGAGATTCAATTGCATTATTGAGTATAGGAGTCTTCAATTTGTTAACCACATTAAAAAAAGCTTCTGTAAAATCTTAACATTTAAAGTTACACTATGCTATTGTGATAAAATCACAAAATATTCTATCAAAATAAGCAATGTTTTCTATCATTGACATGAAACCAACAGGGCATTTGTAAAATTTCTTTACTTGCGTCTCTTTGTAAAACGTCCATTCTTCGTAAAACATGGCTATTTGGCGACACAGTGCTGCAAATGAGCAATGTGGGTTCGCAATTGAGTCCAAATCTTTAATTTCTCTTCTTCAAGACATAGTTAAAGACAGTCGTCATTGTACTTTGAAAATTTTATATGGTTGAATGCCGTACAAATAGAATTCTGAAGGGGTTTGACCATATCAGTAACGATTAATTTTGGTTTTTAAGTTCCAGATTTTGACCATTGCTTTGGACAATATTAATAACAAATGCTGGCGTTTACTTATGATACAAAGTGAACAACTGGAACAATTTTTTGATTTACGTAGGAACTTAATACAGTCAGAAATACATCAGCAGTTTTACTGCCTAGCTTTTGTATTTTGTACGATATGTAGCATCTATGGAGAGAAGATTTTTCAAATATTTGTCTATTTCGTTATGAATTGATATCTGTTTAGATGAGAAGTAAATGACATGAAAACATTCAAAACCAATATTTCTTATCAATTTGTTGTATTAAGCCCCAGATTTTATATTATCCAAAGACTCACAATTGCTCAAACTATTAACGATTCTAAGCTCTTTGTTATTTGCCTATTGAGATGCTTTTTAAAGAGATGCTGGACTATAAAAAAAAATGTATGTTTTATATCAGAAATGGCCTTGTCTCTTTTCCACTGCTTTACTTTCTTAGACAGTAATTTTTTCTTTATTAATTCTCGTCTAGGAAGTTTGCGTCCTTTTTTCACTTTTGTTCTAACCAACAAGCCATGCTCAATCATTTTTTTGAAAATGTTACTAGCAGAAGCTGCTAGTTGTCCTCGTTTGTTCATCATGAAAACTTGCTATATAACGTGTACGTGAAACATACAAATTTGCAAGAGTGCAGCAGGTGTAAAAAGTTATAATTTCTTCTCTTTATTTAAAACTTGTACAGGCTCTTAAGTTAAAATACTGCACTTTTCGAGAAAAAAAAATCTATGAGATTTGCTACGTTATCACGCTATTTGAAATGAAATAATGAAAGGTATTTATTTTGAGACTTGTAAAAAAATTTTTATTTCCAGTCACTACCACATAATGCTTTCTTTTTATTAAAGAATAGCACTAGATTGTAGTGCTATTTTTTAAATACATCTGTACGGGTTCTTTGGTGTTAGTTATCACTTCTCATCATGAATATTTCACGGGGTACGATTATTCGAGAATATTTCGGGTGGTTCAGTGGACCTACCGTTTTGCATGATGCGATCTATTGGTGCATCAGCATATAAATGTAAGTAACTTGCTAAAATTTGTGATTGTACTTATATTTAAAGTATAAGACCAGCCCAAGTGTCCTGGATTTCCGGGCGTCCCAAGCTATAGCCGAGCAAAGCCGAAACCAGAGACTTAAGAAACATACCCCTTTTATGCAAGTATTGAATATGCGCATACCCATGAGAAAGATAGAGTTAGTGTTGACTGCTCCAAGATTTGAATTTGTTACGGATCCCTTTTGGAAAGAAGACAGTGTCTGCAATTTTATTTATTGTTTACGTCGTATAAGATTTAGTTTTGCTTTAAATAGACTTGCAAAAATGTTTTTACATAAAAAAACTAAAAATAACAACTGTTGCACCACTGTTATTTCTTACTATTCAATTCTAAACCTTAATGGTATTGCTATAGCTGCTAACTATGGAATTAGAAATTTTGCTGGGTAATTTTTTTACAATTAAAACAATAAAACATACAATCGAAACAGGAGATACAGAGCATTAAATGAACAATTACTTGTTTTTCAAGTAATAACACTAATTTATCAGAAAAAAAAAATAATAATTTTGTAACATCTGTATAGTTAGAACTGCATTTTGCAGTATGATTGTAAAATTCTAATTATTAACATGAAAATTTTCGAAATTTGTTACTGATATAACCCCAAAGGTCCAGGTATTTGCAATCCAACAAATATTCATAATTTATCCGCTTACATAACATCTCAGTCCGAGCATACTTATTATTTTTAAATTGAATGGTAGTCAATTTGTTGCAGAGATTCAGCTTTGAACAAGGTTTCTCAAGTAATCGTAAAAAATCTATACTTTTAGAACCTTAAACTACCAATTCATAGATGTACATATAGGTACAACAGAGAACTCTAGTATAACTAGTATAACCCGTTTCAACTCTCAACATCTACATTGAAGTATTCTTAGAAAGTGTAGGTAAACAGTTTAAAAAGTATGTACATGTTTAAAATTTTTTTAATGTAAAGAAGACTACACACACGTTATCCTGAGATTACAACTGATGAGATCATAGTAATAAAAAAGCTTAATATTTGTATCCCAGCTATGATTTTTTTCTGTGCAGTGTATTTAACACATGACACCAATGATTGCAATAATCTAAAACAAAATACACATACAATATACAAGGAACCAAAAAGTCTTAAAAACTACTTTTAAAATAGGAAGGGAAAAACACTCACCTGAAAATTGAGTGTGACGTGCCATGGTTGATTCTAACCAGTCTATTATAATATTATGGTAACGAAAGAAACAACTTCATTCCAATTTGAGCATAGACGATATGTATCAGCTTCACGTTACTACAAATACCTTCTTTGCTCGTAGGTTATTTAACAACGTATTAATTTTCAACTATTTTTTCATAAAAAAACAAACAATTCTAAGCTGTTTTATTTCACAATCTAGAAGAATATTTACTTTTAGTACACAGAATTATCTTTAACAGATATATCTCCAAAATTAAATGGAGTTAAAGCTTTGTTCACAAGTACTTGTAGAAAATTTCGCTTCAGAATGTTGAACAAGATAAGAGCTGTTACCAAAGTAGGTAGGTAAGGTAGAATAAATGTATGCTCACAAGTTGTAACTCATGATATTACAATTATGTTATTCATGAATCATAGCTGTAACAAAAAAAACTTTCTATTTTTTACCGTAAATTTTAGATGGTATAAAACATTTGTCAATCTTGAACACGCAGTTCATTTATATTACCGAAGAAGCACGTACATTTGACTATTTCATATTCATCAAGCTGTGCCATTGCAAAAAGTATATAAAAGTTAATGAATATGTAACATGCTTAATGTGCATCATATGATTAAATAAAAGTATATACATAGCATTAAATTATTAATGAAGTATATACACATTACCGTCCATTCCAAGTACTCTGTGAGTACAACATGTACGTACGTATACATGCTACAATGAGCCAACATACTGGTACCCACATAACAACGTTTTTGCTCATTACGTTAATGCAAATATTGTTTTTTTCAGTATTCATTGAAGTCTGAACTTGACATCGATATAAATCGATGAAGAAAATTTGAGCAAATTAGGAGGAATTTTTTTAGTCTAAGATCATCACCAGATAAGGTATATTTTTTAAGTTGTTGTACTTGTTAAAAGGACCACATTTTGTTGTTTATATCTTTTTAGTTAAAAAAGTGGTTGTTACGAGACGTCTTTTATTGTAAGAAGAAAATCAAAATACCTTGATTGAAGCATTCTTCCAATTTTTGTAACATAATTGCCCCAGGGTAGAAGGAGTTTTTTCTCTCTCCTTCTGTCTCTCATTCTCTCTTCTCGTACAGGTACGTTGGCATTTAAGTGTGGTTTTCTGTACTCCTATTTAATGCTGGTTTTCTGATACCTTCATATATCTTTTAAGAAGTATTTTACAGGTGGGCCTTCTCCAGAATCCAGGTAGAGCTCACACCTATTAACCTCGGTAATCGGGCCTCCTAAAGCCTGAATTGAACACTTTGAAGCTGCATCTTAATAACTTTACCTTTTTACTGGACTAACTGCTACATTTCTGCATGTGCTGATACTCAGTGCTGCATTGTTAATTAACAACGATGCAGAGCTCCGTGGGTGGAGCAAAGATGTAAAAAAATCAATTGCTCCAACACCTAGCTCAGTTGTAGGCACACTTACTTTAATACCAATCTCGATTTTGTGGTGGTGATAGCATTCTACAGATGGGCTCACTGCCTGGCGTTGGATCGTGGTGACGTCGGGTAAGTGGTCAGTCGTAAAAATGAAGAAAAAAGAGCCGCCACGTGGAACGCTCGGATTGCAAAGTAGGTCATTTATGGTGACATGGTTTTGAAGGTGAGTAAAGTTAAATCTGGATCGACGCTGTTCTGAGTATTATCAATTTTTTTATCAGCTAAAGAAAGGATCTAGCGTAAAGTCTCGCATGCAAATATTGCAGCCTTCAAAAGAGCGCTGAAAAATGGGGGCCAGTTCTTAGGGACCCTGAGTTTTTTTAAATACGTAAAAAGATAAGCACGTGATAACACGTGATAAGAGAACCCGTGAGCAAGCAGCAGCAACGTAATAATTTTATGTAATTATGATATATGATCGTCAGCATCTATGCCTTTTAAACGCTAATTTTTAGTTTAATGGCTAAAACTTTTTGTTTCATACAACAAAATACTTACAGCTTCTAATATTTAATAGCTCAATGCAATAAGTTGCGAGTGAATTGCCATCAATTTCCTTTAGTTAGATAATGAGTTATAAATTGCTAACAGACTACGATTCACCTTGAGTAATGC
The DNA here is from genome assembly GCF_036245765.1 of Copidosoma floridanum. NCBI lineage: Eukaryota > Metazoa > Arthropoda > Insecta > Hymenoptera > Encyrtidae > Copidosoma > Copidosoma floridanum. Next base: position 9,065,665 of record NW_028321903.1, on the reverse strand, counting down.
CTAAAACAAGCGATTACAAATAATAATTATATGGACTTGAACTTATTTCAAATGAATTTAAAGAACAAACAGATTCTTAAACTATTGATGTAGTTATTGCTTACACGTGCAAACTGAACATTAAAACGCATTTTGCACCTACAGAAAATTACTATCACAAAAAAACACTCGTCATCGACACGTTGCAACACGAGAAAAATCAATCTCAAAATAAAATACACGTGCTTTCTACGTAGCACTCAAAATCGCTTTTCCTTACAAAGACGACTGTCAGATAGGGGCGGAATGTCTTAAGAAGCCTATTGCGGCTGTAGTTCATAATTGATGACAGCTAACACCACCACGTGAGAGCCAAAGAGAACTTTAAGCGGGCATTCGAAAACTATTTGAAATATATTTCACATAGGGTTTTAATTGACAGTTTGCCCTAAATTGCTTATCAAGTTTTTAGTGAGCATCCTCAAAAGCCATTAAAATACTGAAATCATATGTGACTCGATATATCTTCCTATATTATATAATTAACTCAGTGAGGCATTCCACACAAACCCCTTACCGCCCCCTATTTGCCCCCCCACCAAACCCCCACAAATAAGGTAAAAATCCGTTATTTTCTTGCTTATTTTGACAATTGTGGTTTTTCTCAAAACCCCCCACAGCCCCCCCACCAACCCCCCACAGCCCCCCACCGACCCCCCACACATTTTTTCATGGCCCCCCACTGCCCCCCCATCGACCCCCACAAAATATTATATGAATAGTATAGAAGTATGGTATAAGTCTTTATTCATGCCAGGGGGTTCAACCACGTATGGCTTCATGGGATAATAACAATGTATGATTTAATATTTAATCAAATAGTTACAGATTACTGCACAATACTATAATCAGCTGAACTTAAATACAATCAATTGTGTTTTGATTTACTGGATCGCTTGGTTTCTTTGTAAGCATAAAGTTTTTATTGGGCTGATTTTTTTTGTTAGCATTTTGTAACGTTGCATTTTGCCGGCCCTGTCAATGTGTTAAAGTCTATTACCACTTTCCTACCAAATCACATGGAAATATTGTATAGTATTTTCTCTCAAAACATCCCACATTCCCTCACCTACCCCCTATGGCCCTCCCACTGACCCCCACGAATTTGTTCATGGCCCCCACTGCCTCCCCACACCACTTTTTTGAAACCTGACCGTAATCATACCGTCTTTACCTATATTTTGACAGAACTGTCTTATTACCATGATTTATTTTATCGTCAAGAAAAAATTTAAAGTCATAAATTGATTCATAGGGGGTTGTTGCGCAAAACATCATTATTTATACAACTAAGTACGTTTAAAAACCGATTTAAATGGAGTTAACAATATTTTGAAACCAAATAATATATACACATATATTGGTGCGCATAATTATTATATCATCATCACCTTTATAGTCCTTTATTACACAATTCTTCTTTTTACGTACATAAACTTAAGTGAATTTTAGAGTATCATTAGTATCAACAATGAAAGTTTCGCATAACTTTATGAGTCATCTTATAAAGCCGTTTTAAATTAGTGCTGAAATTAGTAAAATAGATGAACACGATATACATTCATAATATGTATTATTAATGAATAAATTTTACCTATACATAAAAAAATAATAATTAAATCATGTTATGAATATTAGATACATTATTATGTTCAAAAATTTCTTTCCAAACTATATTTTCGATCTCTAAACTGTTTTCTCTATCGACTTAAACAAAAATTCCATTTTTATTTTTGCATTTCGATAAAGCCACGTATAATTGACCATGAGAAAATAAAGGTTTTTTTAAGTATAATCCCACATTATTAAAACTTTGACTTGAGACTTATTTATAGTCATAGCAAATGCTACAACTAATAGGAATTGTTTTCTATATAAAATAAAAGGTCATGATGAACTATTTCCAGTATTTAATGTAGTTCTTGGAATGAAAACTTTATTACTAATTTTTTCTCCCGTTACTATTTCGCCTTCTACGTTACACTTTAGTAATTTAGTAATTCGCAATCGTGTACCGTTACATAATCCGTCTGATATACTCAAATTTCGAATTAATATTACTATTGTACCTATTTTTAATTTAAGTTCATGAGGTGGCAAGCCTTCACGAATGTTGTTTAACATTTCTACGGGAAAATTTATATAAATATCATCATCTGATTTATCAACACCTTTATATGTTGCAGTATCAATGCTGTAATAATTTTTAGTTTCCCCATGTAATTGACTTAAAATCTTATTGTTTGAAAAAAAGTATATTCATTATGTAAAATTAGTATCACGTTATTGTCAGAACAGTTGCTGTAATTACCAAATATTTTGGTACAGACATCATCTGTTATCTAGGATTTAAGAATGTTAAATGTTTCTATGTCCCCTTCTCCAATTCTTAACAATTATTTTGAAAATTCGTTATTACTAGAACAGATATTATTTTGTAATCTTAAAATTTTGAAGAAGTTTTATAAAAATGATGATCTAATAGTTTCTTTTATTATCATAGTTTTATTACCGTTTTTTATAACTGGAAGGATGTGTCGAAAATCTCCTCCTAATACTATTAATTTATCACCAAAGCAAAGTTTTGTATTACACAAGTCTCTCAATGTTCTATCAACGATTTCTAGAGCTATTTTCGGAATCATAAAAGCCTCGTCCCATATTATTCAATCAAATTCCCTTAATTTTTTTTTTTAGTTTCAAATTCTAAAAAGACACTTTCAATATTATCTAAGTCTAGAGGTAAACGAAAAGTTCTACGACTGGTCACACCTTTTGGTAGTAATACAGATGCAATTCCTGTCCAAGCCATTGACAAAATATTTTTACCTCTAGAAATAAAGTAATAAATAAGTGTCTTATATAAGTAGGTTTTTCCGGATCCACCGGGACCATCTATGAATTATATTTTTTCATCTTGTTCACAAATAGTTTTAAAAATTTTTCTTTGATCTTCATTTTAATTTGTGTACATTATATCGAACATTTTTTTACTGAAAGATATTTCCTCAATATTGCAATTATTTATATAGTTGCTAATGGTTGGTGTCGGTAAACTAAAAGACTCATATGATTTACCTTCTGATACAAAAAATTGATTTATATGTAGAAGAGCACAATTATTATTATCATTATCAAAGTCTTCCGATTAACATTTTTAATATTTATTCCACATTTTATATCCTTGAATGTTTTCTGAAATCAAAAACCAAGCAAAAAATGGTCTTAACTGGTATGGAAACATAATTGTTATGGCTTCTTTAAAAATATTGTCGATTTCAGAATCATGTTCTATTAAACCCATTGTAATTGCAGTATCCCTTAAATTTTTATATGTTATTCCATAATGTTTTTTAACGTCTTCAAACGATGTAGCCCCATGTAATTTATATAAAATAAGTTTTAAAATGAAGCGTTCATGATCTTTTGGAGATACTATTTTTAATCTACCTATAGCAATATTTTTTAGTGTAACTTTCTTTTTTTTCCAAATCTTAAGTTTGATTGTCAAAAATATAATGTTCTGGAATGTTAACATATTTTAGCGATTTTGCAAAATCATCTACTTTATTTAATTCAAACCAAGCTGTAAGGGGTGTTTAATAATTTTTTATTACATTTTTGATATTATTTTCTTTAAATATGAGTTTTTGTTTATTTTCAAGATGAACAGCTAGATTTACAACTGTATGACTTCTACCACAAATTGAATATTCTTGAAGTGTCCAAGTTGCTTCCATTGGACTTACATATCTAGCATCTACGTAACTACTAATTGTACTTTGTATTGATACTGCTTTGTATTGATGCACAATATTTGGAAGTTGGGGGGTTGGCACGCAGTGCGCGCAGGGGGGCGTAAGCCCAACTAGTATATATATATATATATATATATATATATATATATATATATATATATAGATCCTCCATAATGTATCGATTAATTTGATAAACGAGTTATTTAACCTTTTGACATGAATTGTTTATCAAAGACAAAATAATCGGCCTCACATTAAGAACCATTGAGACGATATGTAACTTTAAATATACATTTGTAATGATCTTACAAAATTTATGTATGAATTTACTAATTATTTTAATAATTATTTAACATTCTAACATAATTTGCTTATCAAATTCGAAATAAGCTCCCTCAAAAACCATTAAAATCGTGTGCAACTTAATATAGACATATAAAATGATTCTATTTAATTTATTGAATAATTTTCTAAATTTGTTATATATTTACTTTACATTTTGACACAATTTTTTTATCAAATTGAAAATAAGCACCTTTCAAAACCATTGAAACGATATTCAAATCAATATACACATATATAGTGATCTTACATTATTGATTTATTATTTATTTAATGAGTTATTATAATTATGTAATTGTGTGATATTTCAACATAATTTGTTTATCTTATTTGAAATAAGTGCCCTTGAAAACTATTTATACATTCAGCAACTCTATTGTATATGTATATTGTAATGATTTCATTATTTATCAAATAATCTATTTGTAACAGTTATTATTAGCATTAATTTATCGCAAAAAAAGCTGATGTTGAAAAAAAAATTGGTTGGTATTTTATCCATCAAATACATAAAATACTGATATTTGATGCGTAATAACGCGCCTTGTCTGATTTTATCTACATAACCATATTAATGATAATTAAATTTTTTCCTTTTTTAACGTATTATTTAGAAAACATATTCATTATTTGTAAGGTCAATTGAACAATTAAATAAGTAAAAACTGTGTTTTTAGTATCGTACTCAATGCAGACAATAAAAATTACAGTAATCGTAACACTGCGATGGTCCTGCGGTTAAAACGCTTGGCTATCGATCAAAAGGTCAAATCCCGGTCCATTTTTTTTCTTTTTCTTTGAAACGAGGAAGAGACTTTCAGTAAGCGACTTCCGTTTCATGCAAATCTGTCGTTTTTAGAATTTTAGTCCACAAGCACGTGGTATAAAGAACTTCATTCTAAAAATGTCTGTCACGAATGTTACATGCTGTTAGCCGTACTCTTAATTTTAATAACGAGCCTATTCTAACCAAACGTAGAAAAATTTTCCTTACAGCTGTCTTAACGACAAGATCATTTTGTGGAACGCCAAGCCTCAAAAATCTTCTTTTGATCATTCTAAGACACACGTCTTATTTCAGTTATTCTAATGACTTTCTAGTGCATACTTCTTAGTAAAGCTGTAAAGTACGATAACAGATTTAAAATTAGACACAAAATATATAAAGCATACTAAAAATTATAATCATATTCCACTACTTGCAATTTTGAGTGTGCGAATGAAAAGTAATGGTAGCGTGGTCACTAAAGCTTTGTTTCTTTCTCAAACTTACTTCGTGGCGCCACTGGATATATATATTACGGGGCTTCAATCTTTTGCTCATACCATACACTAACTTCTTACTTTTACTAAGGATAAGGGTCTTTCTATTGAATATGAAATGGTAATTTATGTACCGTTCGAATTTTCGCATTCTTATATGCCTTATGAATAAATTTAAATCTATATTGGTGAATCAAATTTTTTTTAGTTCTTAAAAGCGAACACAATACTCATAATAACTAAAAATCAGAATACGTTGATCTTACTTATGATTTTTAATATTATTTGTGGTCCTACTAAGAAATACCAATGGGAGACTTGAACGAAAAGTCTACTTATTTAATACATAAAATAGATGCCTCTGTAAAATTTGACCTAAGAATTTTTTGAACTGAGATTGTTGATTGATGATCTTAAGAAAATATGTAACTAAAATTAATTTTTCATTCTATCTCGCTAACCGTACCGTGCTATACCACACCACCAATGCACGTATGCGGAGAAATACATTTTTAAACTTCGATGTTTATCCTACACTTCATTCTAAAAAAAAAAGAAAAAAAGGCTTTTCTTTATAATCCAAACAGTGATCTTTTGTCCTCTAACCTAGTACCCGATCCACTATTATAGAAAATTTTGTTAAAATCATTCTAGTGTGGTTCGCAACTTATTTTTAATTTTGATATTTATTTACCGCATTGTAATTAATGAATCAGTGATACATTATATTAACTAACAAGTTATTTACTGATATTATTTATTATTTTTTTTTTTATTAATATAGTTTCTTTCGAAACTTAGGAACAAATGTTTTTTATGTAATCTAATCCTTTGACGTATAAGTGTTATAAATCAACTATGTACGAACAGTTGACAGTAAAACCATATTTATTTTTTTGTATTAGTTTTGATACTATCAAGTTTTACACAATTAAACACTGTAATAAGATTAATACACTATTATTTTTATAAACAATTTTTTTAGATTATGTATTTAAATCTACTACAAAACTTATGTTTATTATTATTGTCAAATACAAGAAAAATAAATTATACATAAACTTTGATGTAAGCCTGAAAAGTCATGTCTTTAAGTATATATTAGAATTCTCAGATAAAGAACATTTTTTTCAAATTTCTTATGAAACAATATTTTAAAATTATAAATTATCTCTTTTTACTCTCATATACACATTATTTTTATTTTTACAGCTTAAGAAAGCTATGAAGATTTTGCCATGACAAAATACTGAATATCTTAAGTATAAGCTAACATCATTAACTTGGACCTTCAGATTGTAATCTTTCATCCTTATATCAATAATTGATTATCATAGCAAATGACGCAACTATTAAGAATTGCCAAGGAAATAACATAAAAGGGAGTTGTAAAGAATGTAAGAATGAAAGAGAAGGAGAGAGTAGCTCGTTTTTAAAATACTATATGTTATCGATTGTTTGTATAACTGCTCCCGCGAATCGTAAAGTTGACGATTCGAAAAGCTGCGTGCACGACTTTCGTTTGGAATGTCCGGGTCCGCATTTTCCTGTTCAAAAATAAAAGGAGCACCGGGGCAAGGGGGATAATAGCTTTCTTGCAGACGGGAGGCTATGGTGGCAATTGTTTTATGCAGCGAATAACTTGGTAACCAGAGAAATCAACAAAGTGACTGTGTTGTCAAACAGGAGCAACTCTCTCTTCACTTCTTTCTGAAGACTTGAAGCTCTCACACCGTTTCTATTTTCCTCCGTTATACCGTTCACTTTCGTTCAATAAAATATCAAAGATATAATACCAGTTATACGTCTTTATTTTAGAAATAAGTTTTTATATTTTTTGGCGCACGACGTGGGGCATCTTGTTAAAAATCCCGCGAACGTGTAATTCTCAACATGAAGAGAGGACAAAGAGATATCAAAGACCGTCCATTAACGAAGGGAAAGCCTCGAAACGAAGTCCTTGAAGGTGATGAGGTTAACGAGGCTGACGATGCCGTATCAGACGAAGAGCTGGCTGACGAGTTTGAGGGTGAGACCGGTGCAGCTGATCAGGTTGTGCTCCAAAATGTTGGTGAGTTCTTGGAGAAGCAAATGGAGGAAGGAGGCAGAGAATTGCAGGAGATGGGTCTCTCTCCTTTAACCGTAGCATCACAGGGCCTCTCATCGACCTTGAAGTCTGGTGAGCTTGGTTTTGCGGCAGCGTGAAAACGCGCACCACCTGCTTTTATTTCTTAGAATGTCAATTTCGCACCAGCGCGGAGGCGCCCACCACCTTCATCAACCGTGACTTTTGCAGTTGAAAGCCCAGCAGCACGTAAACGCGGAACTGCGCACCCGACTATAACCTCTACGATGACTTTGACGACTGGTTCTGCATCGGTGGGTAGACGCGCACCATCACCCCTTCCGATGAATTTAGCTGTGGATTCTATAGCGCACCATCACTCCGTGCAACCGACACTACAGCAGCAAGCAGATGCGTACCACCATCCCGTACGACGATCTCAACGACGGGCACTGCAACAACGCGCAAACGCGCACAGCTACCTCCTGCAACGGGTGCTGCAGCAGCGCGTAAACGCGCACTGCTGTCCCTTTCGATGACCTCAGTGACGGGGACTGCAGCGACGCGCAAACGCGCACCACCCCGTACGAAGACCTCAGCGGCGAGCTCTGCAGCGGTACTTAAATGCGCACCACATCCCCCTGCGACGACCTCAGTGACAGGCTCTGCAGTGGCACACAGACGCCCATCACCTCTTCGTGCAAAGAGTTCAGCGTCGAACTCTGCAGCAGCGCGTAACCGCGTACCACCACCTTCTCAGATGACTTAAGGAGAGGGCTCTGCAGTGACGCGTAAACGCACACCACCATCTTCTACGGCGATATCAGTGACGGGTTCTGCAGTGGTACACAAGCGTGCACTACCACCCCGTGCAACGACCTCAACGACGGGTTCTACAGCGGAACACAAGCGTACACTGTTTTCCTTGTCTAAATTACCAGTAGCGACTGGTCACGCGTATCAAACTAAACCAACTTTAGATCAGGAGCCTCCTTTTCCGAATTATGCGTCTCAACCATCGGCTTCCCTTGCATTTTTTCCTAATCGTTATGAATTCGGAAATGATTTTGATATGATGGGAGATCGTTTTGAAAACAATTTTGCCAATAATGGTTCGAATTCCGAAATTGCATCTGAAAATGAGTTTGAATTTGTAAATAATTTTAAGAATTTATACGATCCTAGTAATTTTCATAATAGACTCGCGAATTTTAATACTCACTTAGACCGTTTAAACGCAGACTCCACAAAAGATTTAGCAGACGCAATAAAAGAGACCTTAAAAGAAGTTCGAAATTCTAGTTTGAGCAATGATGATTCGGTTTTTTTAAATAAAATGACATCAGCTAAATCATTGCCTATTTTTTCTGGAGAACCGCTTGAATGGTCAAGATTTAAGCAATCTTTTGAAATCTCGACTTCTTTGGGAAATTACTCAGATACAGAAAATCTTGTTCGTCTTTCTGAAGCCCTGCGGGGCGAAGCTCAGGAAGCTACTCGAATTTTGTTTATTGCCGGAAATAATACAGAGCAAATTTTAAAGACGCTAGAAATGCGGTTTGGAAATAAAAAACTGATTATTAAAAAGGTAATCAAAGAGATTCGCGAGCTCCCGAGCTAGACAAATTTAAATTTTAACTTAGTAGATTTTGTGACAAAATTAAAAGATTCCGTAATTGCGATAAAATCGATTGATAAAAATGTAGGTTATCTTTTTAGTCCAGAGCTTGCAAATCAATTGTATCAAAAGTTGCCAAATTCAATGATACACAATTATGTAAGATTTTCTGCTTATGAGAACTCATCAAAACCTGATTTAGAAAAAATAGCTGACTTTGTTTTTCAAGAAGCCGAATTAAACATCAAAGCTGGTATAATTGCTGTAGATTTGAACGAAGCAACTGCGGAACTGTCTGAACCTAATTTTCGAACGTCTTACGGTAACAAAAGAGTAGTTTTGAACCTTAATGTTGAAGAAGATGCAAAAAAGAGTCGTACAGAAAAAAAAGAATGCTTTCACTGTGGTCGCAAGAACCATTTTATCACTGAATGTAGAGATTTCGCAAAATCTCCAATTTCTCAATGTTGGAAAACTGTAAAAACAAACAAGCTGCGCTTTTATTGTTTAGATAAGAGTCATGTGAGAGATAGGTGCACCGCACGATCGTGTGGAAAAAATGGTATTAATCATCACGAACTTCTACATACTCCTTTTAAGAATAATGCTAATTTCAATGTCAAAACTGAGACTAAAACAGAAGTTTTGAACCGGAAAGATTCTGAGCCTGACGCTTGGTCAGTTACCAAACAGTCATGACTACATTCAAGAGTTTTATTAAAATCAGTACGCGTTCTTTTATTGAATAACCAAGCTTCGGTTTTGATTCATGCCTTATTAGATGAAGGTTCCATGGTTTCATTAATTAACTCGAAGATTGTAAGAAAGCTTAATTCAAAGACTTCACGTATAAATGCAGTTTTGAAGGGGATTGGTGGTGACGATAACGTTACATTTTCCACAGAGCGTATTAATTGTCAATCAAAGCATGATTCAAAGATTTTTAATTTAAAAAATCTACTTGTAGTCGATGACCTTGCACTTCCATACAAAGTGTGGATTATAAATTGTCTCAATATTGTGAGAAAGAAACAAAAGTTTTTATTCATCCGTACGATGAAGCTCCACAAATGTTGCTAGGTCAGGATAATGTTGGTTTGATAGTTACCTAAGAGTTTAAAGAACTAAGAAAGAATTCGTTACTAGTTTCTCGATGTGCTTTGGGCTGGTCAATTCACGGGTGTTTAAGTAGAAATGAGTCTGAAAGCTTGCAAGCTATTTCCGCGAGCCTTAGTGTCAGTTCGCGAGAGGAGACTTATACGAACGAGGAGCTTAACGAATTGGTTAGGAACTATTTTTTAATCGATGATTTCGGCATGAAAGACTGTGACAATAAAAAAAGTTTAAGAGATGAATGCGCTATCAAAATTTTAGAAGATACGTGTAAATATAACAATGGAGCGTGGGAGATCGGTTTACCGTGGGTTTCAGACGATACAGATTTTCCGGATAGTCGTTCAACTGCTTTGCAAAGGCTTCAACTCCTAGAAAAAAAGCTAGCTCGTGATAAAAATTATGCAAATTTATATAACAAAGAAGTGACTCGTTCATTGGAAAATGGTTACGCAGAAAAAGCAGAAAAATCATACGGCAAAAGAGTTTGGTATCTTCCCCATTTCGGTGTGCATCATATAAGCAAACCAGGCAGAGTACGTTTAGTTTTTGACGTGGTGGCAAAAACGAAATCATTAAGTTTTAACGATTTGTTATTCTCTGGCCCAGATTTTCTTAAATCACTCCTAGGTGTTTTAATGCGATTTCGTCAATATGCTTACGCGGTTAAAGCAGATCTTCGCGATATGTTTTTGAAAATTAAGATTTGTAAAGAAGATCACGATGCTCAGCGATTCTTGTGGAGAGACGGGGATAGTTCAAAGGCTCCACAAGAATACGTCATGACTTCCATGTTATTCGGGGCAAAATCTTCACCTTGCACAGCTTTATTTATCAAGGACAAAAATGCCGATTTATTTTCTTCTCGTTTTCCTGCAACGGTAAAGAGTTTAAAAGAAAATTGTTACATGGACGATTTTTTGGATAGTTGCATGACAGCTGAGGAAGCATCCAATCACGTTAAAGAATCAAAAATTATAAATGCTGATGCAGGATGGCAAATGCATGGGTGGGCTAGTAATTCAAAGCTAGTTGTAGACACTATAAATGACGGAAACTCGACCAAAAGCTTTATTGAGGTAAAAGATAACGGCGAGGAGAAAGTTCTTGGGCTAAAATGGCTCAATTTACCAGATGAGTTATCTTTTACTTTTAAAGAGTCTAAAATAGACAGTGATATTATCAGTGGGAAAAGAAAGCCTACAAAGAGGGAGTTTTTACGAAGAATCATGTCGGTTTTTGATCCGTTGGGCTTCCTTGCGCCTTTTACCATTCGTGCGCGTATGCTTATGCAACAGATTTGGCTTAGTGAAGTTCGCTGGGATGAGAAAATTCGAGAGGACGAGTTCTTATTATGGAAGCTTTGGTTACATGATTGAAATAACGTGACAAAATGTCGAACCCCTCGCTGTTATCAGAGCCTTACCGATCAACTTAATTCAGCAAAATTACATATTTTCTGAGTTCGAAAGCATATGCTGCAGTAGCTTATTGGCGATTTGCTTTAAAAGACGGGAGTTTTTACACGGCAATTATCATGTCAAAAAGTTGAGTTGCACCGTTAAAAACGCAATGTATTCCCCGCTTAGAACTACAGAGGGCCTTGTTAGCTACGAGATTAGCTAAGTTTATTGTACAAGAACATACTTTTTCAATTTTTCGTAGATTTTTTTGGTCAGATTCTAAGACAGTATTACAGTGGATTAAGAAAGATTCGCGAGATTATAAGATGTACGTAGCTAATCGTCTTAATGAAATAAACAAGAATTAAATCGTGAAAGAGTGGTGGTGGGTTCCTACAAAGGAAAATCCAGCAGATAACGGTACTCGAATAGCACCTGGCGCGTTAAAATCTAACAGTCGTTGGCTTATTGGACCAGCATTTTTACACGGGGATGAAAGCCTTTGGCCAAAAGAAAATTTCGGGCGAAAATATAATGTGCAGGACAATTGCGAACTTAAAAAGGATTCGGTTAATACTTTTACTCTTTCGATCGAAAATGAGTTAATTGATTTTTCGCGTTTTTCAAGTTGGAAACGTTTAATTTCCGCATTTTCACGAGTCTTAGAAGCCGCAGAAAATTAGAAAAGAAAAAGTCACTCAGCTTTAGAACGGAGTAAACGATGGCATAATAATTTTTTGACAGCTATAGAGCTAAAGAAGAAAGCTGAAGAAATTTGTTTTAAAAATAGTCAACTAATGTAATATAACAAAGAAATACATGCGTTAAAAAATTCAAAGCCATTATCACGAAATAATAAAATTATAATTTTAACACCTTTTTTAGACAAGAATGATTTGTTAAGATCTGAAGGTCGGATACAAAAGTTTGCATCAGACGGTGTAGTTCAAAATCCTGTTATTCTTTGTGCAAAAGATCCGATCGTAAAATTATTAATAAAGGAATACCATGTAAAATATTACCATGCTAATCATCAAACGGTTTTTATCGAACTACGACAGAATTATTGGATTGTGGGTTTGCGTCAAGGTCTTGAAAGCTAATCGAGTACGTGTATAATTTGTAAAATTCGGAAAGGTCAACCAGCACACCTAAAATGGCTGCTCTACCCCTAGGACGTTTAGCTTACCGTTGTCGTCCCTTTACTCATTGCGAACTTGATTATTTTGGGCCTATTCAGGATAAAAGAGGGAGGAGGCGCGAAAAACGTTGGGGACTTTTACTGACCTGTATGACTACACGTGCCATTCATATTGAGCTTGCATCTAGTTTAAGTACAGATTCCGCGGTATTGGCTCTGAGACGTTTTACCGCCTGAAGGGGAACTCCTGAAACAATCTATTCTGATAACGGTACGAATTTCAGGGAAATAAGTAAAAAGCTTTCTCAATGTAAAAGAACTTAAATCGCGAAAACTTGGGTAATTATATGACTATTCAAAATATTGAGTGGAAGTTTAATCAGCCATCCACACCTCATATAGGAGGTGCATGGGAACGTCTCATTCAATCGGTTAAAGTTGCCCTGACTGCTGTTTTAAAAAAACATGCTCCAGAAGACAAAACGCTTGCGACGATTCTTGCAGAAATAGAGCATTCTGCTAATTCTTGGCCTCTTACACATGTCTCTTCTGATTCCCGAGATATTGAAGCCCTAACGCCTAACCATTTTTTCTGGGAGCATCTTCAGGGCAGATAAGAATAAGTCGGTGCGATTTACAAAACGTTTGTACGAGAAAACAGTGAAAAATTTCTCAAAGCTTTGCTGACGCTTTTTGGAAAAGATGGTTGCGTGAATATCTTCCTACTTTAATTCGACGACAAAAGTGGCAAAAAAGCGAGGCACCTCTCCAAGAGGGTGATCTAGTCATAATTTTAAATGATAAGGTTGCAAGAAATTATTGAAGAAAGGAAATAATTACCAAAGTTTTTGTGAATCGTGACGACGGTCAAGTACGTAGCGCTGAAGTTCGAATTGCGAACGGAACATTAACAAGACCAGCGAGAAAACTTGTCAAGTATGCTTGAGTACAAAATAAAGTTTTGTATGAGTGGGAAAAATGTAAAGAATGTAAGAATATAAGAGAAGGAGAGAGAAGCTCGTTTTTAAAGCTTATTTTGGAATCAATAAGATCTATCATAAGTAATGAAATCATCTTCTCTTTATTTTTTGTGACATAAGTCAAACACTTTTTTAATGAAAGATATTTCTCTATGCATAAGATTTTGTATATCTTTAACTCCATTCGGTATAGATGGATTGAAACATTTACATGATTTATTTACTAATTTTGAAATAAAGTTAATGTATTAAAAAGCACGATTATCTTTATTATCAACAAAATTTTTTGTAATATTTTCTTATATTTATTTTGTATTTTATTATTTTAAATATTTTCCGGAATTTAACCCATTCAAAATTGAGCTGTGTCATTTTCTCTATTAATTTTAAATCGATCACGATTATTTCTAAAGCTTCTTAGATCATCCAAATCATGATCATTGCTAGAAAAAGATGTCATCTGAAAAATTTTTTCAACACTTTTATCATTTTCTATTTTTCTATTATGAACCCTAGCACACTTATCAGATTTATGTGTACACATCACCAGTTTGTAAAAGCCGTGTCATATTTTACATGTTCTATAAGGTCATCCGTCTCCATAAGATGTTCATTTGAGTTACAATTTAAACTTTTATATTTGTCAAAATCTTTCATAGGGTATAATGTATTTTTGCTTCTCTTCACTTGTTCTTCCAATTTTTTCATAAAATTCTCATTATGTGTCATACAATTGTTACGTTTATTAATGTTATTGATCTTAGGATAAAATGTGATACTGCAAATCTTACAACGTGTACGTCCTATATTTAAATCTTGCTCTAGCCAGTAAGAGTAGCGTTCATCCTCTTCCTACTTTTTTTTGTACAAATAAAATAATTCATTTTTTTCATGATCGTTTGTAAAGAATCAAGAATATTGCTCATTGGTATCTCCTGTAGACATGCTGTTATCTAGAAATATTTACTGTGGAAAATTACAAAAATTACATTCTAATAATTTTAAATAAAAAAACAAAACAATTTTGCAAAATAAAGTCTTATAGAGTTAAAAAAAAAAAATTTCTACAAATGATACATTTTATTTCATTATATCCCCGTCGAGAGACAATGTTTTTTCATTAATAACAAAAAAAAAGTGCTGCATTCCTCTCGTGTAAGAGATAAAATTTTCAGTCTAAAAAAATAGTATATTGTGTACTAAGGGAAGAAAGAATCGCATTTACTCCTGGTTATGAGTTGACATTCTAGCCGATCGCGAGGGTGAAAAATACCTAAGAGGTGATGCATGACTTTTTTTTTCCTATTTATCTTTTTATATAAATATACGTACGTACAAAAACGTACGTAGTATATTACAATATGTATAAAACTCAACTTTTAAAAACAAGAAAAACACTGTATCTCGAAAGTAAAACCAAATTGGCCAAAAATAAGAATTTCTACGGGTTTCCTAAAAAGGATCTGCAGGAGCAAGGAGCACAGATATAGAGGGGTTGAACTATGCACAAACATAACCTTTATCTTTTTTTAACAGTATCTTGAAAAAGAACGAGCAAAAATATTTTTCTTTTGTATTGACGCCTCGTATAAAGTCTAGCCTTATTTACAGTTTCTCATTTAAACTAACATTGGAAAATCTGAATAAGGAGGCATACATTTATACGAGGCATCGGTATACGTTGTATGTAAAATTAATATAGACATTAATAAAATCTTCAAAAAAGTATTTGTCACAAAATAAATCCCAAAAATAAGAAAAAAATCATAACTCAAAAAAAAAGTTAGGTAGACTAAAAATAACTATTTTTACAGGTCTTCTAAAAGAGTATTATATGATCGATGCGCACAAATAGAGGTGGGTTAGGCTTTGCACTTATATCACCTTAATTTTATGGTTTTTTGACTGTATCTTGAAAAGAACAAGTAAAAATAATTTTCTTATTGAGTATGGCACGTTTGGAAAATTAATACGGAAGTTGGAAAATCTTCAAAAAATTTTTGTTACAACATAACCTTCTAAAATTAGAAAAACATTCTTATCTTCAAAAGAAAGCCTTATAAATCAACAATAATTACAAGTATAAAAAATAGTTATTGAGATGCAAAAACATGTGACACGGATTTATACAAGTAATCGTAATAATTCTAAAAATAATAAAAGTCATATCTTAGAGGCGAAGCTACAACCTTTATATCCTACGTATAAAGTGATTTATATTATGTTCTCTATAATGTATTACCCTATAGAAAAATGTTTACGTAACAAAACCTATTTTTTTTCATTAATTTTGAGATCAGTAGAATTTATTTAAGCATGGGTAGCAAAAATTGGTAAAAATTCTCATTTGTTAAATAAAAAGATTACAATAAAATTTATTGTATACAAAGGATGTCATATCAAATGCACGAATATTAAATTCTTAATAAAAGGAAGTTTTGTCTCACGTAATGGTAAATTAGGTGTACTCTAATGTTCTCAGTTTCTATTATACCTAGTTTAATTACATTTAAGTTTAAGGTTTTACTTTTTCCGGGAGTCCTGAGACTCACAACTGGTTTTTTTTTAACTTTTTGTTTTTTTAGAAAAAGTTTCTTTTTAAATCAATCAAAATAGAAAAAAATTTATTAATTAGGTTTAAAATATTTTTAAATAGGCAAAAAAAATTGCATTTTTTTATATCACTTAATTATTAAGTACCTTCATACGTTTAACTGAAAGCAAACCGTTTTTTTTATCTTTTATTTTTCCACAATTCTTGTCTACTTTGCTCGTTGATGGCCTTTCTTTTTTGTGCCTCTCTTTTTGTTGGTTTTTTCCTTTTTTCCTTTTTAGTACCTTCCTTTTATTTTCGTTTTTTTTTTGAACGAAAAGTTGAAAAAAACCAGTTGTGAGTCTTGGGACTCCCGGCAAAAGTAAAACCTTAAACTCAAATGTAATTCAACTAGGTTAAATAGAAACTGAGAACATTAGAGTACTTTTAATTTCTCATTACGCGAAACAAAACTTCCTTTTATTTAAAATTTATTATTTGTGCATTTAATATGACATTCTTTGTGTACAATAAATATTGTTGTAATCTTTTTATCCAACAAATAAGAATTTTTACCAATTTTGGCTACCTGTGCTTAATTAATTTCTACTGATCTTAAAACTATTGAAAAAAAAATAGGTTTTGTTACGTAAACATTTTTCTATAGGGTAATACATTATAGAGAACATAATATAAATCAATTCATAGGTAGGATATAAAGGCTGTAGCTTTGCCTCTAAGATATGACTTTTATTATTTTTAGAATTATTACGATTACTTGTATAAATCCGTGTCACATGTTTTTGCATCTCACTATTTACTTTATACTTTTAATTATTGTTAATTTATCTGGCTTTCTTTTTAAGCACGACTGTTTTTCTTATTTTGGAAGATTATGTTGTAACAAAAATTTTTCGAAGATTCTCCAACTTCCGTATTAATTTTTCAAACGTGCCATACTAAAAAAAAAAATTAATTTTACTTGATTTTTTCAAGATGCAGTCAAAAACCCAAAAAATTGAGGTAACATAAGTGCATAGCCTAACCCATCTCTATTTGTGCGCATCGATCATATGTTACTCCTTTAAAAGACCTGCAAAAATAGTTATATTTAGTCTACCTAATTTTTTTTTTTTAAATATGATTTTTTTTTTATTTTTGGAAATTATTTTGTGACAAAAACTTTTTTGAAGATTTTATTAATGTCTATATTAATTTTACATTCAACGTATACCAATGCCTCGTATAAATGTATGCCTCCTTATTCAGATTTTCCAATGTTAGTTTAAATGAGAAACTGTGAATAAGGCTAGACTTTGTACGAGACGTCAATACAAAAGAAAAATATTTTTGCTCGTTCTTTTTCAAAATACTATTAAAAAAAAATTAAGGTTATATTTGTGTATAGCTTAACCCCTCTATTTTTGTGCTCCTTGCTCATGTAGATCCTTTTTAGGAAACCCGTAGAAATTTTTATTTTTGGCCAATTGAGCTTTACTTTCGAGATACAGCGTTTTTCTTGTGTTCAAATGTTAAGTTTTATACATATTGTAATACACTACGTACGTTTTTGTACGTACATATATACATATAAAAAGATAAATAGGAAAAAAGAAAGTCATGCATCACCTCTTAGGTATTTTCCACCCTCGCGATCGGCTAGAATGTCAACTCATAACCAGAAGTAAATGCGATTCTTTCTTCCCTTCGTGCACAATATACTATTTTCTTAGGCTAAAAATTTTATCTCTTACACGAGAGGGATGCAGCACTTTTTTTTTGTTATTAATGAAAAAACATTGTCTCTCGACGGGGATATAATGAAATAAAATGTATCATTTGTAGAAATTTTTTTTTTTAACTCTATAAGACTTTATTTTGCAAAATTGTTTTGTTTTTTTATTTAAAATTATTAGAATGTAATTTTTGTAATTTTCCACAGTAAATATTTCTAGATAACAGCATGTCTACAGGAGATACAAATGAGAAATATTCTCGATTTTTTGCAAGCGATCATTAAAAAAATGAATTATCTTATCTAAACAAAAAAAAGTGGGAAGAGGATGAACGCTACCTTAACTGGCTAGAGCAAGATTTTAATATAGGACGTACACGTTGTAAGATTTGCAGTATCACATTTTATCCTAAGATCAATAACATTAATAAACGTAACAATTGTATGACTTATTATGAGAATTTGATGAAAAAATTGGAAGAACAAGTGAAGAGAAGCAAAAAGACATTATACCCTATGAAAGATTTTGAGAAATATAAAAGTTTAAATTGTAACTCAAATGAACATCTTATGGAAACGGATGACCTAATAGAACATGTTGAATATGACATGGCTTTTACAAACTGGTGATTTGTACACATAAATCTGATAAGTGTGCTAGGGTTCATAATAGAAAAATAGAAAATGATAAAAGTGTTGAAAAAATTTTTCAGATGACATCTTTTTCTAGAAATGATCATGATTTAGATGACTTAAGAAGCTTCAAAAATAATCATGATCGAATCAAAATCAATAGAGAAAATAACACAGCTCAATGTTTGGATTGCCAACAACAAATATCTATCAGAAAAGTTGATCAAAATTTGTTGTCTGTTAAACATATTGGTAATACTTATAAAAAAAAAAAAAAGGAGAAAAACGCAAAATAGCTAAAGCAGAACTACGATTTTCTGGAGCGTGTGTTAGTTAAAATTTATCATTTCTACAATCTGAACAGATATAAGAATTTTTTAAAAGCTGTTTTTCTGACTCTCTAAGGCTCTAAAATTTCAATGTCCAGAAGGCGCGTATGAGATATTGAAGTACATAATATTTTGCCTCCACATAAGGAAAGACTAACTAAAGTTTTGTAGAATAGAAAATTTTCTATACTGGCAGATAAATCTATGGATAATACTGTTGATAAATACATGTGCGTCAATGTTAGATACTTTGATGATGAAAAAGAAAAGATAGTCGACACATAGTGGGATTTATTTCTTGTCTATGATGACGATGTAAAAACGTCTGCAAATGCTGAACGTTTATACAAATTAAATGTTTAATCGTTTGTAGTTGCGGGAATCGACATTTCAAATATTATTTTTTTGTGTGGGATGGTGCTTATGTGATGATAGGCGAGCATAACTTCGTATTATCAAGATTAAAAGATATTATACCCGACATTATACCAACAAAATGTGCTTGTCACATGGAACATTTATGTGCTCGTGATGCCGTTGCTACATTATCACCTGATTGTACGTCTTTAGTGAATTTAGTTTACGACTACATGTCAAAGAGCTCAAAAAGGTCTTAAAAGTTTAGAATAATACAACAAATTTTAGACCTGCCAGTTTTACAAGTATTACGTTCTTGTCAAACGCGTTGGCTATCACTGTATCAATGCATCCTGCGAATCCTTAGAAGATGTCCAGCATCAACAAATTTCTTTAGGAATGAGTTGATTAATTCAAAGGAAAAGGTTAACTTTATAAAAGTAGATAACTTACTAAAATTGCTGACTCATGATACTCTAAAGGCACATTAAATGTTCATAGAAGGAGCTCTGTCACGATTAGTAAAACTTAATGAAAAATTACAAGCAGAAAAATTTACAGTTCCAGAAGATGGTAATGAAGTCTTAAATTCTTATTTAGACTATCTGAAGCTGTTTATGAACAATTACTATGTAAAAATACATACTACGAAATACTTGATGGATCGCATAGATATATTGGATCGAAGCAACTATAAATGTGTTAAGGATATACGTATTGTTAAAAATACTAAAGATTTTCTAAAATCATCTTTATTGACCGAAGATAATAAATGCCTTTTTAAACAGTCTTGTTTAGAATTTTATGTTGACCTATGTCTACAGATGCAGAAAAAATTTAAACTCAGTGATTCTAGGACATTGAATATGATGTGTTTCAATCCAAATAATGCCTTAAATCAGAAATTTCATGAAAAATATCCAACCCTCTGCGACGCTTTCCCAAGTTATCGAGTAATTATTGATTCAGAAGATATAGAGCTATAAGATAAAATAAATCAAGAGTAGATGAATTTACCAAAATGTGATACAATTAAAAAAATAAGAATTTGTGGCACAGACTCTTTCTGAAACGAGATTAAAAACATAATGGTCATGACAATTGTAAATTTGTCAATCTAGAAAATTTTGCCATTGATGTCTTGTGTATTCCTAAATCAAATTTAACACCTGAAAGAACATGGAGTAAGCTATTTCTAGAGTAAAGTGACCTCAGATCAAGATTAAACTACGAATCCACCCTATGAAAAAATGATTGATCGAATGTTTATGAAAAAAAAAAATTTTTTCATGGGCATATAAAAATAACAGATTCCATTTTACATGAATCAAAAGTTTTTAAAACACTTTATTCATCAAAATAATAGAATTAAATCATAATATATTCTATGACAGCCCTTGTAACGAGGCAAAATGGCCTGTATATTCCAAAATGCTCTCGCTAATGCAACGTATATACAAAGAGAATTAATTTGACGCTTCTCCGAACTGTTTGTTTTTCGGGAGCTGTATACACGCTGAGGGGAGGGGACGAGGACGCCAACGGACAAACAGTTAAGATGCAGAGACACAGCAGCGCCAGCAGAAAAGGACAAGGAAAGTGCAAACGCGACTACTGAGACACAGCAGCTGCTAAGAATGAGAGTGACTGCGAGAGGAGATACGTGGCGGCAGCAGTGGCGGCGGCCATTGCTTGAGCAAGAGATCGTGAGTGAGTCTGGAGTAGATCCTCGAGCTGCACGCTTAAGCGCGAGCAGTGAGAGCTTCGGTGGGTTTGCGGGATTTCGTGGCGAGAGTTGAGAGAGAGAGTTTTTGAGAAGGTGCGTGGAGTGTTGAGAGAAGAGAGAGGAGTGTGTGTGCGAGACGAGAAGCTGCTGTGTTCTCCTAGGACGACGAGGTCTCCAGGTCGAAGACTACGGCCACTGAGAGAAGAAGCAGAGAGAGAAGAGTTGAGAGAGAGAGAGAGAAGAAAAAGGGTGAAGCCTCAGGACGAACGACCCGCTTGAGGACGACATCACGCCCGGTTGGACTCGCGGACATTTGACCAGAAGGTGAGACTAGAGAGAGAGTTTGGGTTGACAAGACGAGGTGTACGAGAGACCGCGAGGTGCATGGGAGGGCCGCCATTTTTCGTGCGTGTTGTCGTGTATTAGGGTAGATAGTAGAGTAGAGAGAGAGAGAGAGAGAGAGTGTATAGCAGTGGGAGAGATTGGGAACGGAGTGTGAGTGTGTACGTAGTAGTGTGGGTTGAGGACGAGCAGGAGCCCCTCCTGGTCCCGGACCAGCAGGATGTGGTGGACGAGCGCTCGCAGCTCGCGGGGTACGAGGCGGAGTCGCTGCAGCGCAGTTCAGAAGACGCGACGAGGTGAATCATTGTGTCATGTATTGTGAAGAGAGGGAGACTGTGTATTAGTGTTGAGTGTTTATCACTCTGCAACAGTATGTGAATCCGACACGCGCAAAGTGCTGCATCATTGCAACAATCAAGAATCACAATCAGATAGCTCATTAAATTTGAAAATAACAGTCGATAAGATGACTATAAAATCTGCAAATTGTATTAAAATAAAAAATGTCAGTGTAGACATTAATAAAGAAATTTTAAGAGTAAGCCAACAGACTTTTTATAAAAAACTGATCAAAGTATGAATCCCAATAAAAGCAAATTTAAAAATTTTAATGATCTAAGAAACACTGTCCTGATAAAAAATGGACTTCTACTTAATATTAAACATTACAATCGAAAAGATTACCAGTTTACCGTAGCGAGATATAAAAGTATAGATAATCATCCCTTCAAAGATTATCGTGAAATCGACGTTTACGGAAACCCACTTTCAAATTTTAATAAAAGCTATGAGTTGCTTCTGTTCTTAGATTTATATCTAACATTATTTGGCGAAAATATAAATAATAGGTCGATTAAGAGAAGCGTAATTTATGCATTTGGAATTAATTTAAAAAAGAAATACAATATAACTGTACTTTCGACTCAAGTAACTAACATCCTTCTGGTAGAAATGTAAAATAAGGAACCAGATAAAAATTGGTTTATGTTACATTTACAAGAAAATTTATCAGGCATGTTATTAGCACCATATGAATTTCAAAATCATTAGTGCTACATGAAAATTGATGTAAATGGCAAAACATTGACGCACTATGATCCTATGATTTTGGATTCCCCATACATAAGCAATAGATTAAAATGTGTGCAGAAAATTTTAGAAAATATCTTGAAATTTCTAGGAATCATTGCAAAAATAATATGAACTCAATTACAAACTGAAAAAAAAGTTGACAGAAGAGGCAGATTCATACAAAAAGATAATTATAACTGTGGTGTTGTGATAATGGACTGTATGGAGTGTGAGGCAAAAAATTCCAATGTAGTACTTGCAAAAGATTTTCACATAGACAATGTGTTGGAAGAAATAATATTGCATAACATTCTTTGGTTTGTGCTTTATGCGAATAATTTTAAAATTATTACAAAAGTAGATATTCTTGCATATAAAATATTGACTATTGAGCTACAAACATTTCAGAAATATTAATACTGAGTAATGTGCTACTCTCTATGACACTCAAAAATTCGCTGCAACGTATATGGCTGAGAAATTCACCGCAATATATATGGCTGAGTAACTCGCCGCAACAAAAATTAATATGGCTGAATCATTCGCAATGACAAACGTGGTTAAATATTTAAGTATTACAAATTTAATAAAATTATTTCTACTGATAATGAAGTAAACAAAAAAAAATCATTTTTGGATGGGAAAAATAAGATGCACTGCTTCCGACGAGCACTAAGATAAATTATGAGAACATTTCAATTGGAATATAAAAAAAATACTATTATTTAAACTAGAAAGTATCTTAGAGGCTGGTAGAAACTACACATCTTAGTCATCCCAAGCGACAAATGCAATATAATCAAAAATTTTCAAGGCGGGCATTTGGTTTACTAATTAATGAAATACGTGTCGTTCAACGTTTAAAGTTAATAATATAAATTTAGTAAACTAAATGACAGTCTTAAATCTGTCAACGCAGAGAGAAATTGTCAAATTATATTGCATTGAAAATCATGTATTTTTTAATTACAATCACTTTTGTAGCAAAAAATATATCCATATTACTTATCTACCTACGAATTTTCTTATTAATATTATTTTAAATATGTTAAAATACACACAAAGACAAATCCCGTCGAAATTATTAATAATCTTACAACATAAATATTGTGTCTGTGCAGTTAATAATAATCAAAAAAAAAGTCAACATATTACAAAGTCACGAAAGTGGCTTAGAAAATTATAAAAAAGTTTTACTTTCCAGAATTATTTTTAGGTAAAAAAACCTAACTAGCCACTTGTCATCAATAGCTTTTTCCATGAATTACAAGTCAACAGTTAAGACTATCTCAACACCATTCTTGTAGTTAAGCAAAGAGATACAAAATTTTTAAAGAAATTTAAACATCTAAAAGTATTTCAACTAATAGAAGGACTTAATTGATGTATTATTGACTATACTGCACAAAAAAATACAAAATACATTTAAAAGTTCAAAAATATTTTCTTCAACCTGATCCAAATAAAAATTAGAAAAACATAAAAAGTTTCATACTGTCTAAATGTAAGAAGAACAATCGAAGGATCAATTATATCTACTCACAGAAAAAGTACAACAAAATATATGAGAATATTGGATCTTTCTGTATTAATATGTATGTTTATTTCTATTATAATAATCAAAGCTGTGAAGTAGGTCAGAAGTAATAGTGAAAAAAAAGTTCTTATTGACCTTTATAAAAAGTATACCATAGGATCTTCAGAGCACGTTAATGTGGAAATTAAAAATATTAATACCATGTTACACAGTCACTAGCTGCCGTAATAAGATCTGGAGACACATGCATTTAAAAAACTACGAATAAAGCAGAAAGGCCTGGTAGCATTCAATCATTTAAATATGCTGTCTGCCGACATATGCAAGCAATATGACTGCCACCCTTAGTGCGGTTAAAAAAACAAAACTTAAATTATCTACCTAAAAAAAATGCCAGCTTAGTCAAAAGATAGCTGGCCAGATTTTGGCCCATAAATCACTATACTCTTGTGAGCCAATTATCTCTCAGTGGTTTAGTTTGTGCTTCCTAGACAAAAATTAGAGATTACTTACTCATCAAAGGAACCAACTTAGTCAAAGGCTAGTTAGCCAGTTTGTAGTCCGATAAACTACTTTACACTTAAGAGCTAGTTATCTCTCAGTGGTTTAGTTTGTGCTTCCTGGCCAAAATCTAAAAATTAGTTACTCATTAAATGAGCCAAGTCAGGCAAGAGCTAGTTAGTAGTTTGTAGTCCCATGAACCACTTTACTCTTAAGAGCCAGTCAACTCTCAGCAGATAAGTTTGTGCTTTCTGACTGAAAATTAAGGATAACTAACTCATTAAATAAACCAACTTAGTCAAAGGCTAGCTACTTTTGAGTCCCATGAACCACTTTACTCTTGATTGTTACTTTAATCTCAGTGATTTAGTTTAGGCTTTCTAGCCGATAATCTAGCATTTTAACTTATCAAATATGCCAGCTTGGTAAAAAGCTAGACAGTCAATTTTGAAGCCGATACACCACTACTCTTGAGACTTAGTAAGCTCTTGGTAATTTTTTTCGCGCACACATCACTACATTATTGGTGAGCCAGTTAGCTCGCAGTGGTTTAGTTAGTGCTTCATGACCAAAAATAGAGGATTACTGACTCAACAAATAAACAAAGTAAGTCAAAGACTAGTTAACCAGTTTGTACTCCCATGAACGACTTTACTTTTGAGAGCTGGTTACCTTTCAGTGGTTAATTTGTGCTTCCTGGCCAGAAATTAGAGATTATTTACTTGACAAAAAAACGAAGAGTGTCAAAGAATAGTAAGCCAATTTACCTCTCAGTAGCTTAGTTTGTGCTTCCTGGCCCAAAAGTAAAAGATAAATTACTCATCAAATAAACCAATTTCGTCAAAAGCTAGTTAGCTAGTTTGTAGTCCCATAAGCCATTTTACTCTTAATTGTCACTTTAATCTCAGAGGTTTAGTTTGGGCTTCCTGGCCGATGACCTTACATTCATACTTATGAAATACGCCGGCTTGGTCAAAAGTTAGTCAGTCAGTTTTAAGTCCCATACAACACTACTTCTGAGACTTAGTAAGCTTTTAGTGATTTTTTTGGCACACATATTACTACATTTATGTGAACCAATTAGCTTGCAATTGTTTAGTTTGTGCGTCCTGGCTTAAAATAAAAAATTACTAACTTAACAAATAAACAAAGTTAGTCAAAGACTAGTTAGCCAGTTTGTAGTCCCATTAAAAACTTTACTCTTAAAAGCCAGTAACCTCTCAGTGGTTTGGTTTGTGCTTCCTTGCCCAAAAATTGAAAATTACTTACTCATTAAATATATTAGCTTCGTCGAAAGCTAGCAGGCCATTTTGTAGTCTCATAAACCACTTAACTCTTAAGAGCTTGTTATCTCTCAGTAGTTTAGTTTGTGCTTTCTGGCCAGAAGTTAAAGATTACTTACTTATAAACAAGCTAACTAGCCTTTGACAAAGATAGTTCAAATGAACTAACTTTGTCAAAGGCTAGTTAGCTTGTTTGTAGTCCCATGAACAACTTTACTCTTGATTGCCACTTTAATATCAGCTATTTAAATTAGGCTTTCTGGCCGATAATCTAACATATAAGCTTATCAAGTATGCCAGCATAATAAATGGCTAGTCAGTAGGTTTAAAGTCCCATACATCCCTTCTTTTGAGACTTAGTAAGCTGTTAGAGATTTTTTTGGCACATATATCACTACATTTATGTGAGCCAGTTAGCTCGCAATGGTTTAGTTTGTGCTTCCTGGCTAAATAAAAAATGACTTACTTAATAAATAAACAAAGTTAGTCAGAGACTTGTTAGACAGTTTGTAGTCCCATAAACCACTTTACTCCTTAAAGCCAGTAACCTTTCAGTGGTTTGGTTTGTGGTTCTTGGCTAAAAAATGAGAAATTACTTATTAAATATATTAGCTTTGTCAAAAGATAGCTGGCCAGTCTATTCTCCCATAAACCACTTAACTCTTGAGAGCCAGTTATCTTTCAGTAGTTTAGTTTGTACTTCCTGGCCAGAAATTAAAGATTAGTTACCCATCAAATGAATTAACTTAGTCGAAGGCTAGTTAGCTTGTTTGTAGTCCCATAAACCACTTCACTCTTAAAAGCCAGTTACCTCTCAGTTGTTTAGTTTGTGCTTTCTGGCCAAAAACTAAGGATTTCTTACACATTAAATCAACCAATTTAGTCAAAGACTAGTTAGCCAGTTTGTAGACCCATTAACCACTTTGGTCTTAAAAGTCAGTTACCTTTCAGTGGTTTAACTTGTGCTTCCTGGCCTAAAATTTAGAGATTAAAATTTAGAGATTTACTTATCAAATATAATAGCTTCGATAAAAGCTAGCTGATCAGTTTGTTGTCCCATAAACTACCTCGCTCTTGAGAGCCAGTTATGTCTCGGTTGTTTAGTTTGTGCTCCCAGGCCAAAATCTAAAAATCACTCAATTACTAAATAAACCAACTCAGTCAAGGGCTAGTTAGCCAGTTTGTTGTCCCATGAACCACTTCACTCTTGAGAGTCAGTTATTTTTCCGTGGTTTAATTGTGCTTCCTGGCCAAAAACTATAAATTTCTTACACATTAAATCAACCAACTTAGTCAAAGACTAGTTAGCCAGTTTGTAGACCCACTAACCACTTTGGTCTTAAAAGCCAGTTACCTCTCAGTGGTTTAACTTGTGCTTCCTGGCCTAAAATTTAGAGACTCAAATTTAGAAATTTACTTATCAAATATAATAGCTTAGATGAAAGCTAGCTGATCAGTTTGTTGTCCCATAAACTACCTCGCTCTTGAGAGCCAGTGATGTCTTGGTTGCTTAGTTTGTGCTCCCAGGCCAAAATCTAAAAATCACTTACTTACTAAATAAACCAACTCAGTCAAGGGCTAGTTAGCCAATTTGTTGTCCCATGAACCACGTCACTCTTAAGAGTCAGTTATTTTTCAGTGGTTCAATTGTGCTTCCTGGCTAAAAACTAAAAATTACTTACTTATCAAAAGAATCAACTAAGTTGAAGGCTGGTTAGCCAGTTTGTAGTCCCATGAACCACTTTACTCTTGAGAGCCAGTTATCTCTCAGTTGGTGAGTTTGTGCTTCCTAACCAAAAATTAAAGATTACTTACTCATCATATAAACTTACTTAGTCAAAGGCTAGTTAGCTAGTTTGTAGTCCCATGAACCACTTGTTTCCTAATTGTCACTGTAATCTTAATGATTTAGTTTGGGCTTTCTGGCCGATAATCTAACATTTGTACTTATCAAATATGCCGGCTTTGCCAAAGGTACTAAGTCGGTTTTGAGTCCCATACACCACTTCTTTTGTGACTTAGTAAGCTCCTAGTAATTTTTCTGGCACATACATCACTACGTTCTTGTGAGCCAGTTAGCTCAAAATAATTTAGTTTGTGCTACCTGGCCGAAAAATAAAAATTATTTACTTAACAAATGAACAAAGTTAGTTGAAAACTAGTAAGCCACCTCGTAGTCCCATGAACTACTTTACTCTTGAGAGCCAGTTATCTCTCAGCGGCTTAGTTTGTGCTTTCTGGCCAAAAACTAAAGATTACTTACACATTAAATAAACTAACTTAGTCAAAGGCTGGTTAGCTAGTTTGTAGTCTCATGAACCACTTAACTCTTAAAATCTAGTTATCTCTCAGTGGTTTAGTTTGTGCTTTCTGGCTTACCATTAAAAATTTCTTGCTTATCATATAAATAAACTTAGTCAAAGACTAGTAAGGCAGTTCGAATTCCCATGAGCCACTTCACTCTTAAAAGGCAGTTACCTCTAAGTGGTTTAGTTTGTGCTTCCTGGCCAAAAGTTTAAAATTACTTACTTAACAAACAAACAAAGTTCGTCAAAGAGTAGTTAGCCACTCCGTAGTCTAATAAGCCACTTTACTCTTAAAAGCCAGTTACCTCTAAGTGGTTTAGTTTCTGCTTCCTGGCCAAAATCTAAAAATTACTTACTCATTAAACGAACCAACTTAGTCAAAGGCTAGTTAGATAGTTTGTTGTCCCATGAACTACTGCACTCTTGATTGTCACTTCAATCTTAGTGGTGTAGCTGTGGCTTCCTGGGTAGTATATGAGATTATATTCAACAAATATATCATTTTAGTCAGAAGCTATTTGGCCGGATTTTAGACCCATACACTACAATACTCCTAAGAGCCAGGTGCTTTTGGGCCAAGAAGCTTACAATTATACTTGTCAAATATATAAGCTTAGACAAAAGCTAGTTAGTCAGTCTTATGTCCCATGAGCCACTTTACTCTTTATAATCACTTTAATCTTAGTGGTTTAGTTTAGGCTTCCTGACTGATAAATTTACAATTATACTTATCAAATATGCTATTTCGGTCGAAAGATAGTCAGTTATTTTTAAGGCACGTACACCATTTTTTATAAGAGCTAGTGAGCTTTTCGTGGTTTTTTTTGTGATTCTTGGCCACGAAATATTAAATTATCTTCTCTCGAAAAATGCCAGCTTAGCCAAAAGCTAGTTGTCCAGTTTTTTGGCCCATACACCACTATACTTTTGAGAGTCACTTTGATTTTAATGGTTTAGTTTGTGCTTCCTGGCCATTGATGAAAATTATAAAAATTATTTCCTTATTAAATATATCAGCTTAGTGAAAAGCTAGTTAGCCAGTATTTATCCCCATACACTACTATCCTTCAGAGCTGGTGAGCTCTTAGTGGTTCTATTTAAGCTTTTAAGCCACTGACCTTGTCATTATACTTACCAAATATGCTAGCTTACTCAACGGCTAGTTGATGAGTTTTTAGGCTCACATATATTACTACTTATGATAGTCAGGTAGCTCCTAAAGGTCTGGACTATGCTGCGTGGCAACTAAACTACAACAACTTGACTGACAATACAAGCTTGGTCACTAGCTGATTGGTGTGTTTTGTGTAGTCCATATGTATGTGCAAAAAGCATCTTTTAAGAGACTCAGTTATATGTTAGTGGTTCTGTTTTTTTGCTTATTAAATATACAATCCTATTCTGGGACCAAGTAGCTGTTATGTTTCAAGGCCTATATACCATTACTGTTGAGAGCTGAGTTAGCTCTTATTAGTTTGGTATGTGCTTCTTGGCAATTAAACTTGTCATTACAGTGACAAAATTCATTAGCTTAGATAATAATTGAAAAGTGAAAATTTTTTAGTCCATGTATTTCAAAGAAAAAACTAAACCAAGGATCCGGATAGCACTAAGTGGTTTAATTTAATCATCTTGGCCCTGAACTTGACATTTCACGTTGTTTGTGACAGTGTGCATAGTTCCTGACAGTGCATGTATAGACCTTAGGATCACCAATTACCCACATGCATGTATATACATCATATTATGTATTCATCAGCGATAGTTCATGGCTGGGCCGGTGGTGGCGCTGACAAATAAGCGCTTTGAAAGTTGCGGTTGGTAGCAAAGTTTTGACCTTCGTGGCCAACGCTGGTATCAAGAGGTGCATATGCATAGATGACAGCATTTTCTATACAAGCACTCTACATTAGCTATACATGCCCTTTTTTAAATTTCCAATAAACTAAAGACTTGAAATACTAAGCCACATAGTTTCTTTTTCAAGAAAATTTTCTTAAGAAATAAATAAGAATGAGAAATATATTTTCTCTGGGTGTGGATTGAATACACAATTCCTGTTTATTAGACAGTTGCTCTACCACTTGAGCTACCGAGGAGCTGTACATTTACCCGCATTGTGGGTTTAGATAAGTTCCTCATTGTCAATTCTTAGAGCTGCCTTTCACTCAAGCTTGATAAATTAGTTATGTGACTCTAATGCTTGTCGGTAAATGAGAAATTCATACGACCAACAGTATACAAGCGAATGTTGATACATCTTAATCATTGTATCAAGAGGTGCACATGCATAGATGGCGGTACTTCCAATACAAGCACTCTATATCCTCTATACAAGCCTGTTTTTTAAATATCTCATATACTTAAGACTCATAATACTAATCCACGTAGTTTCTTTTTCAACAAAACTTTGTTAAGAAATAAATAAAAATTATTAATATGTTCTGCCTGGGTGTGGATTAAACATACAACCTTCTGTTTATTAGACAGTTGCTCTACCATTTGAGCTACCAAGGAGCTGTACATTTACCTGCATTGTGAGTTTAGATAAGTTCCTCATTGTCAATTCTTAGAGCTGTCTTTCACCTAAGCTCCACAAAATAGTTATGTGTTTAATGCTTGTCAATAAATAAGAAATTTATATGACTAATAGTATAGAAGAGATTGTTGATACATCTTAATCATTGTATCAAAAGTTTCATATGAATAGATGGCAGCACTTTTTGTGCAAGCACTTTGAATCCTTTATACATGCCCTTTTATTAATATTTCATATACTTAAGACTCATGATAATGGACCACATAGTTTCTCTTTCACAAAAATTTTCTTAAGAAATAAAGAATATGAGAAAAATACTCTCCCCGGGTGTGGATCAAGCACACAACCTCCTGTTTACTAGACAGTTGCTCTACCACTTGAGCTACCGAGAAGCTGTACATTCACTCGCACCGTCAATTTAGGTAAGTTTTTCATTATTTTTTAGAGTTGTCTTTCACCTGAGCTCGATAAAGTAGTTATGTGACTCTAATGCTTGTCGATAGAATAGAAATTTAAACGATGAATAGCTTACAAGCGAATGTTGATACATCTAAATCATTCTGTCAAGAGGTGCATATGCATAAATGGCGGCACTTTCAACACAAGTACTCTAAATCCTCCATACATGAAGTTTTTTTAATATCCCATATACTTAAGATTCATAATAGTGAACCACATAGTTTTTTTTAAAGAAAATTAAGTTATGTGACTCCACTCTATCGAGCTTAGGTGGAAGACAGCTCTAAAAATAGAGAATGAGCAGCTTATCTAAACTTACGGTACGAGTGAATGAACAGTTTCTTGGTAGCTTAAGTGGTAGTGCAACGAACTAGTTAACGAAAGGTTGTGTGTTTGATCTGCACCTGGGGAGGATATCTTTCTTATTCTTATTTATTTCTTAAGAAAATTAACTTGAAAAAGACACTATGTAGTTTAATATTATGAGTTTTACGTATATTGGATATTAAAAAAAAGGCATGTAAGGAGGATATAGAGTGCTTCTATGAAAAGTGCTGCCATCGATGCATATGCACCTCTTACTACAATGATCTAGATGTATCAACATTCACTTGCATACTGTTGGTCGTATGAATTTTTGACTCACCGACAAGCATTGGAGTCTCAAAACTAAATTATAATAATTACGGGCTTAATAATAACAATTATCATAATCTGAACCCGTGACGAGATAGTAGTTGAAATAATTACGCGCCCGTCGATAACAACTATAATAATTATAATCAGTGACGGCAGACTATTATAATAATCACGAATTCCGGGACAACAGTTATAACCCTTACAATTAGCGAAGAAACCATACAGTCGATATAATTATGAGAAAACTACGAGAACAAACAGGTTACGCGCGGAGAATTAAAACTCTAAGGATGCTTGATGCGCTCCCCAAGTGTCGGGCATCTCCCAGTTGATAAGGAAGTAATAAAGTCAGTCAGCAGCAAAGGAACGGCAGGCGTACAGGTAGGAGAGCTACTAGCTGCGAGCGCGATCGTCAATATAATGACAAGGAAAAACAATTTTTCTTATAACAGCCCTCAAATAAAAGAAGATTGAAAAGATAACGGAAGCGAACCTCAGCGTAAAGCAAAAATAAATGTATTTCGAGCAGATAGGACACCTCCTTTGGTATTTATGAGAAGCACTGAACTAAGAGATGGGGAAGCAAAATTTTACGCTGACACAGGAGCTAAAATTTCTATTATAAAAGAAAACAGTATTTTTCAAAATGCATTCTTTGACGTAAGGAAACGAGTAAAAATAGTGGGCGTTACGCATAGAGAGCGTAGCACTTTAAAGGTCGTTAAAATACCACTGAATGGCCTTATGTGTAGGTTGCATGTGATCCCACACAACTTCCCGATGGATGGAGAAGGGATAATCCAATGGGACATTTTTAAATCATATCAAGGCCGCACAAGAGTGGCAGAAAAAATTTTTGAATTAGGAGAAATAAAAATTTATCTAATCCAGCCACTGATGCTTGGAATTCTTGCCAGGTCAAGGCAAGTTATATGTGCCCACGTCGGGATAAATATCGGAAATGTAAAAGTAGCGTGAGTTTCAAAGTTTTTGCAAAGAATAAAAGAGGGAGCTCTATTTGGAAATTTTATAGCCGCAAATAATGGTGAAAAAGTTTATGCTAAGAATGTAAACACACTTAATAAAACAACAAGCATACGTGTATCGGAAATCGAGTTATTAAATTGAGAAGTGATGCGAGAGGCTCATCCATTTAGCGTTCAAGGGGACAATACTCAGAGCAATAAGGAGGCAATGATAAGACTTTTTGAGCAAAATGGCCAAGACAGAAGAAAAACAAACAAAGTTGAATATAGTGTTACAAATAATCGTACAAATGGTGGAAACAGTGGCGATTTCAAGAATACTGACAATCTAGGTAGCTTGTCAGATGAAGGAAAAATAGCGAGAATCGATAAAATAATGCAGCTTATTGATGTTTCAAGCTGCAACGAGGGAAAAAAGTGGCACGTCTGGAATCTCATACAGTATAATCTATTGGCATTTAGCCTAGATTCAGAACCACTAAAAGCAACTCATATATTGAGACACCGCATCATGACTACGACGGACGAGCTCGTGACAGCGAAGCGCTATAGGTACCCACCAGCGCTATGAAAACAGATGAAAAAAGAGATAGGGAAATTGCTCGAGCATTGAATCGTCGTGCCTTCAAGATCCCCGTACAATTTTAACATGTAGATTGTACCCAAGATTGCGGGGCTAGACGGGGAGAAGCGTTGGCTTGTGGTTACTGATTTAAGGCAGTTTAACGAAATTACTGTAGGAAGCTGCCATTCCTCACCATTCCAAAGCGATACACTCGAGAATTTAGCGTCTGCTCGATACATAACAGTAGTCGAATTGAAACAGGGATATTTTCAAATAGAAATTCACGAGGATGACGCACATAAAACGGCATTCGCGGGGCCGGACAGTCATTATAAGTATAAGAGAATGCCTATGGGATGTACAGACTCGCCCAATATATTTTTAAGAGCGATGTCACTTACTTTGGCGGGTCTACAAGGGCATGAGATCGAAGTGTATGCGGATGATATCATGGTGTTTGTTCCAAACCTCGAAGAGCATAGGAGGCGTTTCATTAAACTTTTAAAGCGACTTTCGGAAGCAAACTTTACAATTGAGCCAAAAAAATGCCAATTTTTGAAATGTGAGACGAAAGAACTGGAATGCGTAGAAGGAAACGGAAAAAAAAAAAACAGACATAAAAAAAACGAAGCAGCGAAGAAGTACCCGAGACCTACGACTACGGAAAAAATCAAACAATTTTTTGGATTTGTCAAATATTACAGACAATTTATTCAGAATTACGTAAAAATTGCTCAGCCACTCTTCAAACTCTTGAGAAAAAGAACAGAGTTCAAATGGGAAAAGCAGCAGAAGCAGGCTTTCAAAACACTAGTTCACGCATTATGTAGTGAGGTGGTACTTACTGCACCTAGCGTGTGCTCATTATAAAAAGAATCATTTTTGGATGGGAAAAATAAGATGCAATGCTTCTGATAAGCGCTAAGATAAATTATGAGAATAGTTCAATCGGGATATACAAAGAATACTATTATATAAACTAGGACGTATCTTAGAGGCTGGCAGAAACAACACATCTTATTTATCCCAAGCGACAAATGCAATATAATCAATAATTTTTAATGCAGGCATTTGGTTGACTAATTAATGAAATTCGTCTCATTCAACGTCTAGAGTTAATAAAATAAATTTCGTAAACTGAATGACAGTCTTAAATCTGTCAACGCAGAGAAAAATAATTAAATTATATAGCATTAAAAATTATATTTTTTTTATTACAATCACTTTTGTAGCAAACAATTTATCAATATTACTTATCTACCTGAAAATTTTCTTATTAATGTTAATTTTAATACGTTAAAATACATACAAAGATTTGTCTCCTCAATATTATCAATAGTCTTACAACATAAATATTGTGTCTGTGCAGTTATCGATAATCCAAAAAAAAACGTCAATAGTAAGCCAGGTGAATTGGGGAAAGATAGACTGTGAGAATAAGTATGCTTGACGAGACCTCCGAAGGAGCAATTTACGCTACCTAACGTTTGATGAGAAACTGTTAGTTATAGTGTTCACAAAAAAACAGTTTCTGTCGTACTTATTTGGGAGCAAATTTACAGTGGTCACAGATCATAAACCACTTAAACATTATCATACGTCAAAAAAGCCTGACATAAGATTTAACAGTCTAAAAGGAGAACTACAAGACTACGAGTTTGACGTAGTATATCGGCCAGGCATTTTAAATAAAGCACCTGACGCACTTTCTCTAAATCCAGTAATAGGAGAGGGAGAAATAAACACTGAACAGCTACGCCAAGAACTGTTTCAGCTGGCGGACAAACAGGAGAAAGAAGGACTAGCCAATAGCGATGGGCTTCCGGCGCGCGTTTTTAAAACATGAGCGACCCGTATACAGCGTATTTAGGGAAATACCAACAAAGGAAGAATTATTTACTCTGATTTAGAGAGCTTAGATAAGGATGTACTAAAGAAAAAACAAAACTATGATGGATGGCCAAGCTTATAGTGAAAGAGACTTCGAATTCAAGGAAAAAGTAGAAACAAACAAAAATTAAGCAAAAAGAAAACAGTGAGAAAAACAGGTCACTAAAGAAAGAATATTATAGTTAGCAATTTAAAAACGGAAACAAACATGTCAGAAGACTAGGTAGCAGGAAGCTCTGAGACCTTTCGGGAAAGGTGTTTTTGAAGGCAAAGGTGTCAAAGCGTCGGAGAGAGCCGATTAATCACGAGAGAAGTCAAAGAAAGAGAAAAGTAAAGGAGAGCTACCACAGAACAAGCATACAGCGAATGAGCCGTTTACTGACGGTACTTATGAATGTTATAAAAAGGTGCAAGGGCGAATGTCAATTAGGACAACTGCACAAAATGCGGAAGAAGAAAAACGTAGGTCAGCGAAGCCCTCAGAGAGCACAGAAACATACTTTGCTCCAACAACAGAGGTGGACAAAGAACCGGATATACACGATTTGCTGAAGGAAAGATCAGACGAACTGCGGGCGCAAGTTATAATCAACGTAAAAAGGTGAGATGTAGAGGGAAGGCTGGAAATGAGAATGGACGTGTGGAAGCCTAAGGAAAAAATACCTGAGGAAAAAGCGTCACAAAAAAAAAGGAAACATATAGACCCAACGTTGCGTAAAATTGATAAGTGAGTCCAGTTTAAAGAACCAGGGGATCAAATAGTAAAGAAACCTAATCTACCTTCAGACAAAACGACGCTGACAGATAAGTGGCTGGCATATCCTAACATTAATACATGAAGAGAGACGAATGTATGTATTCAACCTCATAAAATATTTTCTTAAGTACCAGGACCATTTTATAGCCTAATATTTTCGTTCAATCTTAATCTGTTGACTGACGAGCCAAGAAAGATATTAAAAAAACCAGAATACCTGCGAAAATGTAGAGAGCCTAAAGGAACAGAAAATATAAGTTGCGTACAGAATATGAAAATGAAGAATGCATGTACATATTTTCGCAAGAATTCAAAAAAAATGTGTGTGCATCTTAAATTGAAAGGGGGAAATTATTTTAATACGCACTATATTTCAACAGACAAAAAAAGTCGTCAACTTACATCCAGACGACAATGGCAAAAACGGCCATTACATGCCATTACATACTAGTAAAAAATTCTAACACGGAATCAAAAAGTGATTTATACAACGAAAAGCGCATAAGACCTCTACCTGAACCACCACACCCATCAGACCCCTAAAGCAACTGTAAGCCATTAATAATCGTAATCATATTAATAATAATAATGACAGAAGCAATACAGAATATTAAAGTAACAAAGCTAGTGTAGCAATATAATATTGTAAAGAGAGACAGGATACACAGAAACGTACGTGTATAAATATACATAGGGAAAAGCGTTATTTTTCATCGACTCGTAGCCCTCAGACGAGCCGCGAGTGAACAACAAATTATACGAAAAGAAAATATAAAATAACTAATAGCTGCGTGAACAACAGACATTCTAACAACTAACCCACCCCCTTCTGAAAGTAAGAATATTAATAAAATACGTATAAAAATATAGTTTTCTGAAATTTTCACGGCTCCCAGATGCGCTGCAAAAAAAAAAAATAACGGAAGCAGGCAAATAAATAATAACGTTAAAACCGATGAAGGACGAAAACACATAAATACACACTAATAAGGGTGGGAAGTTATAAAATTAACATACGAACAATATAGGAACAAAAATAAAACATACAAGATGCGCGTGTGGCATTCTCTGACAAAAAATGTAACAAAAAGAATCTATAGTAAGAATAATAATAATAGTAAGTATTATGTAACAAAAATAATGAAAATAACAATAAGGTAATTAACAAATATCATTACGAAAACAAAAGCGAGGCGCTACAATCAACGAAAAGTTATGTAACACGTATAAAAATGTTAAAATTAGGCTGCAAGCATGAAAAATGCAGAGTGGTATAGACAAAGAAAAATAAATTGAAAGGCAGAGAAAAGTCCGAAAAAAATATTAATCAGATTTTAGGTCACGCAAACTTATTGTTATCGCTAAACAATGTGATCCCCTAAGGCAATCACATCCATGGTGTTTAAGACCATCCCTTCCTTCCTCAAAGATAATTTAAAACACCCCACTACCCCCAGCAATTCCACAGAGATTCTTTTGGCACGGACCTAGAGTAATACCAAAGACCTACAGAGATTACGGTGACGGAAAACTACGAGGATTATGCAGCAACAAAAAAAAAAAATACAAAAAAATACAAGAAAATTCAAAAACAAAAAAAAACAAAAAAAAGGAAATGGTAATTAAGTAGTCACCAACTCATGCAAAGACAGTGGCCACAACATGTGAAATAAAGCGTATGAATTGACAAAAAGCCGCAACAAGCTAGCAAAAAAAGAGAGATGAAAGTTGAAAACAATAATTGCAGTGAATAGGTGTTAGCGCCGTTGGATTATCGAAATTTAAAAGGCTCCATCATTAGTCCCTTTTCATACAATATACACAAAGTCGGAAGAAAGGGAGCGGAAAATTTTACGAACTGAAAATCGTACTAATTAATAAAAGCCAATCAAGCCTCTGGCACAAGATTGTTAATCTTTCCAGACTCGCCTCTGTTGGAGTATAATAATAACTATATGTGTTGATGAAGTATCCTTATTTAATTACCAACAAGAATAAGAAATATAAAAGAATAAAAAAACAAATTAAGAAAAAAAAAGTTATAAAAATAATAAAGAAAGAGTAAGGAAACATTGAGCTTGCGGCAACAAGGAAGCTCAGTTGCAGTAAAATAGCGAGAAATAGATATATGTATACTGTATAGCGTATGAGAAAACGAGTGTCTGTAAAGATAGTGCCATACTCGCAGATAGAAGTGAGCACACGGTTATTGAATAGTATATTTTATTGGGTCTCGTCATATTCAAGTAAACCACCTTGCAGGTACATACATGTATATAAGCGTAGGTATAGAAAAAGAGAAACATAGATAGAACGTTAACGAAGACAATGCATAGCCATACGGCCAACCGCTCTCTTTTCTTGCCTCTCACTCTCTCTACTGCAGTTCTTAAAAGATTTTAAAAACAAAAATATATCCACGAGAATAGAAAAGGGTATGCGAAAGAAGAAATCATTACAGTGGCGTGTATCACCAAGCATATGAATACGTGGTAGTGCAAATAAAAGGGAAAACTGTCAGACTCGTAGGATTACTCGTGGATGCGGTGGAAATATTATAAGGAGCAGCTGCAGAATAGTCTTAATTTCTTAAAATGGGGGGGGGCCCTTAAGACTAAATTTGGCTAAAATGCTTACAGGTAGAAGAAACAGTTCTGGACGTGATGGCGCAGCAGGAGAAGGTGCAGTGATACTGCAACCAATAATGCTACAGACCATACAAAGACCAGTCACGTCGCAAAACCAAGTACGCGTAGCGTTCAGAGGTGTACCTCCAGCAGCTAACAATATGCCACGTCCTCGCGCACAAGAGGAGGATATAAAAAAAAATTAAATATATCATGTATACACACATAAATCGAAGTTATGTTCATTTCTTATAATTTAGTTACCATATTAACAAAAAAAAACGTTCGTAGCGCACCTAGTTGTAACAATAACACTTATAAAAACATTAAAATAATGATCGAACCAACAGTAGAAAAATAAGTAATACTATACAATACATTATAACATACTGTACTGCCATATTTTACCAATTTAACATCCATAACATACATTAGGGTTAAATAATTAGTTAATAAATAGTAGAAATAATTTCAAGATTATTACACTCTATAAATTTATAAATAAAAATTTTGCAATAATGCACTATATTATAAGGGAAGAAGAGCGTGAACAAAATCAATAAATGTTTACAAGAAAAAAAAAATTAGCGAATTTGTGTAAAGATAGAATAAGGACAAGGTTCTTTTTCTCTCCACCTTTTTCCTCCTATGTTAAAAATCTCACATATAACACAAATAACATTACACGAACGTTACTCTAATACAAACATACAAATTAAAAAGAAAATCGCCATCGAGGATGATAGCAGCGTGGCATTGGACGTGTCACGTACGATATCATAGCCACACGTACATGCACCCCCTCTTTGTGGGGCCTACTACACGTGATTGTCGTGGGAGAGCGGAGGCTTAAGCAGATTTTATGCTGAACGGAGGCTCTCTGGCTGGAACCGGCAAGGATGAAGGTTGTAAAATATGTTTGTACACACGCGACGCGCTCTTCTCTCATTTTTGCATAAATAAAGACGTTGATACTAGTTCCTCGACTATATACTTCGTGCGCCCCCGAGACCATAGAATTCTATGCAACACTATGCTGTTAGTGGTGTTTGACATTTTTCTATCATATTTTAAATTTTATTTTGTTTTTTTAAATAAGTTTTTATTATTTTTCTAAGTAAATTAGCAAACAAAAGTTTTATGACTTTTACCACAAATTAGGAGTTATTGCGATCTCCCGACAGCTTTTATTAGACTTAAGTTTCCATCGTTACCATAATCTTCAATTCAATTTTAAATCTCTTCGTGATATCGTTAATATTCTTTATTTCTATAAATGCTTTACGTCGAAGGTTAAAAACTACAAAAAAATCATCTTATAAATTTATAATAAAGTATTTATTACACTTATATTACCTCTGCTTTGACTCTTAAGCCACTTTACGAATATTTTTAAATTTTTTTGACTCCAAACGGTAAACTGAAAAAATAAAATATTTAACTAATATTTAAATATTGGGGGTTTATACGCAGAATGTCCAGGAAGGCGAAGCTTTACAAAAGGGCTTGACAAAATATTGGAGAATTGTTAAAACAATATATTTGGGAATTGTGAGAGGGCTAAGAGGAGTTTCTTAAAAGGTGTCATGAGCTGAGTGGGAAAGTCCAAAAGGTAATTTATCTGAAGAAGACATAATAATTGAAATAATTTTACTCTATTTAGAGTTGTGGCTAAAGGGTATCTGAAAAAAATTGTTTAAAATTGTAAGAAGGGCTTATTGGATTGTCCAGTTATTGAATTATTAAATTGTGAAGGAGAAACCCACCCAACGACCTTTAGCCAAAATATTTGAATCATTCTAATTGCTTACTTTTTGGGATGTTACGTTGATAGATGATAATGATAATTAATTAAATAATATTTAATCTTCATTATTATTTATGTAATTCATTTAAATTTAACAATTTCTTAACTTTTGGACGTTTTCCTACGCGCGTACATTCCTGAAGTTGGCCCAACTAAAAATGTCTAATTTTTTTATTAAATGCAGTCCATTGATTTAAATATTTCTAGCTTGTTTTGTAAGACTCTATGGCTATAATTTTAATTGATTCTTCATCATAACCAATACAACCCTTTTGAGCAAAGTATTAATTTAGCATGTTAGAAATTAAGTTTTTTTTTATTAAAGTTTCTTTTAGTGAGTTAATTTCACTTGCAGCTTTAACTGCCAAAATTTTCTGGCCCTTGATATTTAAAACAAATTAATAAAAGCTTGCTGATTGAGCGTGCAAAAAATACAGCCACAGTTTTAAGCTGAGATCTTCAAAAAAAATTTTTAATATTTTAGGCACTTTTTGACGCTCAAAAAGTAGTTTCTGATA
This sequence comes from Copidosoma floridanum, assembly GCF_036245765.1. Lineage (NCBI taxonomy): Eukaryota > Metazoa > Arthropoda > Insecta > Hymenoptera > Encyrtidae > Copidosoma > Copidosoma floridanum. The sequence goes on along the minus strand of NW_028321903.1, from coordinate 9,024,803 downwards.
CATTTTTCCTAGAGCAGGTTAGGTGTGAGACATCGGGTCTTGTTGTCACCCAGCAGAACTCTTCTAGTATTTTTACTCTAACAGTGTAAGTTTAAAAAAATGAACAAATGCTTACAATTACACGCACAAAGTCTGTAGGTAACTCATCTGCTTCTGATTTTATGGCGTTGTGAATAACATGGGCTCCATGCCCTATTACTTATAATGATTTTTTGAATGATTGATTTAAATTTTACAACTATGTCATTGTCTTCTCACCTACTCCTTCAAAATTACAGTTAGTGTAATCACCACAAAACGCTACAACTTTTGTAGATAATGAGTTTTCTGTCAACAATTAAAGTAAGTAATCAGCAAAAATATCAAAACTTTCAAGGAGCTTATTTTGAGGATTAACTGTTTTTACTAGTACCTCTTCATATGGTAAAACATGATGCACTTGAACAGTACTGATCTTCTTGCTGACGTGGTTAAAAGCATTAGTTGAAATTGTTATTACTTATATTTATCAAGATTCCTTTTTTATTCTTTTATCCCTGCACTCGCTAAAACATTTGCAACAATAGCTTCTGTTTTTGTGCGTAAACAACTAAACTTTTGCTCAAAATATGTTTGTATTAACTTTGACGCACGATCATTTAAACAAAACTCCGATTTGATTGTATTGTATAATGAGCTTAGACGTCATCTGCTGCAGCAATATTTAAATCATTTAAAGTTGGCGCATCTGATTTAAAAAATAAAATTGAACATCAATGAAAAAAAAAAACAGCTGTACAGTCAGCATTTTTATATTTTTCTGATCCAAAATGCTATCTTACATCATAAGCTCCACCATCATAAGCTCCACTATTAGAAACACTAAAATCCATACGCTTTTTTTCACAACTAACATCTAAGAGATCACTTCATTGTCATATAAAAGGGTATTTTGATAGAAAACTATTATTAAAAGTATACTTTCGCTTTGGCATAGTTAAAACATACTCTAAATCCTATTGATTCCCTGATTGATTGAACTGAGCAATTGCCACAAATAAAGATACTTTATTTTTTTTTTACTTTTGAGATCTAAAAAAGAAGTGCAATACATTTTATAAGTATATTTCATGTTAAAAAAAAAGAAAAGATAGCATTTACTTTACCTACAGTAATCTACTATTACAATTTTCAGTTCTGTGTTTGCTTGTCAAAGGTTCAGACGTATCTTATTTAGTCAATCCAAAGCTTTATTGTTACAGAGAAAAGAGTGCATAAAATAGAAACATGATATAAGTATAAGTCTACGGGTTGACATGATAGAGAAATATTAAGACAATGATATTAATATCTATTGACTTAAAAAAGTATTATTAAACATTGTTAACATCAAAAAATACGTTTTTTCGCATTTATCGCATTTGACGTTATCTGCGAAATTAGAGCGAGTAAGTTATGCTACTTTCAAAGCATTAATCAAGAAAGCAGGACAATTAAGCGTGTTGGTCCGGGACACTGGGATAGTACCTAGAAAAAATGAGACAGTCTGGTTCTAAATGGAACGTAGAGTCACGTTAGAAATAACAAATCATTAAATGTTTAAATAACCATTAGTCATATTGTATTGAAATTGAATCCTTACAGCTGCAATAGGAAGCAAAAAGAAAGAAAATTTTTTTTTAATTACTTAAGATAACGCTTTAACGATGCAATTGAACTTTGAAAAAATTTGAAAACACATGATCAAATTACACAAAACTTATGCTACAGAGATTAACAATTTAGAACAAAAAACTATTTAAGGTAGTGACTTTTTTAAAACCTCTTCGGGCCATAAAAAAACAAAACAAAAGAAAATTGAATCAGGAACAAAACAGTTCTTATATTTGTGGCCATCAGTGAGACTGTAAAAATATGGAAATAGATTTGTTTGTCAAATTTTTTTATTTTTTTTGAACGTAAAACTGTAGATGGTTAGAAGATTTATTTAATAAGTAAAAAATTTAAGACTCGTTTATGCAAAACAACAACTGTTGTTTAGTTAACAACTAACAGTTTTAACCATAAATAATACAAATTATCTAAACTAACACAATATTTGAATGTTAGTTAACTACATTAACAATTACATTGGGATAGGTATTCCGAGCTTACAATAACAATTTAATATTGTAACATACTAAGTGTGAACACAATTGACAAAACGAGGAAAGATTTGTGTTAACGGTTTAGCTGTGCTTTGTTGTGATTATATATTTAAATGTTAAGTAATTTAGAACGTGTGTATTTTTATAAGTTAGTGAGTTAAAAAACACATTATATATATACACGTGCATTCTACTGATTGTTAGAACAAATATCCATTCAACTTCTGTTAGAACTATAATGAGAAACAAATATTACGATATTGTCAGCTGTCAGCATATTTGCAAAAAAAATATCCATAAGGATGAACAGCAATAGAATTAGAAAGAGTAACTCCTTTAGAGCTTGCACTTGCTCATTTCTTGATAACTTCAACATTATTTAGGGTTTACATCCACAATGAAACACCACTTGGCTTTTCTTAAGCAAATATTTTTATATTTATGTACTAGTTAATATTTTGTCTCGTCATAGCGACCTTTTCAAGACTGTAAATACATTGATATATATATAAACTTACTGTACATAAAATCTAAAATAAAGTAAGGCTATAGATGTAATACGTGTAGTGACTCTTACTTTTTTACGCAAAAACTCCACGCACAATAGACCAACAGTTTTATTTTATATAGACAGCATGTTACAAGCAAAGGAGAGCACTTTTTTGATAATAAGCAGTAGGAAGACTGCTTACACCGACGAACAAAAATGTAATGAGATTACAATGTACGCGGTCTTCTTGCAGATGTATACATTAATGGTCAAGTTTGATTATCTAGCTATTAGTGGAACTATGTATAAATGTATAAGCGTGGATATAGTAACAAGTAGTATATAAGTACGGTGTCGCTGACAAAATTAGCTTCATGCAAAGAAAGAAACATCTTTGCTAAATTATCAAGTTTCAAGCATATTTATTGGTGCCAAACAAAATGGGACTTTAAGTCATTGAAGTTGTCGACAAAACTTAACGTCTTTTTTATCCAGAATCAACAACATCTTTTTAACATGACAGAGCTTATCCTTTACATTCGAACACATTTTTCTTATTTTACTACACAGACATGACAAAAAAACTTTCACATATGTTACTTTAAAATATAAGCTCAATTGATCCGAAACATCCTCTCCCTCCCCTCCGTAAGAACATTTGGTTTGTACCATGTAATAAAATTGAATAATGTGGTGGGGGTATATAAGTAGCTTCATAGAAATGAATTATTCAAACTTGAAATTATTATAAATAATGGATTCTACATTTGATGAGTAGCTTAATTTAATTCGTAGAAAACAAATTTACTTTAAAAGATAAAGTCTTTCATTTGACAACTTGAAACATGCAAAGACTATCGCCTCACAGCTAACCGTCCGCAACAAACCTCTATGCTTGTTACGTCGTACCCCTAGGATCTACAGAGTATGTGCTTCCGCAAACTCTCAGAGTTTTCGCAACACTACAGCTCACACAAACGATGCCTGTCAATCGTAAGTGTTGAAACGACTGTCTTTGCAAACTCTTTTCAATTTTTTAAATAAAATTAAAATTTCCAATTTCCAATTCGGATATCAAAAGCCTTCAATCATTGTAAATAAGATGTTTTTTAAACTACAATTTATCGTAAATCAGAGATTCCTTGCTGAGTATCACTGACGATCAAGCCACAGATTGATCTCACTTTCGATCTCTCTGTTTACGTGCCAAACCCATCGAAACAAAAAAAATCTTCTCTCGAAATAATCATTCGAATTTAGATGGTTCTAGAAAATTATAATAACAGGAGGTTTGAAAGATTCTCACTATGATTCGTCAAAGCTTCAAAAAATAAACATATTCTTTTGTTACTAATACTACACAAACATGCATTCAATCTTCATGTCCATTAGAAATATTTCATTTAATGTTCTAAATTATCTCTACCTTAAGACAAATATTTATTCTAACGATACTGAATTAACAACAAGAAATAATCAATTAATAGTCCAACTTGAAGTTTAAAAAAATATCAACAACTGCCTTGCTAAACCTACAAGAGAACACTTTACTCACCTGAGGTCAACTCAATATGGCTTCTCATCAGGGAAACATCAGCTTCCCTCACTGGTAGCTTCGACTCGCCAGCACTCTCAGACCTTCACTGCTCGAAAAGCGCATCTCTGCTGTCACGATCTGGGTCAATTTCAGAATAAACTTTCGGGTCCTTCACTGTTCGGGGTGCGTTCCTCTGCCGTTGTGAACCCAGTATCCTGTTTCTAGTGACTACCAACTGTCCCAACATTTTTGCCACGCGTTTTTTAACCATGGTCATAGGGGATCACCAGTCAGTGACACGGCAGACGAGACTCTCATATTTAAAGGCAAATCTAATTCAGGCTCAATGCTTATGGGCTGATAATTTTCAATTTACATTTCAGTTGTATCTTGTCTAGTAAAACTTGTTTGAATCAAATAAAAATTAAATGCTCCCACTCAAGCCTACAATATATACAGTTACTTTGATTTTATTATCGCTATTTAAGACGTTAACGGAAATAACAAAGTTTTACGCAAAATCGCATGAGTTACTGCGCTTAACTAAAAGAAACTATACTTTTGCTACGTAACTTAAGAATGTAGAAAATGCAATACAATATATAACACCTTTACAAAGTCAATATAAGAATTTTATTAATGCGCTTGTCCCGCTACTTTACTTCTTTGGAGTAAAGACGGATATTAACGTTATGTGCACGACTTAGATGCAGACACAGGTGCATGACTGGCAAAAAGAGAAAAAAGTAGCTCGCAAAAAAATATATTGTCACTACGCAGAATCAGGACGACGAGGAAATGGCGTGCGCGAACGCACTATCGCTAAGCAGAACCAGGACAAAGAGAAAACAGCTTTCGTGAACGCACTGCTGCTAAGCAGGACCAGAACGACGAGGTTACGGTGTGCGCGAACACACTGATGCTATGTAGGACCAGGACCAAGAGGAGACGGCGTGGCGCAGCGTTCACGAACGCACTGCCGCTTAACGGGACGAGTACGAAGAGAAGACGGCGTGCGCGAACGCATAGCTGCTTAACAGTACAGGATAATAAGGAGACAACGTGCGTGAATGCACTGCCACTAAGCAGGACAGGACAACGAGTAAACAACGTGCACAAACGCACAGCTGCTTAACAGGACAAAAGGGAGATGGCATGCACGAGTACACTGCCACTTAACAATACCAGGACGAAGAAAAGACAGCGTGTGCGAACGCACAGCCACTTAGCAGGACAGGATGACGAGGAGACGACGTACGAAAACGCGCTGCTGCTAAGCGACGAGGTGACGGGTTACGACGTGCGGGAATGCACTGCCGTGTAGTAGGGTTAGGATGACGAGGAGATAGTAACATGGTATGGCACACAAGATCGTGTAGAAGTTGGTGGTGGTGGCTCGTCCCCTGTGCCAACGATGCTGCTGTTTCCGTTGTCATGGTCACTACTGCAATCACTGCTGTCATTGTTGTTGTGCTGTGTTGTTGAAGGGTTCTCTGGAGCCATTTGTTTTTTTTTTCTCATATTCTCTCTTGCGCAAATTCCCGTTATAACTATAATTCCCATGTTTCCACACCAAAATGTAGCTGAAAAAATCAGCTTCGTTCGAACAAAGAAACATCTTTGGAAAATTATCGAATTTTAAAGATATTTATCGCTGCCGAACAAAATGTGACTCTAAGTCATTGAAGTTGGTGACAAAATTGAGCGTCTTTTTTAACAAAAATCTACATTTTTTCAACATGAGAATGCTCGTCCTTTAAATTCGAGCACATTTTTCTTTTTTTACTACGCATACATGACAGTAAAACTTTTACATGTTTTACTTTAAAATATGAGCTCGATTGATCCAGAACAGAGCGGTTATTACATTTGTGTTAGTTTCGACTCAAAGTACTATTATTTGGTTGCTTCTTTTTAAACTAAGATATGGTACATTTATATGTATTAGATTATTTATCCAAGTAATTTTTTTTATTGATGTCATGATTAAAGTAGCATCACCTGCTTTGATCATAACATCAATAGAAAAATTAAATTAGATAAATTATTTAATATATACAAATACACGATATTTCAGTTTAAAAAAAAAAAAACCAAATAATAGTACTTCAAGTCAAAACTAACGCAAATGTACTAACCCGTACTTAAATACTCCTTGTAACAATATCTACTTTCACACATTTATAGACAATTTCGCTAATAGCTAGATTATCAAACTTGACCGCTAATGTATATATGTGCATAAAGACCATGTATATTATAATCACATTGTCTGTTTGTCTGTCAGTGTAATCAGTCTACGTACAGTTTATGATAGGAAAAGTTCTCTACTCTATTTACAACATGCTTTCTGTATAAAATGAAACTGTTGGTCTATTGTGCTTGGGGTTTTTGTGTAAAAAAGTGAGAGGTTCTACACGTTTTGTATCTTTACTCTTATTTTATTTTATATTTTATAAAAAATAAACAAATATATATGTCTCCATAACTGGATGAAATATTGACTAGTATATAAATAAAAAAACTTTTGCTCAAGAAAAACCAAGTGGTGCTTTATTGTAGATGTAAGCTCTAGGCAATAGAATTATTTTAAAATTATAATTGCAGAATCAGCTCCATGATCATTGCTATAAAAAGCAGGGGCCTTATCACTGAGATGCAGATACACGGCTAAATACAGACGAATACAAGACTACACATCTTTATCGGTTTATTCTATCACTTTTAGCTTTCTTTTTTTTGGCTTCAATAAGCGCAGATAATTATTGAAGTGTTCTTTCTTAATTTATTTGTAGAATTAAATATATGAACTTTTATACATACGCACAATAATAAGATATTTTTGTCAAAGTTTTCTTAATTTTTCTTTTAATAGGTATCGGTGTGCTGTCGTACACTTAGTTATAAACAGTATCTTTTAGAAATTTTAATTCTATGTAGCCTCACGTGCAACAGACCAATGCTCTTAGTTCATTATTAATAAAAAATGTATTAGTTATTTGGAAAAAGTATTATAAGTTGTTCTTATACAATGAAATTCAGTACCTTAGACATATTAAATGTTAGCTCTAAACTGAAAAAAAGTCGTAGGTTTTTGTAGCTTAAGCTATGACTGCTAACTCTCAAAGCATAAAACGTAAACTTACAGTACTGGATAAGTTTTTCTGTATTATACAGTGAATTATTATGTTTTTCCAGTAAAAAGGCAGATGTTTAAGCTTGATAATTATGTTTTTATTATTTAATTGTAGATTTTCTATACCAATGTCAAATATTTAATCTTGAAGATAAAAGTGTTTTGCTTGTTTTAATTTGGCACTGTTACAAGAAATGAAGAAAAAAAAAAAAAATACTACTGGAACAGATTGTTAGCAAAATGGATGAATAGGTATGTGATCACTAAATAAAATGTTCGGCACTATCACTCTTATTACAAAATACGAACACGTTTATTCTTACTTTATTGAGTATACGCTATCTTTAGTCTTTACAATCAAGAATACAGTTGTAAGCTAAATTTAAAAAACAAGATCTGATTAAATAAGGGAGTATGAAAGCAAGAAGTGCATATCAACTGACTGACCGTGCGGGAATGAATTAAGCTATATTTTTTTGATGCTGTAGTGCAGCGTCACAGCGTCTCTACTCCTTGCTACTACGTTTGTGCTGAAATTCAGTTACGAGTGCCAAATAACTGTTTTACGTTCTCTCCCGTTCGTATATAAATTTAACATAATATAAAATCAAAAGATCAAAAGACAAAAGAAATCTTGGTTTATTAAAATAAATTTGAGGAAATAATCGGCTAAAGATGGAGATCATGTTAGCTTCTGGATCACTCATCTGATTGGCTGTAACGATCTTAAACATACAGAGAGAAATATTAATTTACATACCTATTGTCATTATCTATCTATTATAAAATTAATAACTTTACTATCTTAGATTCAAATTTTACTATTATGCAATTCATTACTTGTTCATAGTCAAAATTTTTGTCATTAGTTTTATATGCTATTTAAACGGCAGAGGTTCTCTAAAAATATCTGGCAGCTGCTTTTTGGATGAAATCCATTTAATAGTTATTTTTCCTCTGGTTATACATTCCTTAACATAATGAGCTATGATTTCGGTCATGTATCTTAATCTTCTACCACCATCTATCTTAACACTTACTCCAGTGGTCTTATTATTACACCACAGATCCGTAGGCACCAAAGTGCGAGACATTATAGAACTTATAGAGTGCTCTAGTCCAATTGACTCTTGACTTACATCACACATCGCTACGAATTCAGCTTCACAGGTTGAGATAGTTACGTAATTCTGTTTTCTTGTCTTCTAAGCAACTGTAACCCCAAAGAACCTTGCATTAATAGCAGAAATAATAATAAATAAATGAATCATCTAAGATAACAGACACAGTACAGAAAAAAGATAGCTACTGTAGTAGTGCTACGTATACATTCTATCAAATTTTAATAAATTCTAGTATTATCATTTATTTCGCTTTTATTTAAATAGTGTTAAGAGATTTCATCTTTTTCTTTAAAAAAAACACACCAAGATACTTACCGCAAGGTGGTGTGGAAACAGTATCATATTATTCACTGCACAAGCACGTAAGTATGTTATAAAAAAGTTTTTTTACTTGAAGAGTAAGTTTATTTACGAACAAGAAATATAATTAGGAAGTTAACACACCAAAAGACTGTTTTATTTTCATTATAACATAATTTGTATAATACTAAATAAAATTTAGTTGACAAACAGTATTTTTTTGTCAATAAAAGTAATGCACAAGAAAATGGCTACATGTAGTGGCTATATATATAAAACAATTAAGCGACTATTATAAAAAAAGACATTCGAATATATAATAATGGCAAAAAAAAAAGAAAACCAGTGGGCAGTCATGGGACTTCTGGCAGAAGTGAAAACTTAAAACTATAAATTATGTTTGTACTTAAGTTGAAATGAATTATAAGCTATCCAAGCTATTTGCTGTTTTTGAAATGAGTAATCTAGAATTGTACATTGATGAATGATAAAGCTTATTACACGATAATACAAATATTCCTTAAGCTGGAAATTCTGAAAGTTATGCGCTTTTTCATAAAAATATGCGTTTCAAATTTTACTACGACGGATACTAAGAAGTGAGAAAAAAATTCGTTAAAAAACTTAGACAATTTACGTCCAATATAGGCTTATCATCATTTTTATATAAATTCATTAAGAGTCCTTGATATGCAATTTGTTAATAATCGAATTGATTTTTCAGCAGGGACCCTAAATACTTGCGTAAGAGAAAATATTATATCGATTTAATTTTTATAAAAAATTAAGTTTTCTGAGGAGGATATTAAATAAGTTACAGAATAATTGTTAATCACTGCTAATAAATTTGTTTGAGGAAGAAGGAAGGGTAATGAAACTCACAATAGAATATTAAATTATATTTTTATAAATTAAAATAACTTTAGTATAATGTAAGATATTATAAAGCATAATTCAATTAATAACGAAGAGTAACAACGTGACAACAGTTAATTGCAAATACATATGTGTGTGCGTATGTGTATACAGCTTATAGTGACTTACTAGTCACGTATATACACTTGAAATTGCCACGCACGTGTGCAACTATACGCAGTCGAACTTGTATGGGTAATTGATACTACTGGAAATGCACTATACACTTATACAGTTATACTGTAGTAACATGAACTGTATACAGTTTACAGTAGAAACGATGACCCATGGAAAAAAGCCATATACCAATATAGTATGTAATTACATATAATTGAGAGTTACCTTGGTAGCTCTATACTTAAGTACCTGACTGGATAGTTACGTACACCATTAACCCATACATATGTGGTGTAATTTAAAATTCAAATGCACACCATGCGCACTGCGCAGTGGCTGCCGTTAGACAAAGAGAGAGTACTTACGACTACTTTAGCCATCATATGCATACCCATACTACGATACCCCACCGCACTCCACTGCGCCACAAGATACTCTCTTCTTCTCTACCGCCGACCAATACGAAGCGGGCTCCCCCTCTCCTCCTGCCCTTCTAGCGCTGACACATGACTCTCTGCAGGGATCGCCTATCCAAAGTTTTTCCCTATACAAAATCGTCCAACGCGCCTAAAGAAGTTTTCACTTTAAAAAATTTGTCATGATCAAGAATCAAAAACAAATTCGTCAGATTCTATGCGTGGGCAAGAGACGTAGCCTATTCAACCAACGATGATAATACCCCTATGTGGTATAAGATTGTATTTAAGCTAATAGAGTGAGGAGAGTTGTTCCAAGTGTAGTTGCTCTACATTTTCTATCTCTTTTTACTGTAATACCTAGAAAAGTGCCAACATCACCAAGATCTGACATCTCAAACTCAGATTGCAGACCCATCTTAACTTCCTTGAGTTTACTTACACTATTACTTGCTATCATGATATCATCTACTTATAGAATGAAGATCAAAACTTTATCTTTTTTCCTCCGTGTGAAAAGACAACGTTCTTTGATGTTTAATTGTAGTCCTAGTTTAAGTGCAGCCACACGAAAACACTCGTTGCACCTTTTAGAGCTCATCTTGAGTCCATTAAAGGCTTATTCTAAATTACATACTTTATTTTTCTTAAGTTTATCTTAGTCCAGCAAACCTTCAGCAATATTCATATATGTGTCTTCCTTGATTAAACTATTTAAAAAGGTTGTCTTGACATCTAGTTGACAAGCTTCCAGATTAAACTTATTAACAACTAATACTACCAATCTCATACGAGCCAATCCAGATACAGGAGTATAAGCCTCTTGCAAGTCGTACTTATTTGCATCTTTAAATCCACGAATCAGCAACCTCAATTTGAGCTCCATGTTTTCCATCTTTGTATATCTTCTTTTTTAGGACTTATCTGGAGGTTATGATGTTTGGCTTGCTTTCTTCAACATTCAGAGTTTGTCTATCTACAATTTTCCATACTCAAGTTTTATCCATTGATTTAAGTTCTTCGTCAATTATTCTGAAGTTTTCTTGAACAAGCAATTTATTCTTTTTCTTTGGCTGTCCTCATTTTCTATTGACGTCCTGTTCTCTCTTCGTTTCTAATAATACTTCAAGACCTACTTTATTAAATTTAATGAACCATCAATCTTGTTTAATACCCATCTTATAATTATTTCAATTTGGTATTTTGTCATTTTCCAGATATCTCTGAATACAAGTCTTTCATGAAATCTTACATCTTGACTCTCACACAATTTCTCATCTTCTGATCTAAGAAATATGTAGCCGGTAGTAGTATAGCCAACCATTACTACTCGTGTACGTTATAAGCTGAATGTAGCTCCAGTGTCTCTTTGTATCTTATTAAATGTTACACAATCAAATCTTTTTATTGGATTGAGGATAAACTTTTCTAAGAGGGCTATTATTTCGTTGGACCGATGAGGTGTGCGATGGATATGTGTACACTACAGCCCTTAAGAGTAGATCCCACATAAATTCTCTAAACCCTGAGTCATACATGTAGATTCGTTCTGAAACACCATAGTGTTTCGAAGTGTCTGTACAGGCCAGTAGAAGCTCAATTCCCACTCTCTGCAGAACTTTTACTGTTTGAGCTCCTCTGAACTATGTGCCGTGATCAGTTCTTACATAGCACGTCTTTGCATCAATACCAGTAGATTTCGTGTGCTGGTTGAAAATTTGTCTAGACAATTTCCTGCTTCACTTCTCACTTTCATTGGGTATGCCACCTTCAACCTTGAGTAGTCGTTTGTGTATACTATAAATTTGTACCTTTTAGGATGAATTGCCAAAATAATCAGTCTCATTACGTTGGCGTTAATAATCTCAACTCGATGCTCTCTCTCTTCTAGTGTTAGAAGGCAATTTCTTAATTGAAGCAATTTAGCACACCTTGCATGTTGCAATAAAGTTATTAAACACAGATTTATTCAAATTTTTCTTGTTCAAAAACTTTCTTTGCTATGGCTTAAGATATTTCACTAACGAATGTTCGAATCTTGCATGTCAGTGCATGGCTCTATTATGTCTTTTAAATATTTTATAATTTAATGTAAAGACACTTCAAGTCTCTGACATCTCACCAATCATGAAGTCTTTACTATCATTAATTTTTCTATCTTTAATGATTTTCTCAAATTCATTTTGCTGAGTAGTATCCAAACATTCGCTTTTAGATTCATTGTTTAGGATTACAGAGCAGCTCTTACTATAATTGGTGCTGACTTGCTGAGTCTTCTCAGTCATTTCTGCAGAGGCGCTTTCTATCATTAAGAAAATCTATTATTTCTTTACACTTCTGGTCGTTGCTTGTACTCTGACCATCTTGCACTACTTCTACTGTCCAATCAAGACTTTATAGGCATTGGAAAGTTACGTCTCCTTAGAGCGTGGGTGATATATATCCATCTTAGTGTTGTCTAAAGAGATACACATGCCTCTATCAGTCAGCCGACGAAGCGATCGCAAGTTTTCAGCAAGCACCTCGGCGCATATCACTCTATCTAGGACTATTTTGTTTTTGTTATTACGACCCAAAATCCACTTTCCTCCCTTTGCTCTTAAGTCCACGGAGGAATTTTAATTCGTGCATTTAATCAATTTTCTTTCACAATTCTTGAAATTTTTGAAGTGTTATTTCGATTTATCAAAATACTCTGTAGCACCTGATTCTGCTACAAACAAGATTTTATTATTTCTACAATTGCTTACTAGAATCTCCTCCGTGCACGTAGAGAGTAGAGATTCGGGTCCAATAACAAACATACTATTGTATGTAGTAGATCTAAGTAATACTCTATTACTTTTACCGTCTTTATTTGTGACGTAAATATTTATAGGATAAGCCATTTTCGCTTTTCAACAGTATATCAAAATTTGCAATTTTTATATCTGGTACTTTATTGACAATCGTTTGGTAAAAGCTATCTCTTTTCTCATCTTCAAGAAAACTCTGAGTTCTACTCATAAGTTTAAAATCTCTTAGTCTATCAAAGAATTCGCAAAATTAAGTAGCACTTTGCTTTTTGGGATCAAATCTAACAGTGTAAGTTTTATTATGTCTTGATACGTGTTTGTTTTTATATTACTTTTTTTCATATCATTAATTTTTGTACCATGACTAGTGGATGAGCAATGCGGTAAACTCTGTTTTAGTTATCTAGGGATAATCTACCTAGTATTAAATTTAATGTCTGCTCTTTATCTTCAATTGACTTTTGAATCTTGTCAATATTTTTCTTGTAGGCTCTTTAAAGTTCGTTTCATATATTTATGAAACTATTAGTCAGAATTTTAAAGTAAAATATCTACACATTTGCTCCGTAGTTGTACAATAAACAAAGAAACTGTTCACAAAATGATAATTGCTCCAATGATGGTTACTCCCATTACCATTTTGTGTACAGTTTCTTTGTTTATGAGTCAAAATGTTTTGGAAGGTACGTTTAGTCAGCTCTATTTTAAGATCAGAATTTGTGCCCACCATTTTCTTATGTGAATTGTCCATCTGTTTTTTTAAACTATCTTTACTATTTTTCAGATCCTTTAATATGCTTTTTATAGTTCATGTATTAATCAAATCTACTTTTTTATTTTTTAATCTTGAATTAGCTTTATTTGATTAACGTGTCAATTAAATCTACTTTTCTATTTTTTAAATCTTTAATTTGCTATCTTTTTTAAGTATTAATCAAGTCTTTCTTTTTTTTTTTGAATCTTTTATTTACCATATTTAGTTAAAGTTTTAATCAAATCTATTTTTTTATTTTTCAATTCTTCAATTTGCTATCTTGTTAAAGGTTTCCTTTGCTTATATCTATCATCAAATCGTTGTTTGCACTTGTCTTATTGTGTTTAAAACTCCTATCTTGCTCTCTAAAAAACCTTTAACTGGAATGAGCTGCTTATGTTGAGAGATAATGTAAATTATACCACCACGTTTTTCCATCAAATAAAAAGGATCTCCTTTTCTGTAATCGTCACTCGTATCTTCTATAATAACTCAGATCATATAAATATATATATTATTTCTCAGTAACCAGTCAAACGCAAGCTGTTTTACCAGGAACCATGAGCAAGCACACAAACATTAACGCAATAAATACATACCACCCATGGGATGAGATACAGCAGATGAATGTGAACGCAACATGTCTAAAGTCATCTACATCAGCAGCACAGTTCCAGCGTAATCGAGCACAATCATATGTATAACACAAATGATACTTTATCGTTGAACGAAGACAATGCTACATTTTCACTACGTGTCACCATCACCTCGATAAATCTTTCTATGTTCTTCTCAATTTTTTTACATACTTCTAACAGTGCATACACTGAATTCATATAAAAAAGAAATTCCAACGGTTATTTCGATGTGCTCATTATTATCATGCGTATTATACCAAAATTAGAAATTTTTAATTTCTGCATTTTAGTTTAAGTCGGCATCTGCCTCAAGTCCGAGTGTAAAAGTCCCACGAGAGAATTAAGGCCACACTGTACGGGAAGTTAGAAAGTTAAACAAAAGTCTATCAAATATGTCCGCTCTATGCACACCACCAGCTATCAAGCCTGCTAAAAGGAATACACACGCCTGGTCTGACCGAACGCAAGCCATGTCTAAAATAAGAGTTTCAGCTTCCCTCTACTTACTTTGAGGCGTTTTTCAGTAGTAACTATAGCTGTAGCAGCTAAATAAAAATCCTTGTACACCAATGCAAACCTGCCTTACGCAAGGAAAAGTATGTGCTGGCTCTTGAAGTTTGAGAATTACAGAGTACTGGCTTCATATTGTTTTGAAAAATTTCACGAATCCCATCTACTGTCATGTTTATCATATCTATAACGTCTATTATTACCAGTCGTACACAATTTCGGTTTCATAACAACGAAAAATCAAACAAATTATATCAACTTAATGACCCATAAGGACACTATAAGTGTCATTATCAGTTATTAACTTTCTTTCTTCTTTATACCTTTTACAATCTTTCTCACCCCGCCAGTTGTCATCTCTTTAATCTGCTCGGTCTCACAAGTGGTTGATGTCAACCTTAACGCCGGTTTGTAGATCGCCTGTATTAAAAAAAAGGATAAAAAAATGTCGAGGGCAAAAAGAACGCAAGTGAGCGCAAAATGGGCTATATCAAAGAGAAAAAAGTTGCGGCTAGGAAGGTTTTGAGTACGCAACCAGACTACACTTCTCAAGGCCCATAACCTGTTAGCAGTATAGATGTATAAATACGAGATCGCGAAATACTTTTCAAAAGGCTTTAATAAGGATATCATGAAAGTTCAATTAATTTATTAGGTACCTTTATTAAATATACTAATTCACTAGGAACGTTTTTCTATAAATTATTCAAGAATGAATAAAAAAAGTTTAATGATTTTATTTGACACCGCTCAAGTTATATTAAAGATCGTAAATTACCTGGAAATCTTTTTTTATGAACGTATAATAGTATTCAGTTAAATGTTATGCTTCTCTGAAAAATAAAGCAAGAATGGTTCCTGGAATTTTAGCATTCACAATACCGACAGGTTAACAGAAAAAGTCATATTAGCAGAAGATGAAAGTTAGGCATAGTGTGAAAATAAATGGTTTGTCATTAAAGCTAGTTGCTGAGTAGCCCCTCTGATGCCATCGTTTAGGGGAAGACAATGATCAGAAATTTGAAAGCCTTGAAGCAATTACGTGATTTTTACTCTTAGTAAGAGCAAGAGTACAATATGCTGCACAGAGAACAAACGTCTAGCAGTGTTGATAAACAAAAAGGTACTCAGATACTGTGTAAGCTCCTGTGTGTGTAGTACAATAATTAAAATAACGCTCTTTTATTATGTTATTATTATTTTTTTCTAAATAATTGTTTTAATGTTGATACCACTTTCTTGTATAGAGATGCTCATAGTTATTAAATCAGCATCAGTTAGTGTGCCCTTAATTACTGCGCAGATATCTTCCATAAGGTTTTAAGGTTGGCGACAAGACCCAATTACGGAATCAAAACAATTGTTACTGTAACCAGAACAAGAGTAAAAGCTCTAAAAATAATAACAATTAACTTTGCTACCTGCATGTAAAATTTGGTAATAAAGCCTACCGCCCAGAGGCAATATATACTGTGCACCAACTACTGCGAACAACTACGAAATTTTGTAGGTTTGATTCATTGAAAGTCATTTAGTAAAATAACTATGCATGTTACGATGTAAAGTATGATTCTGGATTAAAAATTTTTAATGTCTGAACAAAATTAGAAATCCCTATATTATCATGTAACTTGACAAACTATTATGCTGGATTTCTTTTTTTTAAATATCCATACAATTCTTATCGTACGAAAGATTTTCTAATTCCGAATTCAGTCTTTCCTTTGATTTTTCAGTGAAATTTAAGGCTCATTACTGTTGAGAAAGACATTTTGATTTGAGGTGCTACGTACAAGCCCTATTGAATGAGGGTCAACTACATATAATTAACACATTTAACTTCTTAAACATTATAAGCATACACTGATGACGGAAATTCAAAATCAGTATTGCTACAAAAGTTATTACAAGCATTTAAACTACTAAGCAGTTTTGTGTTGGCAACTGATTTAGCATATAACAATTTTTCTCCTGCTCATGTAGTCATAAGTCTTGCCAAAATTACCAAATCATGTTTAAATATTTTTAACAGTGACTTGTCATCGAGCATACACAAATCTTTCTCTGTCAAGTCTAAGGAACAGATGATAATAGAAGCATGATAAAAAAATATTAAAAGGTTTGAATTTTTAAGACTCTCATTTTTGTAGACATGCGTTTCTTTGGTAATACCATTGTATTAGCTTGATATTACTAAATCAATAGATAAACGAATAATCTTATTTTTTACTCTGTCAAACGTATATCACAAACAAATTAGTGTGTCATTAGGAAATTGAGGATAGATGGCTCCGTTTGATTTTGATGCATTCTTGTAAAAAAATATAGCAATATTGGAAAAGACAGCTTCCAACTTCACTGGTTAATAAATTACTAACTTTTGTTCTATTCCGAAATTAGTTAAGAATCTGCCCTAGAAATGTTATTAACATGTTACAAAACATCAAAATACTGAGTAATATGTGTGAAGTATTAAATAAAGTAAAAAGTTAAGTAAAATCACTTTTTGAGGCATCCGCAGCCACCTACTTCCAGTGTGTAGTGAAGTATAACACATATTTTAAGATAATAGGAAAAAGTATTTGGAATTTATGTGAAGGCTTCTTTTAACAGATTAAAACTGTACTTTACATTGTGAGATTCGGTTTTTTATAGTCTTTTGGATATACGTAACAATTAGAAATTATACTATTAACCAATAACTTCAAAAACCAAGTGAGCCATATAATGCTGTAATATTACTGCATAGTGTAATACTGTATTGAATCTAAATTAAAAGTACTGCATACAGTTAGAATTTAAATGTAGTTTAATACTTATACTTCATTAAAATTATATTCTAAGATTTAATAGTACGTATCTATATTATGCGTACAGGTAAAATAGAATGATATAATTAAGTGTAGTAAATTTCTGAGGCACCAAAAGCTTTCATCTCCTGCAATGTAGTTAAAAATAATTTATTTGAATGTAATACGAAGAAAAAACTTAAAATTAGTACTTTGAACAAGTACTTCGTATGTTAGCTGATGTAATTATTAAATATTTTCTTAGTTTTAAGCAAGTAACTACATTAAAATTTCCTAGATGTTGTGTGCTTTTAAAAAAATAAGTTATTAAAAAATCTATATGGATGTAAATACAAATTATACTTATGTACTGTGCGTAACTAAAATTAACAGACATAACATCTAACCTACCTCTAAATTTTCGTTTGACTTCTTGGAAAAATATATATTTCAAAAACTGATCCATAGTTGTAGCTATTATCACTATTTCTTAAATCAATAAAAGTTTAGCATGATAATTAGTAAACAGCAAAAAAATGTATTCACTTGCATGCACGTAATGCCAGAGTGAGACTTGTTATGCCCAGCTACACAAGACCAGCCAATATACCGGTTGAGCTGCTCATAGTTGAACAATAGATTTGGCACATTAGTTACACCAATGGATTTATTTTTCAGTGTAGTTGAGGGGAAGAAGTTAATTTTTCAAGTATATGATCAAGAGGTAATCGATGAGCAATTGCCTCTGGGCGGTAGGCTTTATTACCAAATTTTACATGCAGGTAGCAAAGTTAATTGTTATTATTTTTAGAGCTTTTATTCTTGTTCCGGTTACAGTAACAATTGTTTTGATTACGTAAGTGAGAGCAAGAACGGTGAAAAAGGGTGTATTATTACCCACCAATTCGTCTGGAATTTTCAGTAGATCATTCACGTTGAACAAAAGCTGTTCTGCGCCCTGAACTCTCTGTCATCCATGGACAAGATTTTCGATTTAATTAAAGGGATTAAAAGCATTTGCTTATTGACAGACGAGACATGAAAAGAATTAGGAGGTAAACAGTCATAGAAGTGGTCTGCAGCTTCGGTCAAGGCAAAAAGGGCTTTAATTTTGTGCCTGGAAAAAGCCATGCAACTGACTGGGGACGATTGTTTTAGAAAGACAACCAGGAAAATTTCATTGCTACCACTGGTCTGGAGAGTGCGCATATGATTTAAACCTAGAAAGAATTTTCTCTCAAGCAAGAGTTGTTGGAAGCGATTCTTTGATGGGCCATCAAACACAGCTAATATCTATTTTTTTTACTACATTGCGGAGGTCAGTTGGTCTGGATGTTTGGTTAAGCAGTTCAAGGACGCATAAACAGAGGATATAGAATACACTACTTCTTAATACAGACTATACTCTTTGGCATAAGAGTGTATTACCCTCAAGTTTTTAAGCAATTAAATCTACTTACGTCTTTGGATTAGTTATTTTTGCATTACACAGCGTGGACTCAGGGTGCGCCAACCAACCATAACGATTGAGCATATGAAACACAAAAATTTTAGGAGTATGGTAACCTGTGGTTTAAGGCACAAGGACAACAAAGGCATTTGAAGTTGCTGCCTGTAACAAATTCTCAAAAGCAGTTTTATTGCTGTCATGACTTACAATGCCACTTTAAGACGAAGCAATTTTTTATCAGGGATAGCCGTGTCACGATATCAAGATTAGCAATTACGAAAAAATGTTTAAGGACGATGTCCCAGTACTCAGTTGAATGAGCAGACGAAATGTCCCAGTTGTCGATCACTTTTTTTCTGTGATATAGTTTCCTTGATATTGAGTTTGATTCTTTAAAGTAAAAATAAACTTAGTTTCATAAATTACCGCTTATTTTGTACTACACCAGGTTCACCACTGTTGTAGTACTACACACACATGTTCTCACTTAGCTTTAAAAAGAATTCCCATATATAGTACTATATCGCAGTTGAGTAGAATAAACATTTTACATTGACGACACTCTGCGATTATTGTTTAATATTGTAAGTAAAGATAAAACTTATATACATTGTTAGTGCGTTTTCTGTTGTGTACATCTTTATATACATATTTATATTACCATTGCTGTATATTAATTTTTAGTGACTTGATAAGGACTGCCTTGGAGTAGTCGAAACGTCATTTTTCAAATAAAGTCAATTTAAACAGCATAGCCCTTAGTACTTGTCATTATTTATTGTATTATTAGCTGTTCTTGGAATCAAACAATATATTGAATCAGACGTTGGAGCTGAAATGATTGGACGTCAATTCTTTATGTCTTGAAGACGGAAGATGTACACACACAAAGGGAAACAGCCAAGAGATCAGCTGATCCAGATTCTAACAACACATCTCTTCGTTAACGTAACGACAGTATTACACTTAGCAAGTAAGGTTTTCAATTACAAGATTAGAATTGATCTTTTTAATTATTACGATTTATATAAAGAATTAGGAAAAGCTAGAAGTAGATGTACTTTTTTATTACTTTGTAAATATTTTAATTTATTTCCAAATCATATAAATAATGTTACCAAAAATATAGATAGATTATACTTTTACAGTTTTTCAAAGAGAAAAAAGAATGACAATTTTTGTTCAAATATAAAAGAAAAAATTTTAAAAATGGAAATTTCAGACATTAATATATATAAAAATTATTTACAAAAAGAAATAGATAAAATTGAAAAGTCTCTTATATTTACATTAGGTATTAGATTTTTTGAACTTTTTGAAAGATTTTTTCATTACAAATCTAAAATAGGTATAAAAACCTTTGACGATATTCTTACTAACAAATTCAAAATACTATATTTTAGAAAATACAAACATACTTATGAAAAGAAAACAAACATCAACAATAACAGTATAATAGTCTCTAAAACCAATAGTAACATCAAATCCAAATGGTTACACAATCTTACTACTATTAACTTACCAGAAGAGGTACAATTTTGTATAAATCTAGGAAGAAATTTCGCTTTCTTTGATTTTGAAAATCAAAATGAAACCAAAAGAGTCTATCTAGAACTTTTTAAGAGTCTAAATAAACCATTACATGAAAATCAAAGTATTAGTAACAATATAAAGTTTAAGATTCTAGATTTAGTAAAAACACATATAAAAAATAACAATAAAAGTAGCTTGGACAAATTAATATCAAACATGTTAAATAATTGTAATAAGTTTTTAAAAAATATCAAAAACATAATGATCACGAAAAGTGACAAGGGTGGAGCTTTCGTCATTATAGATAAGCAAGACTATATCAATAAAGTTGAAGAAAGTCTGAATGACAAAAAATTGTATGAGGTGGTAGAGCACAATCCCCTACCTTCTTTAATCAATAAAACAAGTAACCTGTTGAATGAATTGAATGGGTCAGACCTTTTTGGTGATAGTGGTAATAAAAAAGTTTTTAACACAATAAGGGACAAATGTATTTTGGCTAAGTGTTATGGCTTAGTTAAGGTACATAAACCAAATCAGCCCATGAGGCTTATAATCTCAAATATAGGATCTCCCACATATTTTTTATCAAAATGGGTTTCAGAATTTTTGAAAAATAATTTACCTCCTTTACCTCATAACGTAAAAAATAGTTTTGAACTTAAGAATGATATTAAGAATTTCCTTATACCTGACGGTTTTTGTATCATAAGTTTTGATGTCGTTGCTTTATTTAATAACATTCATTTTAAATCAGTAAAAGTAGCTTTAGAATCAGTTTGGCACATTTTAAATTTAAAAATTAACTTGGAATTCTTTTCATTTCTAAATATCATTAGGTTCATTATAGAGAATAATTATTTTAGCTTCAATAACAAAAATTACAGACAAAAGTTTGGATCTGCCATGGGAAGTCCATGCAGCCCATTACTTGCAGATATAGTTATGCGTCACATTATAAAAATGCTATTATTTCTCGGTCCCTTTGAAATTAAATTAATAAAAGTTTACGTAGATGATTTGTTGGCTTGCATTAAGATTTGGGAATCTGACAAAGTTTTAAATTATTTGAATTCAATTGATAAGCATATACAGTTTACTATGGAGACACCTAATAACAATAGCATAAATTATTTAGATATGACTTTCACATGCGATAATAATGGACGCATTAAAACCAATTGGTTTTAGAAACCAACACATGCAAACCTATATTTGAATTATTGGTCACACTCTCCATTGTCACAAAAAATTGGAGTGATTTATTCTTTGGTCGATCGTGCAATTAAATTGTCAGACACTTGTTATCACAATAACAACCTAAAAAAGGTATATGAAATTCTGAAAGTAAACAATTACCCACCCGATTTCATAAAAAAACACGCAGAGAGAAGAAAAAAAATTATATTTTATTATAATAAAAATGATAATAATAATAATTCAAATGAAAAATCAAATGATGATAACAAAAACTATATTGTTTTACCGTATATAAAAAATTGTGATAGTAACTTCAAAAGTTTATTAAATAAAGTAAGTTATAAAACCATTTTTAAATCTGTAAATAAACAATAATTCTTAAACCAATTGGGAAAAGACTCAATTAAAAATAAGGATAAAGTTTGTTCAGTCTATTGTATTAAATGTAAAAATTGTGATAAATGTTATGTTGGTCAATCTAGTCAAGTCGTATCAAAAAGAATAAATGAACATAAGAGAGATAAGAAAAGTAAAAAGAACGAATCAGCTATTTTTAATCATGTACAGGACAGTGGCCACTCGTTTGATTTTGATGATTTTAAAGTTATAGATAATAAACCAAATTTTTATAAGCGTTTAATATCAGAAATGGTTTTTATAAAAAAATGTAATACAGTTAACAAAGTTACAGATACACAAAGTTTAAGCTCAGTTTTTGAATTTTATATAAACAAATACTTATAACAATTCTTATAATTTGATAATTCATAACAATTTATATCCATCAATCTCTATTTATCGGTTAGTGGCCACTTTCCTTGATATTGAGTTTGTTTCTTTAAAGTAAAAATAAACTCAGTTTCATAAATTACCGCTGATTTTGTACTACACCAGGTTCACCACTGTTGTAGTACTACACACACATGTTCTCACTTAGCTTTAAAAAAAATTCCCATATATAGTACTATATCGCAGTTGAGTAGAATAAACATTTTACATTGACGACACTCTGCGATTATTGTTTAATATTGTAAGTAAAGATAAAACTTATATACATTGTTAGTGCGTTTTCTGTTGTGTACATCTTTATATACATATTTATATTACCATTGCTGTATATTAATTTTTAGTGACTTGATAAGGACTGCCTTGGAGTAGTCGAAACGTCATTTTTCAAATAAAGTCAATTTGAACAGCATAGCCCTTAGTACTTGTCATTATTTATTGTATTATTAGATGTTCTTGGAATCAAACAATATCTTGTTTAGTTCAAATTCAGTTTAAGCTTTATAATTTACAAGTAACTTTAGAAAAAAAATTAAAAAAAAAAACACTTTATTACTTAAGAAAACAAATTTGTTCTGCAATTTGTCAGGTTACAGTTTTTATTTAGTTTACAGTTGCTTATTCGTACATTATTATCTAATAAAGTATGAAACAATAACAATTTTTTTGCAGCATTTCTATTTTAGTTTTTAAGTGAGCCAAAACGTACAATTTGGAATTATTTCCACAGAAAAAGTATTGACAAACAGGTAAAATAATGATACGTTTGTGTATAGACCTGTCTTAGTTTAAGATGAGATGCTTTGAATAGGTTTTAGCTTAAACTTTAGTCACGTTACTTAATTTGTGCAGGCTATTTGGTGCAAAATATCTCACACCTAACCTTGTATATAACATTACCCAGAATCGTACAGAAATAAGTCCACGAGTGCGCCATACCTTGTATCCTTACATCATGGTATTTACAACTGTACATTCTGCACAAATAGTATAAAAAACAGTTGTCTTAAATTCAATTATTTTCCAAGATTTATCTTCAATGCTTATTATTATTTGGAAATTCAAAGTGATCAGTGATCCGTTGGGGGCGAAATGTAAGAAAATAAATAAATACAAGAAAAGTGTATTTAAATTTTCTGCGTTGATTTATTGATGCGCAACGTTTCGCTGACAATATGCGTCAGCCTCATCAGGCTACAAAATTAAAATTAAAAACACACAATGAGTGATCTGGAAGGCTCAAACACAAAAATACAATAAATTTTTTTTGTAAATTGTTACCGCAGGTACGCGAGAATTCGTAAGTTTGGTTAACTGACTCGTCACCTGTCGTGCTGTCGACTGACAATAAATTACAACCACAAGCCAGCGCTTATATAGGCGGAGCCGCAAAGGTAGACGGTAAAGGGCGATGAACTCGATCGGGACATTTAAACTTTCGTAGTAAAGGAAGGTATGCTCTATTAAAGGAAAGCACATCCTCCTTTCTATTGATGTTGTGTTTGTCGAGTTTTATATAAAGCATTTTGGAAATAATTCTTTTTTTATATTTGGATTCTTTGTCAAGGATTTTAAAGTTATCCCAATCAAATTCATGGTCAAAATTGATTTGGTGTGCACAAACAACGGAATCGGAGTTTTTACTTTTCATATGTTCACTGATGCGGACCTCCGCCGCTCGCTTTGTCTCACCCACATATGACGCAGGACAATTTTTACAATAAAACTTATATACTACATTTGTCTGTTTATGTTTATTCGTTGTATCTTTTCCTAAGCGGACGATATGCTGCAGTTTATTGTTAATAAGAGGGTAAGTGTAAATATTGTAGGGTTTTAACATGGTTGAAATTTTTTCAAAATTATTGTCAATATATGGTATGCCAATTTTGCAGAGAGGGTAGGTGTTTGTAGTGCTTCTGTTATGGTTACTATATTTGTGTCTTTTTAATCTGACCTTTATGTTTTTATTAATTAAGTTAAAAGGGTAATTGTTTTTTATCAACAGGTTTTCCTCAGGTTTTCCTCAGGTTCAGGTTCAGGAGTAAAGACCGAAATCCGTGACAAATTATCTCAATATTTAGTTAATGCTTGTAAACAAAAGCTAGCTATTTCTAGAAAGGACCGCCAATATGCAAAAAATTTAAAATCAACGAAAAATTTTCTAAACAAAAATCCCGATATATTTTTTCACCTCTGCTGACAAAGGCAACGTTACGGTTTGTCTCAAAAAAAGTGACTATACGGAAAGAATGCATAATTTACTGTCTGATAAATCGACGTATAAAATTATTTCAAAAAACCCATTAAACTCTCTACAAAAGAGAACTTCTAACATTCTAAAGAATCTCAACTCTAACGGCTTCCTTTCTAGAACATACCATCCCAACGCTTTGTCGCTCACAGATACAACTCTAACTAAATGTTATGGCTTGCCAAAAATTCACAAGGTCGATGCCCCTTTATGTCCTATCGTCTCTCTTATCAATAGCCCTACATATTTTCTAGCAAAAGTAATTTACGATGAACTCAAGAAGTCAGTCAACGTTCCAATATCACAAATTAATAATAGCTTTGAATTGAAAAACAAACTAAAAAATATAAAACCCACTACTAATTATAGAGTAATGTCTTTAGATGTCAGCTCCCTATTTACTAATATTCCTCTAGAGTTGGTACTACGGAGCATCGATCGACGTATTGTGACCATAATGAATAAATGTCGAATCCCGGTTGATGAAATTCGACAATGTACAGAATTTTTGTTTAATAATACTTTTTTTACTTTTGACAACATTTTTTATCAACAAATTTTCGGCACGCCAATGGGTTCTCCTATTTCACCTTTGTTTGCTGACCTTGTAATGGACGACCTGGAAAATGATTGTCTCTCCATCTTAAAAAATAACTATAATATTATTCCATCTTTTTATTTTCGTTACGTGGATGATGTATTACTTTTTATTAATGTTGACCATATTGACCAAATCTTAAATATTTTTAATTCATATTATCCCAAACTACAATTTACATATGAAATGGAGATTGACAAGAAACTCAACTTTTCAGACTTGACGACAATAAGAAATTCTAATTATTTTAATTTTGACTGGTTTGAAAAACCTACTTCTTCCAGACGAATCTTAAATTATTTTTCTGGTCATCCAGTTAGCTATAAGAGAAATATTGTTTTTAATTTGGTTGATAGGGCGATCTTACTTGCCAGTACACGTTTTCACGGTGTGAATATTGCTAGGGTGAAAAACCTGTTGATAAAAAACAATTACCCTTTTAACTTTATTAATAAAAACATAAAGGTCAGATTAAAAAGACACAAATATAGTAATCATAACAGAAGCACTACAAACACCTACCCTCTCTGCAAAATTGGCATACCATATATTGACAATAATTTTGAAAAAATTTCAACCATGTTAAAACCCTACAATATTTACACTTACCCTCTTATTAACAATAAACTGCAGCATATCGTCCGCTTAGAAAAAGATACAACGAATAAACATAAACAGACAAATGTAGTATATAAGTTTTATTGTAAAAATTGTCCTGCGTCATATGTGGGTGAGACAAAGCGAGCGGCGGAGGTCCGCATCAGTGAACATATGAAAAGTAAAAACTCCGATTCCGTTGTTTGTGCACACCAAATCAATTTTGACCATGAATTTGATTGGGATAACTTTAAAATCCTTGACAAAGAATCCAATTATAAAAAAAGAATTATTTCCGAAATGCTTTATATAAAACTCGACAAACACAACATCAATAGAAAGGAGGATGTGCTTTCCTTTAATAGAGCATACCTTCCTTTACTACGAAAGTTTAAATGTCCCGATCGAGTTCATCGCCCTTTACCGTCTACCTTTGCGGCTCCGCCTATATAAGCGCTGGCTTGTGGTTGTAATTTATTGTCAGTCGACAGCACGACAGGTGACGAGTCAGTTAACCAAACTTACGAATTCTCGCGTACCTGCGGTAACAATTTACAAAAAAAATTTATTGTATTTTTGTGTTTGAGCCTTCCAGATCACTCATTGTGTGTTTTTAATTTTAATTTTGTAGCCTGATGAGGCTGACGCATATTGTCAGCGAAACGTTGCGCATTAATAAATCAACGCAGAAAATTTAAATACACTTTTCTTGTATTTATTTATTTTCTTACATTTCGCCCCCAACGGATCACTGATCACTTTGAATTTCCAAATTCACCGGAGGGCACTGATATATACTAGCAAATCACCAACTTATTATTATTTGTCTAAAGTTACTATGACTGGAGGCATTGAGCTAGTTATCTTAAAGAATACGGAAAAATTTTTAACATTAAATTAAACGAAATTTTTAAGAAATTTTTTGATTTCTTGCTTTTGGTGTTATCATAATAATACCCGTTATGTCTGACGTATACTTAAAAGAAGTCAGATTCAAGACAATGGTGCTTTTCTTCAGTTCGCGCAAAATCTGTACTTTCAAGTTGAATACCTTTAATTCTAACTCTATTGACCTTATGTCCATAGCTACATCATAAATAGTCGTACCTATAATTTTTGGTAATAATACAACAAATTTCGATAGCTTATAATTATGGAATGAGTCATTACAATGGATAACTACGCTTTGTTATATAAATAATGGGTGCATAATAACTAAAGTAAGACATACTAGAATAAATTGATAATAATTTTATTATATTTTAATTTATACTACAGCTTTTTTGTAAAGCTGTAATTAAGTTTAAGCTATTATATGTGCCAAGCAAATACTTGATTTTTTCAAACTGTGTAAAATTTTTTAAAACTAGTACAGAAATAAAACTAAATATGAGGAGTGTATTCGATATTTTAAATAAAGGTTATTATTACCAACTTTTGAGTATCAAATTTACTGAATTTAACTTTCGAAAAAATGTAAAAAAAAATTTTGCCTGTGTTAAAAATTGTATATTCTCGTAAAGATAAAAAAATTAAGTCTCAAAGATGTCAACTTATAAATGTATGGTCACGTACAGTACATATTTTTTATCTCGTAAGTAAAGACATACAACATATTCTGAATTTCACTTGAATCTGTAGAAGCTAGAAAAGTGTTATTACTCTCTTTTTTGCTTATATGGGTTTAAATAGATACTACGACACGTTTTGGCTTTTCACGACATCAATCTAAGCAAAAATAATAAAAATTAACTTAATTTATATTTAACTTTGAAAATTACTTTTAAATGAGAAATAATGTAGCTTTGATAATAATAATAAAAAGTAAAGTGTAGATAAAAAAAATCAGTCTTATTTGTTTAAAAATCCATAAAACAAATAATGCCATAATCCATAATAAAATACTGAATATTATAATAGTGATAATAAACAACGTCTATGATATTATTTATTTAAATTATTCGATAAAATTATTACTTAAAAGCTTTTTTTGTACCATAATGAAATCTCAATTTATAAAAGTACTATAATCAAGCATAGTATTAATAATATAATTTTTAATACAAGATGTCATGTTTATATTTTTACTCACTTAGTCAAAAACTCATAGCAACTGTAGCAACTGTGAAAACACGTATTTAGAATATCCATTCATGTTAGTATAATTTACTGTCCTCTAAAATATGAAATAGCTATCAAATTATTTACGATCTGTCAAAGTTTTTACTTAAACGTTTTAAACAATAATTTTTATTTAAGTATAGTATATTTATTTACATAAAGACTTAAAAGCAGTTTATTTTAACCTTACATCAATTAGCTCATTTGTGATAAGACATAAAGTAAAGTTAAACGGTTTTAAAGCCAACTATACTATTTTATAATAATTTAAATGCTCTTTACTATTACGTAATAAACGTTTAATAACTCTATTAGCAATAAATATCATTGAGATGATTCTTTGTGCACGTAATTTTTACTTCTATGTTTTTTCTTTGACATTCAAGATATATTAATAATGAGTCCCAAGTTCTGACTCTAGACATGGCTACGTATAATTTTCCGTGGTTAAAAATGTCACTTCTAAGATCGATACCAACCTTCTAGAACATTTCTCCTTGAGACTGATTTATCGTCATTGCAAACGCAATTCAACTAAAAATTGTCTTTTTTTTTAAGTGAATGGATACACATTTTTACAATGGATAGAAATACAATTAAAAAATACAATATCGTCACATTTATCATCCGTTAAGACCTTACACTTCAATAAATGATTGAATAAATGAATAACTTGCAGTCGTGTGCTATTGCATAAGCCTTCACTTATACTTATATTTCTTATTAACATAATAATGCAATTTTTCCTTAGACACAATTTATAAGGAGGCAGACTTGGTGAATTTGAGCTATTAAGGTACTCTGGTAAAAGAAAGTCAGAAAGTATACCATTACTACTATTTTTGATACTATCAATTCTTGTATGGATATGTTTTGTTAATCTATTTAATAAATTAGTTGATTGGTCATTAATATTATCAACATCCACAATTATAGCTGATAAAATAGCACATTTACTCATGTCTTCAAAATTGTTGTCTTGTATGAGATTTCCTAAAACGTTTTGAGCTATACAACTATCGATTGGTAGTACACAATGATAAGAAAGCTAAATATTATTATTATGGTTATTTAAAGTACCATTTCCAACATCTAATAAAAATTGAGAAAATTCTATTTCTTGCCGTAAGACCCTTATATTCATTTTTATTTGAAATTTTAAAAAACTACGTCATAATAAACTATACATGATAGATACGTTTATTCTTTCGCTCCAAGTTTCATGATTTTTTAAAGAAAGAAGTGGCCTGAAGTCTCCACCAAATGACATAATTTTTTCAAGTATACTATCAAATTAATACGTCTTTTACGTCTTTGTATCCTGTTAACAATGACAATCGATCTCCTGGACTACTTTTTGTTATTGATTAACAAGAAGCTTTGGATTATCGTATGATTGACAACTCTGTACTAGATTATAAACTAATGTGTGTATAAATAATAAAAGTATTATGAAATGATAAAACAAGAAATTAATGCGCAATTTTTGTAAATTAATGGTAGTCAACAGCCTGATGAATTACAATTGTTGTTGTCATTGAAACCAAGTGAAGATTTACAAAGATACAATTTTCAAAGAGATAATGAAGTTGCAGCCATATTTTCTACATCAGTTGATGGAGAGATTCCAGAATCCTACGTTACTATGTGGAATAGGAACACCAAAAAATTAGAATTTTATTAGTTCCAGATGAATTTAATCCTTTTATGATGGGTTGTAGATTATACCAACAATGGATAGTGGATTATTTTATTAAAATAGAAAAGGATAGAATTCAACATTGCAATGATTATCAAAAAGAGTTAAGGGCTGATATGTACTAAGTCTTACATGGTTATATACAAACTTCTGCTCGTAATGTATTGGATAACGTGGGCAAGACTGTTATCCTTCCTTTAATGTTTAGTGGATCCCTACGTCATTTGCAACAATGTTACCCAGGTGCTATGGCAATCGTTAATAAAAATGCTACACCAGATATTTTTCTTACAATAACATGTAATCCTAATTGGTGTTAAGTACGGGAAAATATATTACCCAGCCAACAAAATTTAGACAGACCAGATATTGGAGGGTGAGCGTTTCGCTAAAAAAAAAAGATCGCTTACTTTATTTTGTTCAAAAAAAAAAATTGTTTCGGAAAAGTTGCAGCTTATGTATACGTTATTGAATTAAAGAAACGAGGCTTACTTTACATGTATTTGTTAATAACATTAATCGTGGTTACGAAATTACCACGTCTCACGTCATCAATAAACTTATATTATCTGAAATTTCTATTTGAAGACTTAATCCTCGATTACATGAAATTGTCATAAAAATATTCTACAAAGATTGTATGGTAAACGATAAGTGTACTAAACATTTTCCTAAATCATTTCATAATAAAACGACTTTAGATGAAAATAATTGTCCTCATTCTTATAAACGTCCTGGAAATCATTTAGTAGATAGTAAATGACTTGTTTCTTGTTGCCCTAACCCACTAGAAATGTTTAACTATCACATAAATGTAGAAGTTGCTTCTTACATATAGTGAATTAAATATTTATATAACTATATCTACAAAGGTCATGATGCAGCTATTATGATAGTAAGAGAAACAGATGAAAGTAACACAATCAATCATAATGAAATTCATAACTTCGTTAAAACTCGTTTTGTAAGCCCAGTAGAGGCCTGCTATCGTATACTAAAAAAATCATTGTAAGACAAAAGTCATGACATTGTTAGATTGCCAATACATCTACCAAATGAACAGAGTATTATAATTCCAGAAAATGCCAAAGACTTAATTGTTATGAATAACTTAAATAATTCGAGTAGTATGATACTTGACTATTTAAAACTGAATAAAAACTGGGAAGAAGCCTGGCAATATTTTTCTTCAGAAATTCCAATTTATGTTACGTACAAAAAAATAAGAAACAACAATGCAACTAAATCTTCTTGGAACCTGAGACAAAAACAATTTAATTGTATTGGTCATCTGTAGTCCGTGAGTTTAACTCAAACAGAATTATTTTATTTAAAGGTAACATTACTACACGTGAAAGGTGCCAAAGGTTACACTGACATAAGAACAGTAAATAATATTATACACTTATCTTCTGCAACAATTTGTTTAGCACTAAGACTGATCGAAGATGATGAAGAATGGATTAAAGCTATAAGAAGAGACACTATTGATGATGCCCAAGAGACTTCGTCTTCTATTTGCTTAGATAATTGTACATTGTCAACTTGTTAATCCCTAAAACTTGTAGGAAAAATACAAACATGCAATTTAAAAAAATTTTTTCAAACTACTGATTGTTAAGTAAGTTACCAAATGGCTTATTCTAACATAAATAATTTACTTAATAATAAGGCTCAAATGTTACTTGATTCTCCTACTATGAAAAAATCTGTTATTAACACAGTAAACTACAATTGTCATTATGAACAGTGCATGCATTCGAAGTAAGTGAACGTCAGTATAACCAATTAAATACTGAACAAAAAAAAGTAGTTGACATTGGACTTAAAGCTTCCTAAGATGAGAATTACGATGTCCCTAATTGTTTTTATTCAGACGTACAAGGAGAATCTGGAAAAACTTTTATGTACACCACTATATACAATACATTATTTTTAAAGAGTATTAAAGTGAGCTCAATGGCATTCACCGGAATAGCCACCATTTTACTCCCTCATAGTGAAATAGTTCACAAAACTTTTTGCCTACCAGTTCCTATGTTTCATGATTATTTTTCAAGTTTAAAAGCACAGTCAAAAGAAAGTATATTATTAAACGATACCAAAGTTTTTATTTGGGATAAAGCACCAATGGCCCCAAGATATGCATCAGAAATAGTAGATAGGACATTAAAATTAATTTCATAGAACATACAATATTTCACACTATCTTGAGTGTCTATTAGCACATTATGATTTTTATTTAAGAATCTGCCATGTAGACTGTAGTCAACCTGAAAAAAGTCATAATTTAAAACATGTAATGGAACACGGTATACTATAATTAATATAAGAATAAATAACGAATTTAGTTAGTTGATCAGGACTATTTTAGTAGTTTACTATACATACATATGTGCAAGTATAATCGTTAAGCTAGCCAATCAACTAAAACTTTGAATTTTGTATTCCTAATGTACAAAAGATTATGAAAATAATTAATAAAGAATATATTTGTTAAACTTTGTAAAAGAAAATTTAAAAATTTTTAACAGTTCTTAACATTTGAATGGAAAAGTTAAAGTTACTCAAGAAAAAGTGCAGATTAAAAAAATCGAGCAAAATAAGCCGTGGTAGAGTTAAATTGGTCTATAAGTTTTTTCGCAAAGCGTAAATTTTGATAAATCTATTTTTAATTAGTTAACACATCAAATCTAAACTAACAGTTATGACTTCAATAAACATCTATTTAAAAACTTCATTAGCAGACTAATCAGAAGTTATGAAAAGCAAAACAAAATATGGTATGTAAGAAAATGAGCTTTACATTACATAAAGAACATAAATGGTGTAACGCTGTACCCAGTTAGCTTGGTGCACTCACACCTCGACCCTGGGCCCAACGCTACAAGTACAACTGTGCAGTTCCGGCCTCTTTGGTATGACCACCGTACCCTGGTGTTGTAACCCAAAGTACCCCGCACAGCTGTAGATTCCTCTTTCTTTTTTTTTCGATTTCACAAGGAGCCACTATTTTGCCCCCTAAAAGTCACTATCCGTGAACCCCAGCCACTACCTGCTTTGATCGAGGAGGGCACGAAGTGCACCTCGCGACTCAAATCACCAGATCGCACAGCCACTAACTTAAACAGACAGTACTCACGGATAATGCCTTTGACCCCTAGCTTCCTTGCGGTCTCCTGTACCTGATGTCAGCGTTGGCCCTGGTCCTTTACCACCCTCAAGCCACCGAACGCACCAGCCAGCCAACACCCAAGGACAGATTTCCCGGTCAACAAGACACGCGGGATAGCTGGCCAACAACCCAAACTCGAAATTTGCGATGATTTCACGTCAACCAAGGAAACTTCCCGTAACAAAGTGACGTAGCAAGACTAAATCGAATACTGACTTGCCCCGCTTCCTTTCTCTAGCTCAAAACCTCGGAAAGAATCCCTACCAGCCCTTTGATTGATCGCCTACCGTCGATCAACAATTTTGGATTGGCTAATTAATCAACAGCGCCCTCTTTTATTAACTTAAACATCCCTTATTCCTTACCCACATAATATTTTGACCGGCAAGTCGTGCCGGCTCCTCCACCAGTCTGGTCCGTATGTTTCAGACCGTTCCACTCCTTCAAAAGTGGAGGCGCCGTCACAAACCATTTACCCATCACCAACCAATAAGCCACACCTCTCATGCCTATGTCACGTCAGCGCCACTCACCAAGCGCGCGCGCACGACCCATGGCCTGAGAGGCAATATCCGATCACGCCGAGCACATACACAGGCACGCACATATGCAACTTAGGGATTTACCACAGCCAGGCCACTGTGTGCACGTGCTCGACGCTGCGACTTCGTCGCAATCCTCCCCCCTAAACAACAAATACTCTTTCTAATTTAAATCTCCTCAGCCACTATCCAATAAAAGTAATTAAAAAAAATTCTTCAGCCACTGCTGGTTTGCGGATTAATACAAAAAAAAAAAAAAAAAAAAAAATGACTACTATCTCTCCTCAAAATTCCCTAATGGTCTCTTGGGAGCGCTATCCTCAACATCTGATTTCGCAAATTGGATGGGAGGCCTCTGGTCACCTGAAGAAGATGAAGAAGCTTCCTTCGTTGTGCCGTGATTTGGGAAGTCACCTGGGGTTCAGGATTAAACCGACGAGATACCCATTGACCGTAAACTTCGAAACGTCTCTGCCTTCCGTAATGCCTCCACAAATACTCCTAGTGTGCGTCGCTACAACGCGGACAGCTGGAGAAATCGGTGCCGCGTCGCCCACAGTTGTGACAGAACATGGCTGTCACAGGTGCCTGACACAACACACGAAAATGCCCCGGCGCCCAGCAGTTGAGGCACACCCCTGGCAGTACTGGTGAGTTTACCAATAGATCCATACCAATGGCCTTAAGTTCTCTGAGCATTACACCGCGCAGGCGAATTTGAGGCCCCGGACGGGCTAAACTTAAGTCCCGCTCCTCCGTTTCTTTCCTCGGTGGAGGATTACGAGGCAATACCTCCCGCCATTCCCGAGATATCGGCGGTAATTCCCCAGGAACTTCCCCTTGACTCAATATTCTCTCGTTATGGTGTTGTTTCCACTCGAAATTTTCTGGGATCTCTTCTACCCGCTCATTCCGTTGACCCCGTTGGTGACGAAATCGATGCAGTCGTACCCGCAGGCAGTGACACTCGACCCACACTTCCTCCCTGAGACCGAGGAACCAATGGCAATGTTTCAGAGACTGAGCTTAACATAGATCGATCTTCAGGCCTTGGCAGCAACTGCTCGGCAATCTCTGGGTCGATAGGCGTTGTTGACCGTCTAATCGGGGAGCCGGCTTCCGACGATCCTTCCTGCCGTTCGATCCCCAAACTAGCTTCGGCCCAATCGAAACCACGCTCACCAGCCCGTTTTCGGGCTCTATGATGGGAGCGACGACTCGGGCCCAGAGTGGGGTCAATAGTGGATGCAGGTCGGGATTCGTCTCCCAGATTGGCTTCCCAATCATTACTCCAACTTTTCTCATTGATTGGCAACCCCAGATGCCTAGTGGGGACAAGAGGTCACGACCGGCCTTCTTCCATAGAACTTAATTTGGCCCCAGAAGAAGCTACTTCAATCAATGGAGGACTTTCCGTCAAAATCGCGTTCAGTTGAACCTGCACAAGGCATGCCACCTCAGATACGTCCCAAGGAGTCAAAGGCAGACTCGGGTCCGGGTTATCCTCTTCCAGCCCATTAACAGCCATCGAGATTGGACCCTGCCAACCCTGAACTGTTTCCTCGCTCACTTGGATCAGCAAAGGATCCTCGTCCATCTGCTCCATCCAGGGATCGCATAAGTGAAGCATAATATCCCCAAACCTCGGTTCAGGAGGTTGCTCCAACTCAGACAGCCAAATTTCGTAATATTTCAGATAGTTTGGAGTCAAACCAGGTGATGACAATTCTGGTTCCATACCCCTGAAAGAGACATGAATACAACCCATCAACTTAGTCACTACGGCTGTACCCATTAACGAGAAGTGGCTGCCAGTCTTGGGGGGACATATCTTTTAAGCTCTGACACGTGAACCTTAGCATTTTTAGCATTCGTTACCATATCAAGTACGTAAACGACGGGAGACTTAACTGCAAATATCGTAAACGGCCCCTCATACCGTGGTGCTAGTTTAGCTGAGAGCTGATTGGCAGCACTAGACAAGGGGTGAATTCTACGCATAACTTGATCTCCCACAGAAAATATTACAGACTTTCTACCCCTGTTGTAATACCTCATCTGTTTGTCACGAGCTTCGTCAATAAATCTAGCCACTAAGTCACGCAACGCGTCTAATCTTTTAAGCCGATCCAGCCACTCTTCTGGAGCCACCTTTATTATCGGCACTTTCCCTTCTACCTCTCGTCTCAAGCTTTTAACTGGCCAAGGTTGCATACCAAAATTATGAAAAGCTGGCGAGACCTTAGTGGACGCCTGCACAGCTGTGTTCACAGCATGACGGAACTCATGTAGATGTAAGTCCCAAGAGCGATGATCAGCCTCTACAAACATGGCGATCATTGTCTTTAACGTCCTATTAACCCTCTCCACGGGATTGGCCTGAGGATGATAGGGAGGTGTAGTTACGTGGGTTACCCCATACTCAACTAATACCTCCTCTAGCTACTTATTACAGAACTCCTTCCCATTATCGGTCAAGAAGTATTCCGGCGTTTCCCAACAAAACAGTACCAGTTCCTGAAACGCAGCAGCAATACTCTTTCCGTTAGCCTTACACAGTGGCTTCAGTCCTATCAAACGGGTGAACAGATCCTGAAAAACCACAATATATTTGTACCGGCTCTTACTGGGAGGTAGCTCCATCACATAAGCAGCCACTACCGTCCAAGGGCGTTCCACTATTCTCGAGCCCATCAAGCCCTGCGGTCCAGTCTGCGAAATTTTATACTTCTGACACACTGGACACTGCTGAACGAACGTGTAGACGTCATTCCACATGCCAGGCAAAAAATATTCTTTAGCCACTCTGTCATACATTTTTTCTATCCCAAAATGTCCTGTGCTGATGAGGTTATGGGCATTGGTCAAAACCTTTTCTCGCTTCTCGAGGGGAATCACCAACCTTCAACTATCATCTCTATACGTTATGGGATCCAGTAACTTATCGGCTTTGAACTTGTACAGCAAGCCGTTTTCAGCCCACCAAATCGTGTACTTATGAGGGTCCAACTGGACTTCTGCCAATTTTTTAACGTACCAGGGATCAATGATCTCTTAAAAGACCATGATCTCTTCGGCCCCCTCGTACATACGTGACAAGGCATCAGGAACATGATGAGAAGCGCCTTTGCGGTGCATAATTTCAAAATCCCATTGCTGGAGCTTGAGAGCCCAACGAGCCAATCGGCCTGCTGGTTCCTTCAAAGCCATAAGCCACTTCAAAGCACTGTGATCCGTTATCACCGTAAAATAGTATCCCTCGAGATACGGACGAAATTTATCGATCGCCCACACCATTGCCAAACACTCTTTTTCGGTGGTCGAATAATTTTTCTCCGCTGGATTTAACGTTAGACTCACGAAAACAATAGGGTGTTTACCATCTTCATGTTCTTGAGTGAGAACAGCACCTATAGCCAAGCCACTGGCATCGCACTGGATCGTGAAAAGCTTTGAAAAGTCAGGTCAAGCCAGAACAGGAGCCTTAAGTAAAAAATTTTTATAACTCGTTAAAGGCCTGCTCCTGCTCCTCCTTCTATTTCTACGCCTGTCCTTTCCGTGATAATTTAAGCAACGGAACTTTTAATTCTGAATCATTTGGGAAAAATCGCGCAAACCACCCCATCATCTCCAGGAATCTCCGCAATTGTTTAACAGTAATTGGTGCTAGATATTCTACGATGGGAGCCACTTTTTTCAGACAAGGACGCAAGCCATGCCGATCTAGCATGAATCCGAGGTAACGTAGCTGTGAGCAGCAAAACTCGCATTTCTCGGTATTCACCGTCAGTCCAGCCTCAATAAAAATAAACAACACCAATTCCACGTGCATTACATGCTCTTTAAAAACCTCATCCACTATGATTAAATCGTCCAAGTACCCGAAGACATTTGGTTCGAATTCTGGGCCAAATAACTCATCGATCAAACGTTGAAAAGTCATTGGGGCGTTTATCAAACCAAATGGCATTCTTTTGAACTACCACAACCCCTTCCCAGCCACTGAAAAAGCTGTATAACGCTTGCTATTTTCTTCTATTGCTATCTGATAATACGCCTGCTTAAAATCAATTTTTGTCAAAAATCTAGCTTTGCGTAATTTATCAAGTATAGCATCCATATTCGGGAGCTGGTAAGCATAGCGTCGCGTTTGCTTATTCAAATCCCGATAATTGATACAAAATCTGTAAGAGCCATCAAATTTTCGTATAATCACTGGGGCACTTGAATAATCGCTTTGAGATCGCTCAATTACCCCTTCCTCAGCCAACTTATCTAATTCTGCAATCGCAATTTCTCGCATTTTAGGTGACATGCGACGCGGCCTGTGACGAATTGGAGATGAACCAGGTTCCACAACAATTTTGTGTACGATCCTATTCATCAATCCAATTCGGCCAGCCTCTTTCGGCAGAAATTTAGTTACTACCTGATCAACTCTCTCTCTCAGAGGCACTAACCTCAGTTATTCCAGCCTATTCAGTCACTAGTAAGCCTGACATCCGTGGTTCGAACCCAAACTTATACCATGGACCGTCAAAAGATTTCCAGTATTTTTTTCCTAAGCTTACCGTGACATCTCATTTCTCCCCGAAGTCAATGCCTAATACTATATCGTTCCCTATGTTATCCACCATCCGTAACGGTAAAGTCTCTACATGACCATCTAATTCTATTGACACGTCCAAGACACCCAGCGGTAAACTGGTATGGAATAAGCCTTTTAACAGCGTATCAGCCAGTCTTAGACGGTCTTTGCCGGTCCTGCCAATAAGATTTCAGCTCCAGAGTCAATCATCGTATCATATTCTTTGCCTCCCAAAGAGATACGAGCAAACGGACGTCTGGGCATGCGATCTGCACTAGCCACTTCTCTACTATCAGTCGTATTTACTACGGCTTTTCCCCCTTCCTGAGATGTAAGTACGGGAGAAACCGATATTCCCTTATCTCCACTATTTACCCGCCATAAAGAGGAATCCTTTAAGCCAGTCAAGCCTGAATCAGCTCCTTCTTTATCTAACTTCTCACAGCCACTATCCTGATACTTATCGTCCCTTGGCGTATGAGAACCTAATACCCAGCCCTTTTTCGCTGCAACTTGTTCACGCCACTCCTCATAGTCACAATCAAAACCTAATGCTACGAGAGATGGGTTTTTCGGTAAGTTAGACGTGGGTGTCGAGTTCTTCTGAACAAAATCTGTCCATGATGCTGATGGACTTTTCGGTTCAGGCTTTTCGACTACCACGTCTTTACTTATCTTATGGGACCCTCTTAATTTTGGTGAGAGAACAGGGGTCCCCGTTTCTCTCCCACCCACGCATTTCCCAACAATTTACGCCTACCTGCACAATCAGGACAGTTCATAAATATCACTCCCGATGCCCCACATACTTGACATGATAATTGTAAGTACGAAGTATTTAATGGGCACTCTTTTGCTCTGTGTCCTGGAGCCTTGCATCGGAAACAACAGTTGCTAGGACACTGTGCTTTTCGATGGCCGGGCTCCTTGCACAAATAACATAAGCCATCGTTTTGAATAGGTTTATAGCCACTTTGTTCCTTTCCTTGAAGAGCGGGATTCTGTGGTTCAGGATTTAGCTTATTTCCCGAAGGAATCACTGTTGCCTGGACAGAATCCCCAGTCTTAGTTTTCCCTTGCTGGTTCTTGATTTTGGAGCCACTTTGCTGGTTCTCCTCAGCTACAGCCACTTTTGCCGATTTAATTGGCTGTCTAGTATACGCAGCAGTCGGAATCCTCGACTTCTCGTCTGGTGGAGGGGGACCGTATCTCGTATATAAATCTAATTCTTTCTCATGACGTCTCCCATATTTCTGTATGTCTCCTAACGTTCTCAGTCTTTTTCGCGCCATACTTTTTCTATAAGATGGTAAGAGATTGCGTAGAACTAACTCTACTTGCATTTCCAAGGAAGGACAATAAGAAAATCTACTGATAATATATTTAAAGCAGGATAGACATCTAGATATCTTCTCCTTCTTTGCTTGAGTGCGCAAACACAATTCCTCCATCAAATCTTCCCTATCAAATTCTCCGATAAACTGGGATTGAAACGCCTGTTTGAATTCAGTAAATGATGTAAAATCATTCCTAGTGGCCCGGTACCAACGACTAGCATTTTGTGTTAGGATCGCTGGTAATGATGCCAGCAGATCCCTAGTAGCCACTCCCACGTAATTTTTAAAATCCATGAGGCGATCTAAAAATTCTTCCGAGTTTTCTTTTTCATTGCCTCCGAATCTTAAATTCCAGCCTTGCGAATTCTTAACTGTTTTATTCGTGTTATTATTTTGACCTCAACGGCCTTCAACACGGTCAACAATTTCATCATGGCTATCTTCAGTAGAGCTACTATCGGTGCTACTGCCGGAGCTACTATCCACAGGGTCATGATTTATCGTATCAGGACTCAATAAAGGCTTAGTTGGATTATTTCGTTGTTTGTTTTGAATTGACTTTCTTTTACTATAATGTGACTTTGATTTTTCCTTTATGCCTTTACTGGTCATTTGTAACGATTGTTGTATTAAATTTGACACTGTTGCCAAATTGTTACTAACAGTCTGTATTTTAATTTCGCGACTACTAGTTAAACTTACACTGTCACTGCCTGACAACAACCTAATCCGATTTCTACGCTTTTTCTTTTTCCCTATAACTTCCTTTGATTTATTGCTAAAGTCCCTTTCCGAAATGATTTCGTCTACATCCCCATATCTTGCCTCTGAAACATCCTCTGGTATCAAAAAGTCTCCCAAAGGGATGTTGCTACCTGAAGCCTTGGGACTATGTTCTAACACAGCTATATCCTTTACCTGCTTAGCTACTAGAGATTCCAAAAATTTTTCCTTGTGCCCTAGCACTTCCTTAATTTTTCTACCTTCTCTGTTCAATTTCTTTTTATTTTCAATCTCACTATTAGCCTTGTTTGTTTCTGAGTCACTACACATAGATGATTCAACAGCGGCCGCTTCAAATAGTGCAGCCTGCTGCTCCTCATCTAAGCTAATTTTTGATTCTAAATCTATTTCCGGACACCAGGGTATAGGGAAATCTCTAATTTCTTGAGCAATTAGGCAAAAATGCAAAAATCTGCTTTGCAGATCTTGTACGCTGCCTACCACACTCAGACCCACTTTCCCTAAAGCAGCCACTACGGATCTGTTATGCGCTTGCCGAATTCCTCGCAACAATAGTCGGACTTCCCTCCGATTATTGAGAATTCGTATATCATCACGATATTTATTAAGGATTCTTTTCGGAATCATGATAATATATATAAAAAAAAATTATTATCACACTACCCGTTACAACTAGCAGCCACTTCAATAGCTTATAAATTATTATATGCTACTAATTTAATGTTACTTAGTGTGTGCAAGGTGTAATAGTTTGCAAGAGAAAAGAAAGAAAGAAGAAAGAAAACAAATAAACTTCTTTCTTAATAGCTAAACTTCACCTCTCACGCAGCAAAACTTTTTCACTTACGTAGTGAAACTTCACCTCTCACGGAACTTTAACACGTGGGATTTTTGTCAAGCGCCATTTGTATGAATCGCGGAATATGATTCAGCGGAATATAGAGGCAATATCCGATCACGCCGAGCACGTACACAGGCACGCACATATGCAACTTAGGGATTTACCACAGCCAGGCCGCTGTGTGCACGTGCTCGACGCTGCGACTTCGTCGCAATGGCAAGAAATGATTAGTTTCAGATATGTAATTAACAGTTTTCGCTTTATACATTTTGTGAACATAAGCTAATGCCTTCTGACACACATAAGTAATTAACTGATTGCAGCAATTGCCCCCTGCACCCTAAACACGTGGATGCTCACTGACTGACACTCCCATCACAAGCATTCACACACACACACACACACACACACACACACAGTTGTAAAGTTACAAACAGGTTCTCAGGGAAAACATAAATATATCTACCTCATTTTTTAAAAAGGATGTTTTTCGTACTTCGTAAGTTCATTTCTCAAACCATACATATAGAATTCTGCAAGCAAATAGATATGTGCTTCTAAGATTATATCTGGCTTGTCTGTTCTTCTATACACAAATCTTAACTATTAATGTAAAACATTTGAAATACAGAAGTGTTTGTTAATAAAAAACTTATTAAAAGTACTTATAGCCCAAATTTAACATAATTGAGTTTGATCTAGAGTACAATCATCAATACAGTGTGATGTGTTTTGAAATTTTACAATTCTAATAAATGACGGTAAAACTTTACATTTTCAAAGATATTTTGAGCATTCCGTTTATCATACAACATATGTT
The DNA here is from genome assembly GCF_036245765.1 of Copidosoma floridanum. Classification (NCBI taxonomy): domain Eukaryota; kingdom Metazoa; phylum Arthropoda; class Insecta; order Hymenoptera; family Encyrtidae; genus Copidosoma; species Copidosoma floridanum. The sequence continues at coordinate 8,982,871 of NW_028321903.1, read as the reverse complement.
TAGGTTATATTTAAGTTAACATTAAATTCTTACTCTCGCTAGTTTGTTTTTTGGACCTCATTTAAGCTCTGTACTATCGCTGTGATTTTACATGATAGTTGCATAATCATACAATGTTTTATTAATAATGTTGAAGAAAATTATTTTGAAAACAAAAATTAAATTATGAACATCGTTAAAAAAAATAAACTTATGTCGTGACTTAATGAAAATAATAAACAATTAAAAAAATTCATTTTTTTTAACTATTAATATAAAAAAATTTTTTTTAACGTAGGTTTGTAAAAAATTCAATTTTTAAAGTAAAAAGATAAAAATTGGTTGAATAAAAAATCATAAAAATTTAGTATCGTCCAGATGTCGTCTTATAGGAGTTTATATTCCTTGATGAAGAGTATCTTCTAACACAGAATCAACGCTTGTATCAAATTCTATGTAGAACGAGTCTTTGCATACGATGAGAATGGGACCTTCTGATAGATATTTTTACAGAAAAATTTTAGTTATTTATAAAATGTGGTGTACTTTTGTTATTTTTAAAAATAAAACAAAACAAAAATCAAAATGGTTTAAGTTTAAAATTATTATAAAATATGTACCTGATTTCTTCAGTGAACCTGTGATGCAAACCCAGTGTCCCTATGGCACATTAATAGGTGTACAATTGGTTACATTTATAGTGATTCAATGAGTTAGATCTGTGATGGACCCACACCCTATAGAAGAATAACCAAAGTGGATAGGGATTACCTGAAATTCACTTTTGAGGTATCCTTTTATACCTAAAAAAAATCAAAAAACATAAATCAATGACATAAATTTAATACATAGTTGATTTGGATCTTTAATTAGATACATTAGTTTTTTTGACAGATATCATTAAAGCATCAAAATTTTACTCAAAATACCATTAGAAATCCAAAAAAAAATTTCAGATCGTTCAACTTTACCCTTTTTTTTACATGTTTAGTTAGAAAAATTCGCAGATTTAACATGTAACCTTATGAAAAAATAAAATAAAATTTTATTTATAAGATCTCTATAGTAAGACTCCCATAATTTTTGTTTGTATGAAAAATTACTGCTAGATATAACTGTTTCATTTTTTAATATAGATCTATAATTTTTTTTTTCTTTTTATATAACACAAGAAAGTAGGGGTCAAGTATGCGTAAACGCATGCATGTCAGCTCATGCACATCAGAAAAATAATTTCTAGCGTTACTGCATATATTTGCACTTCTCCCGCCTCTCTAAATTTTTTTCTCAATCACAATGGAAAAATTTTACAAGAAGAAAACGCAACTAAAACCAATTATTGTATTAATACAGTAAGGAAGTCTTTTTTTTTTTTTAATTATGAAGATCCTGAAAAAATGTGCAAATGTACATATTAAACATATGTAAACCATAATTTATTTATGTTACAAGTAACAAATTAATAAGAGCGGCATTGGCTCAGTGGTAAGCGTGCTTGTTACTGATAGAACGCAGTTCTAGGGGTCAAGGGTTTGATTTCCTATGTAACCCCAGCTGTTTTGGGGCGGGTTTTTCCGTGGAATTTTCCTTCAGAGTAATTCCAGGGTTTTTTCCTTGCCCCACAGGTTTTCGGGCCTGAGTGAATGCGAAACAGTGTAAGGGCTATAGGTAGGGATTAGCGGACCCGATTCCAGGCGTCGGGCAGGGATCGCCAGCCTTACCGGCGAGGAGTGGCCCCTGAAACACGGGGCTTCTTTGGAGATGCTAATTAGCCTGGATCCGATGCTTTGGCAGAGAGCGCCAGCGTAACTGGCGAGGAGTGGACGTTCTGGAATAATGGAGTCTTCTCTGGGGAAAGGCTACACAGTGATGAGTGGACCCGATGCACCATCGGTGCAGAGAGTGTCAGCTTAACTGGCAAGGTGTTCCACCGGAGATACTCACACTGTGCCCATGGATTCAGGTAGGATGCGACGAAAAAGGTATAGAGATGGGTGTGGCAATACATCTCCACACATAGGTGGTGAGTGGGTGGCCCCCACGACTAGGCCAAGTAGGCTGTCGTGGTAACCAGGGAAAAAAAAAAAAAAGTAACAAATTAATAATAAGTAAATAAAAGTTCATTAATACACATAAAAGCTGCTCTGTGCTTACATATATATATATATATATATATATATATATATATATATATATATATATATGCACACTTATTTCCAAATTTTTAAAAACATACACGAAAAAAGTATATTTTATTGAATTATTTGATTATTTTATGTAAAATGAATTCAAATGAATGAATACACAAAAAAAAAAATTAACATTGAAAATAAGTCACGAACTGTAAAATAAATTAAAGTAATTGGTTTTTCATTATCGGGACGGCTCATAGCAGAGTGGATAATGGTCTCGTTCAATGTGCAAGAGGTTGAGGGTTCAAACGTCTTCGGGAACTGTTTTTTTAAAATAAGTAAAATTCAAAATGTGAGGTGTGGTGTAATGTGGTATGGTGTTGTGCGATAATAATGCGTAGCATGGTGTGATGCGATGATGTTGTGTGGTGTAGGGGGATCGGAAGTACGTCAAGAGGGGCCGGGCAAAGGGGGAGAATGAAGCAAAATCCACTTTCGTTACACTTTTTCTTAAGATCACCAATCTGAAATCATTGATTTACTTCTTAGGGCAGACTGCGCCTACAAAAGTATAACTTCAAAACAAAATATTCGCAGTCATGTCTTTATCAAACATCTCGTCGAATACTTCGTTGAGAGGACAAGCGAAAGCCATCTTGAGTGTTGAAAAGTATTATCTATAAGAAAATTGAGCATCAAGTACTCTAAAAATAGAAATGTTAGTAAATGATTTTGTTCTTACAATTTTATATGATAAATCATTAATTAACTAAATTCAAATGATGCAAGCAACTGGTGTCGCTTAGCATACTATGTTTAATGTAAATACAATCTGATGCCTTAACCCATTAACTAAAACACACGTACGATTTACTTATTGCGTTCATTGTCCTCTGTATCCTAAGACATAAACGCACACTGACTGACACTTTCGAGTCTCGCCAGTCTCACCACGTGTATTGACGCACACACAAAACTAACGCCTCTTTCTCCAGCTCTCAAATCAGCTTTATGTACACACGCACGCATACGCACATGCATACCTAGAGCAGATTAACCGACCTTGGCCTCCAGCCGCCTTCTCGAACGAGCTCTCTCACACGCATACAAACATCTAGCTGGTATTGTCCCAACTCGTGGATGCACAAACACTTACAGACTGAGTTATGCGCCAGTCCCCCTGCCCTAGACCCAGGTACCGCTGGCAACGTGACGCCGTATCCTTGAATATACTCTTACATTCATCAAATATACCCACACAGATATACACCCAAATTAGTGACAAATAATATACTTCCATGAGCCATCCATTCCAAAAATGCAACTGGCTGACTAATACCTCTACGAGTGCATTTATATACATACACACACACGCCCGCACGCATGCGTCCAACCGACACCTTTTCAAATGCGAGCATACCACCAGCACCTCCCCCTTGGACACACTCCTTAATGGACATTTAATTGTCTGGCAACGACTTACAGCTTTTTTTTTAATACACACATGCACGACTGACTGACTGTCCGACACCGCCTCAAATTCGCTCTTACACGCACACACACGACTAACGCATTTTTCTCGAATCTACTGCTCAATAAGAAAGGATATAGGGTCCCTTCCTTTCTGCACTGATTCCCTTCAACTCTACGTGCTCACCTAGCGCTCGCATTTGAACTCACCCTCACTTAATTTCTTACCTGGTTGTTCCGGACTTGAAGACGGTTGACTTGCTGGTGGATTTCTGGTCACTGCAGATTGTACAAAGTCGTTGATTTCAAACTTAGAAGTAGTTGCTGCTAATATACTAATGTTGCAGTCACATCTGTCCTGGCCAGATGTTCAAGAAAAGTAGACAGCTAACTAGCCCTTGACCTGCTCTTTCTAACTCATTCTTGCGTTTTTGAGTATAATCTAATTGAAGGGCGCTTTTATAACTATACTATACTAGATGACAACTACTGAATCTTCCGTACAACGGCACTTGTAAATTAAGTAATATTTATTTGAATTTATATCAAACTTTACCAACAGCCATAATTTTAAGGTCTTTCAATAGAAAATGAAGTACGAATATATTCAAAATTAGCGCTCTTTTACGGCAAATGATCAATTAAACGTAAGCCAGTAGTCAGTAGCCAATGCTATTGAGGCTTCACTTTAAGGCCATTAAACTTTTAAGATAGGATATAATAGTATACAAAGAAAAAGTGGAGAGAAACGATAAGAATAAAGAGAAAAAAAGACTGAGAAAACACGCACATTCACCATTTGTCTACCTTCATCTTCCTTCTATTAATATACTCTCAGCATTTTATATGGATGCAGTTTTTGCAACCACGACGCTCTTGCTGTAACCCACTATAAAAATTCTGTTCAGAGCAAAGAAACTTATGCTATTATTGACAGTTGCTTCAACAGTGCAGAATCATTCTAATTTTTTAATTACAGACAAATCATGTACACCCAATATAAGTCATGATAAAGTAACGTTTCATCTACCACTAATTGACAACGAGGTGTCTTCATGTGGGGTCACGCGAATCATACATAAGCAAACGGTAAGCATTTTAACAAATTTATTCTCGATTATAACTACATTATCTCTTAGTACTTTCATACCTCTTTTGATCACTTTTGACCATTGCAAACAAAAAGCATTTATAATGATTTTCAACACTCTTTAAATATTTTATTTTATCAATAGTATTTAGAATAATTTAAGCTTACTAAGCTTATAATCGTCACTCTATTACTGATCAAATTCCAACTCTAATTTTATAACCGTCTGAAAAAGGTACTGTGTACCAAAGCAGCTGTTATGGCAATACTACAGTTTCATAAAAAAGGAAGATTACAAGCCTAGTGTGTTTTAATCTTGTAACATTTTATAATAATGTTAGCATAGTACCTAGAAATGAGCTGCATACTTAAGGAATAGATGGCTTGTCCGTGTATACGCTTGGATTACTATAAGCCTATTAATTTTGTGTAAACTGCTAATTAAAGATGTGGCTCAAAATGATTAAAATAATGCTTACTTTTTTCGTAAGCCCACTCAAGAATTGTTAAGTTTTGCTAAACAGTAGCAGACGCTTCCATCTGGTAGAACTCAAACAGAGCATGCACGATAAAAAAATTCAAAACATTCTTCATAACCAATGTTTGACTTAGGTTTGGATAATGCTTGGCTCAACAATTTTGCTTTATTAAGAGGATAAGAAAAATTAACTGAAAGGTCATTTGAAAAAAGGTTTCTGCAATGACCACTAATACCTCTGGTGAATATATTGTAGCCATTAAGAATCTACATGAAACATAAGCACGATGAATCACTTGGCTATAAAGAAATTATTCATGCCGAGCTAATTTTAAGGTATAGGACTGTTACATAAAATAAAAAGTCAAAAGTTTTGTCAAAACAAAAGCGTAGGCTGCCATAGTAAGAACTTAGGTGCCTGCTCAATACTTTAGTGCGCATCTTTTCAAAGCCTCCAATTCCAGTGCCACTTCCATCCAAGCTTTGAGTTTTCATCTTAAAAATTGTGTAAAAAAATGTTAATTCTCAAGACGAACGAAATTTGCTACGTTGCGTTCAAATTGATTGAACCGTTTTTTCTCAAATTGAAAAAAACTGCCATTTTTAATAATTTGTTAAAAACTTAATAATTCCCGTTCTATGCAATATTTGGACCTAAAGTTTAGTTACAAGGCAGATATTGTAGTCTTTCACATACATACTAAGACCACAACAAAAACCTGAAGAAAGTCCTCACGCAAAATGGCCATAAATAAGTTGTTAGCCAACATCGGAACATTTTTCAAACGTATTTCACCATGTCCATATTTACTCTACAACTACCTTAAATGACATACATTTTTACTGATTAGAAGTATCTTAAACATCGGTTGCAAAAAACGGCTTTTTTATCTCCAGTCAGTGGAATCGGTGGCTTTGCGAGCCACGACTGGAGGCTACAGTCACTTCGCACATGCACGTTTTAATCAAGTGCGTTCACAATGAAAATGTGCTTTTTTGCAATAAATTTTAAGGATACTTCTAGTTAGTAAATTTAATGGCATTTTAGGTAGTTGTAAAGCGAGCAGGGGAAGGTTAGGTAGAATGGGCACAGCAGCTGAGATGGGCTTGTAAATATCTAGAAGATAATAATGTGTTTTAAGCTTGTTTTGTTAAGTATGCATCAGTAGCATCCATAGTCTTCCTTTCAAAAATAATCCACAAGGGAATAAGCTTTTCAAACGTCTATAAGATGGTTTGATTCTATGTTTACAACAGTGACCACAAGATCAAATTCTTAACTGCTTAGAAAATTGTATTTAATACAACCTACATAATTGCTTTTGATTTTATTTAAAAAGCTTAGCTTCTAAGCTTTAATTGACTTTTTTTATTGCTTTTGTACGATATGTATTGAGTGAGCCATGGTCAAATAAAAAATGATTCTTTAAACTGTGCGAATGAGTATCTACAAGGGGTACAAATAGGCACGGTGAATTAGAAAACCGTAGTGTTGATAGCTCTGCTACCTCTATATATATATATATATATATATATATATATATATATATATATATATATATATATATATATATATATATATATATATATATACAGATACGAGCTGTCTACCAACGATTGTAAGTGTAATAAATCATAGGTTAGGGTTTTTGTTTTTTTTACTGTTAATTTGTTCCCACAAATAATGTTTGGTACTTGAATAGTAAGTTGTTGGTTTTGTAAATATTTATTATAATTAGAAATGGCTCGTAACTACCGTACAAAGTACAAAGCGTCCTTAGACTGATGAAGACGTGCAAAATGCAATACAAAGTATTAAAGGTGGAAAATCTATTAAAAGTTGTGCTATTAAATTTTTTACTCCAAGAAGCACTTTGCGGAAAAAATTCCATGAATCAGAAGACTTTTTATCCTAAAAAAAAAAGTACATTTTTCACTGATAAAAAAACTGTTGAAGATTAATTTTTGTAGTGGTGACAGATTTTGCAACGACTTTTACTTCTGAACAAAAAAAAGCTATGTGTGCTTATGTCTGTGACATAAAAAGGAGGATGATGGATCTTTCGTCTTACGATGTAAAAAAGCTAGCCTTTGATGTTGTCAATCACTTACAAATACCTCACAAATTCAATCGCTCTTTAGGTAAGCAACAACTCGATTTTACTGTTACCCATTAATATACACATGTAACTATGGGATTGCCTGTGTAATTTTTTTGTGCAGTTACTATAAACTTTATTAAAAATTTGCAGTTTATTAATAAATAATATTAGGTACTTGTAGGTGTTGCTGGAGTTTATTCGTTTGGAAATTTCATACAGAGAAACCAACTGTCCGTACGAAAACCTGAGCACTGAAAATATGCATGTCAGCCACGTGAGTTTTTACGACTCCAATGCTGATCTTCCCAAGGGTTAAGGAAAATGTTGAGTTTCTAGAAGGTAGGCCTGCAGGTATTTGGGCAGAGTTTCACGAAAGTGGATGGATCCAGTTTGATATCTTTACGCAGTGGTTTAAGTAATTTATTAATATTTCTCATGTATCGAAGGATAATCCTGCTCTTCTCCTTCTCGATGGACATTCTTTGTACGTGAAGAACTTAGATCCACTATACTTAGCATGAGATATTAGAGTTGTAATTGTTTGTTTTCCTCCTTACTGCACTCATTGACTGCAATCCCTCAACGTCGATTTTATGAAGTCTCTAAGTAAGAATTATACTGATGAAGTCAATGCTTATCAACGACTAGGAGATAAGGTCACAACGAAAAAGATTTTCAGTTTGTTTGGAACGGCTTTTGTGAAAGCAGCTAAAATGGAAACGGCTGTTAAATTGTTTCGCAAAACTGAGATTTTTCCCTACAATTCATCAATTTTTCACCTTTAGATTATGCTAGTACACTTTAGAAAGGTAATTAACAGAATTCTGAAAAAAAAACCAGTAACAAAGGTATATTTATTATTTTGTATATAGGTAACTGTGTAGAGGTGCATTAAACTATATAATTTTTGGTGTTTTATCTTATTGCTTGTAACACGGGATTTTTTTTTAAAGCGGGATATACCAGTTTCGTAATATTCAGCAGTTCTGCATAATTTAGCAGAAAACTCGCTTAGTCCTCATCAAAATTAGCTCCATTCAACTAAAAAAAATGGGCCTTTTATGCAAAATCTAAAAAAAAAATCCAGATAAAAATCTCACAATACCCCTAAGTCCATTGATATAATTTTATGTAAAAGTAAAACAATATTACTTGGTGATTATCTTATTTTATATTTTCTCTTTACTTTTAATGTTTCTTTTCAAAGAATTTTTGCTCACCTGCCGGCTACAAGATGAAATTAACTCATACGGGTGCATCAACAAGTACGCACACCAAAAATATTACAAGTGATTTGAATATCTTAGCTCAAACTGGTCAATTCAAATTTAATACAGCCAATCAGTACTTTGACAACACCCTTACCCAACATTGTATGCATGTTTTATTCATGGATCAAATACATGACCACCAAACACCCAGTTCCACTGAGATTATTCCAGAAGGCCTTATCACTCTAGCCTACTGAAGCCCTAATAGCTAACATACTGAATAATGTGATCAATAAGTGTAATAATGATAGTCCAAAAAATGATACAAATCAAACACCTTGTCTTGAATCTAAGAAAGAAAAGACTGCCATCGTTACGTAAGATAACCATACCTAGCAATTAATTGCTTTAAAATTAAAAAATACTGCTTAATACAACATAATAAAAAGAGTCTCTTATAAAAAAGGAATCCGAACAAAAGATTAAATCTAATATAAAGGTGGAGAAATCCATTAAAGTCAATACAGTTAATAGTGTCATAAATGCCAATCTCACTAAAGAACATCTACTAATTGAAGATATTCCAATCTTATTTAAAAATGGTGTTTAATTTTCTATATTACTTTTTACATAAGAACCTTATAATTCTAGTTCGTTAATATTAACAATCCTAAAGAAAGAGCTTAAGCAAAATGATAGCGTAATAAAAATTGTGACTTAGAATTTAAAATAAAAAAAGGAAAAACTATAAATGTAATTGATATTTATGAATTAAAATTTTGTACCAGGGTGGATAAAAAAAGGTTTCGTAATTTATTCATTATTGAGTACACAAATCTTGTGTTGTGCTTAAATTTTGTTTAAACAAATAGAAGAACTTGTAAAATTTTTTTATAAAAACTAAAAAAAATTTAATTTGCCTTATTACAATAACTCTAATTTATTTTGTATTCATATTCCACGTAAAATATTTTGTGCACTTTGGGCATAATATACAGTGTCTCCGTGCCTACTTGTGCCCCATGCCTTGCTCACTCATATCCCATAGCGAGACACGAATGAGTTTTTTTGATCGCTGGCATTTTTCAATTTATAACGAAATAATTATAGAAAGAATGTCAGGGTGAGTGTAACACGATAAAAGTAGGGTAATTATCGGTAATAAATAGAAAAAAGGCCCCATTCTACCCAACCTTCCCCTATGAACAAAGTGAGATGCGTTCAAAAACTCCCTTTGTTGTCTAACAACTTTTTTACTGCCATTTTGCGAAATTACCTTTTTTTGGTTTTTACTGCAAAAACCAAATATAATGTATATTAAGGACCATCGTATGGACCTTACAACTTTATATCAGCCTTGAATACTGCGTAGAACGGAAATTACTGAGTTTTAAAAAAATGACTTAAAATGGAAGTTTTTGGGATTTGATAAGAAATGGCAAAACTGATATGAACGCAACACTTTATTCATCTTAAGATGTCAAATTCTTTTTACACATTTTATTTTTATGCGATTCTTGGATTTTTTTCTACTTGCAAAAAGCATGTTTTGGTAACTTTTGCCATTTCAGAGGGGCTCTTGCTGATATCTTTACTTGTTAAATTCTGTGTTAATTTCTAAATATGCATGGAAATTACTACCCTATGGTTTTTTGAGCTAGTCAGAATTTTATGGGCCAAAAAACTAGTTCTACTATACTGTTTCACCTTTACTGATTACATTCCTGACATCACGTTTACATCTGGCATATACGCTCACACACTTGTTCCTAGTCCATATTTAACAACTTAAATACAACTAGATTAAAAAAAGTAAGAGAAACAATCTTGTAGTACCGCTTTCTTCGATAAGATAGCCTTACATTTCAGTGAATGTTCCTTAAGAACGTTCATTACACATGGGGTTTTTGATAGATATCATTCAAACATTAAACGTATATTAAAACTAGCGTAAAAAATCCGTAACCAAAATTGCAGATTATTTTACTGTACCCTTTTTTAAATAAATTATTCCTTTTGAAAAAATCTCAATTTTGCATAAGAAATTATAAAAAAATCACATGGAATTTAATTTATATGATCTGTAGAAATCTTCTAACACTTTTTTTTCAAAGATAACCTTTAGTTAAGTAAGCCTAATAAATTTCTAAATATATCTGCAAATTATTATTTTAATAGCACATGAAAGAAGGGGTCAAATATATGTAAAAGTGCAAATGTGAGTACATTAATACAAAAAAAAGTTGCTTGCGTCGTTGCATATATTTGTACTCCTTTTATCTCTACAAACTTTTTCCTAGCTAACTATGATGGATGCCTTTAACTAAAAAAATCACCTTAATCCTAAATAGAAAAACTGTAAAAAAAAATAAAAGGCAAAAAATTTATTTAATGTGGTTGTAGAATACAATAAAAATTTTAAAAAAGTTTTGCATGTTCAAAAAATAATGAATAAGATTGTAGAAGCAATTTTAATCAATGACAAATAAATAAATATTAATCAACACACACAAAACTGGCTCAGCTTAAATATACTAAATTCTAAGTTAAAAAAAATCATTCAAGTAAGAAAATGAGCTTATAAAATAAACAATCTCTTAATTAATTAAAATACGATAATCCATAAACAGTGAATAAATATTTGCATTTAAAAAACATTTAGCATTATACCATAACAAGAAGTAACCGAGTGTATTATTTTGGATCACTCATAGAAGAGTAGGTAAGAGACTCGGTTTGTGTGCAAAAGAGCGCAGTTGAAGTGTCGAGGAAGGTGTTTTCTTATTTCCATCACATTTTTTCTCAAGGTCAGAATTCTGAAACTGTTGATTTACTTTTGCGCAAAACTTGCCAATATAACTTTAAAAATGTTAACGTATTCTAAAAAAAGTTAATCAACAAGTTATCAAAATTTTGTTAAACCTTACATGGACCAAAAACAATACGTGATTATACCTTATTGCCTAGTGAAGTAGCATTGACTCAACATAATTATTGTTATCCTTGGGATCACAGGAAACAACAAAGAAAATGAATAACTGACCTAAATCAAAAAAAAAAAACGCTCTGCTTTGCTCGAGTACGCATTCTACTCACAGTTGTCTCGAGAGCCTTTCTAGACTGACACATAACGCCATCTATCCTATTTATCCCAATAATCTGAATAATTATACTTGGTAACAGCACTATAGTTGACAAACAAATTTATTATTGAAAGCCTATCGTCAGCTTTTTATTATTTTTTGAAGATCGAAAACATAGGTGCTATATGAAAGTGGTTTTGATTATTAATACAGTATGGCTCTTAAATAAATATATTAAAGTTATTAGAGTTAAACCACTGCCAACCCTACGGATTTAAGACCAGCATGTAAAGTAAAGTTATCAGTTATACGATAAAAAAATAAGAAATTCTGCTACTCTTTTCATGCCTGGAAAAGCTTTTCATAAAACATTTTCAATAGATAAGTTTTATTTTTAACTTCAAGTGGTCGTCCAAGGCTGTTGTTGTGTAATATGCTGCCAACGGTGTGAAACGCTTTCTATGGTTTCTAGGAAATAAAGTCTTAACAGAATGGCACATGAGTAAAAAAGAAAACCATAGACATACTGGAAGGTCTGTTTAAACATGTCAAGAAGGATTGGACTAACACAGCTATAACACTTATTATTTGAGTTCAAAAAGAAGATGAATTTTTAGTATTGTAAAAAAGCATTCACTTACTTGTCTTTATCAACTTTGTTGCCTTTTAAAAATTTACTATATGATACTATACACTTGTGCCAGTGCCTTTTCTTGTCTGCAAATTACTTCTCAAACTCGATCATTGGAATAGCCTCAAGTTATTTTAGAGATGTGTTTTTTATGTCATCTAATCGTGACCTAATATATTTTATTTCTCGTTGGTATAACAAAAAAGTCCGAATATTATACACTGTTGTTAGTATCTTAAGCAGTGTACCATCGATATACAGTATTAACATGGCTTTTTTATGATTATTATTATTCATAATACTTGACGTGATACGAATCACCACAATCTTGCGTTTTAAATAGGCTTGCGTAAAAAGAAGAGCAATTGATGATCAACGCAGGAAGCGCATGACGATAGCGACGTAACCAAAGTCATATTTCGTCACAGGATGTCAGCATCAACATTAAGTTTGGTTCGGCTTATTGCTTCCCACAACATCCCCCCTAGCCCAACGATGAAAACAGCGTCTACCGCTGAGATCGCACTGGCATCTTTGAAATCTGGAGAGACAGGGATTTCGCCATTCTAGGTCCAGATCTGGCTCGACTGAGTTCTTCAGTTTTTCTGGTTTTTGAGCTTGGGATCCACCGGACCAGGCACTTTGATGCAAGCCATTTTGGCATTATTTCAATAATTTCTTTAATACACCATAATATTTTGCTTAAATGCACCATCGATTATTGCTTAAATGGACAACGATATTTGCTTAAATGCTCCAATAATTATTGCCTTAATGCATAATTATGTTTGTTTAAATGTTTCTTCTTAGTTTGCTTTCGTTTCAGTGCTTATTCGTTTATACTTACTAATATACGGATCGTCATCCTTGCGTTTTCAGTGAGCAGAGTCTTCCCTTGTTCGAGAGCACGTACGTAAAAAGGAGAAGATCGTTAGTAATGATTGGTTTCCGTATCCTCTCCGAACCTCTTTGAACTCTTGCTTAGCGAGAGTGATAAACGTTCGCTTTTTTCCCCTCACTTCGTCACATATTTCCTTGAGGCATCGTAATCTTTTTGTAGCTGTACGTTCGTTCAACTTATTGTCTGTGAAATAACGAAGCGAATAGAGAAACGGGCGTACATTGCTTACAATACTACTATATTTGGTGGTAAACTAATAAAGAAAAACGAAAACGTTACAACCTCTGTAAAAGGGCAGGCTTTTAAAATTCTTTTCATTCTTAATAAAGCGAAGGAATCAAAGAAAACCTCTTTCTAGCAAATTTTTAAGCTCATGGTTTATTTGATGACTCCTGAGAAACTTCCACTCTCTGTACTTTTTGTTCCAAATTCAACAATTTTGCAATACATTTTTTGCCACTTGTTAAGTACTCAAAAAACTTAAAACAATTTTATAAAACAAGCCGATTGATATCCTAACATCACTGGTAATTCCCTAATTGTAATGCAGCAGTTTTGCATAATCATTATTTTTACTTATTTCACGTCCTTACGTAAGAACATTAATATAGACGCTTACAAAATTCGAAAAACTTTTGTCACAGCATAACTTCTCAAAATTTGGAAAACAGTCATATCTCAAGAAGACTGCTAGATTTAACCTTAATTTTATCGTTTTTTGACTGTATCTGGAGAAGAACAAGTGAAAAAGAGTTTTTTTATTCAGTATGGCATGTTTCAAACACGAATACGGATGACAAAACCTTCGAAGAGTTCTCGTAACAATATAACCCCTGAAAAGTTGAAAAACAGTTGTATCTTACAAGGAGAACTAAATGAGCCAAAAAAGATTCCTTGCATAGAAAATCATTATTGAGGTTCAAAGATAAATGTTACATGGATTCATGCAAAACAATCGTCACGATTCTAAAAAAATAAGTTATATCTCAAAGGCAAAGCTACATCCTGCATATCCTAGCTGTAAATTGATTCATTTTCTATTCTCTATCATTAACTATAAGAATAATTGTCTCATGACCGAGATCTATATTCTTATTATTAATTTTGAGATAAGTAGAAATTAGTTAAAGGCACGGGGAAAGCTTAATATTAAATAATAAACAATGATAGACAACGAATTAAATAAAGATTTATAACTTCACAATGACAAATAGCTATAAGTCTATTGTTTCCCTTAATCTCAATCAGATAGAGTGGATTATTTTATTTTTATGGTTTCAAAAATCCAACAAAATTTTTATTTGTTGGATGTACTAATTCCAATAAGAATTGCTCGTACATATAAATGTCATATTGACTGCATGAATAGTTATTTTAAATAATAGTAATTTTTCTACCACTTAACTGGACAAAAGTACTTTTTTTCGGGGCAGTATGGTGAAAACTTTTGTTTCGTTCTGCATACCATGACCAACAATTTTTACATATAATACATATATTACAGCAAACATGAAAGTACTTAGAATCCATGAATCACGTGTAACATGAGTAGTATATATAAATATGTATTTTATGCATGCGCGTGCTTGAATATATAATAATAATAAAATTTTCACTATTTAAATATGAGACTCTGAAAAACCTACTGAAATTAGGTGTGGTCTAATTTTCTCAGTTTCTGTTTTATCGAGTTTAATAATGTTTGAGTAAGAAGTGTACTTCTGCCGTGAGTCCTGAGATGCACACCAAGGTTTTTTCTCTTATTTATTATAAATAAAAACAAAAGAAAGAAATGGGGTTCTCTTCAGAAGTTTCCGATAAATTTTACCTTCTAACAAAAATAAAGGGTTGGTAAGTTTTATGCATTCAATCAACATTTTTTAAAGAATTTTTACAGCCTTAATGAAGTGTCGATAAATGGTATTTATAAATCCCTTGCGTTAAATAGTTTGAAAAACAAAATTAGAAGTGGTCAAGTTATTTTTTACTTATTGACAAAGCTTACATTTTGTTTGACACTCGTAGTTAACACTGTCTGGTACTTGTACATTAACAAAATCAACCAATGTAATGTTAACTTATGCATTTGGTATTCCAATTGTATTTAGTACTCAAGTGGCTTTAAATCTTTGCCATGCTTTTTCAAAAAAAATTTTAGCTGTGATTTTTTCTGCAACAGTATTTTTTCGGTCCTAAGTTTAAGCTTTAACGTGTTGTTTCCAAGCCTTATCTAATGATTTGATACTCTAATTTTCGCGAGCTAAGCTCTTGACCAATCTAGTGCCCAGTCTATAGTACTAATACCCTGATATAAGCAGTTCGTAAAGTGGTTTATTATTAAGTATGTTTATAACTTTACAGCCTCCCCATAACCTAGAGAACTAATTAAAAAGTGAAATTGAAGAGCATAAGAGAAAAAAGGTTGTTATCCAAACATCTTAACCTGCTCTTTCATTTTTATACTTTTGAGTTCAATAATTTTTATGCTTATTACTTTTGTTTTATTCTCTTTTCTGATAATACCCCAATTCTTATTGCTTTTCGTTTTTGGAGCAGTTTATAAATAAGAATTTTTTTTTTTTTCTCAATCTTTTCTGCTCACTTTTTTTTCAAAATTGTCAGATTCTTCTGAAACAAGTCTTCTGACAAGACTCATGTTTCAGAGACTACTCCTCACTGGTAAGGCCGGCATAAGAACTTTTTCCCGTGAAATTAATTTTTGAAAAAAACAGCTTTTACCGGAAATCGACCCCACGACCCCCTAGAATAGTGTTGTATCAGTACCAAGCACGTTTACTGATAAGTTAACATCAATCCTACCAAATTTATATGTAACCGTGTACTAGTTAGCTGTTGATACGATGTTAAATTAAAATCGAAAGCTTAGTAAAGAATCGATTTATTTAGTTTAGAACTAGTATGGTACATAATTCTGCTTTATATCAATATACCTCAATATACACATACAGCATTAAAATCTCATGTCTAAAGCTCCTTTTCACAGATCCAGTATACTTTTTAAACTCTCTTATGTTTTTTGTTAGTAATCTTAGCTACCTATTCTCCATTTTTTTTATAAGTTCCGTTCCCTTTTCACTTAATGTAAAACAAGTATAATCACCCTTATTAAATTTATCAAAACGTATTATTTTACTATTTTTTCAAAGCTCTTAATCTACAATTATTTTTTATCTTCTATTAGTAAGTTTATCAATGACTTTGTAGGAACTACGATCCGTAGGATAACAAAGCCTTTAAATATTTGAGCTCAATATTTTTTAGAAACAACAAAGAAATCATTGCATTTCTTTTTATTAATATTGGATACTAAAAATCAGAGATCAGCTACTTGATAACAGTTATTTCTATATAAATATTTACAGATAAGTTTGTGTTGCCTGTGACTCTTAGGCTATGTTTTATTTATTCAATGTTTCAAAAAATAAGATAAGATTATTATCCCCTAAACATTTAACAGTTTCATGATTACTGTATACTAAAAACTAGACTGTAGAGTTTTAACAAAGTACGGTTTATACCATTAAAAACTGGTTCGTAAGATTTGAGCATAAAAAAGTCAATAGCATACAACTACTTTGTCACTAGCAAAATCCATAGCCTAAGAAGAATTGTACTATGTATTTAAAAATTAACACATAATGTAAAACCATTTATAAATAGCTTTTAATTACTGATTTTTGCAAGTTTTCTTTAATTTTAAAGTGTAAAGTAAGTCTATAGTACCAAACAATGAAAAATAACTTCATTGTTAGAGATATAACGGTTGATGCGTATTAAAAATGGCTCTTAAATTAACCCTAGAATTAAGATAAAAAAGCAAGACTATCCAGAACTTTGCATTTTTACTGAGAGACTTATCAGGTATCAAAATGCATTTTTCTGATCTGTTGGTGTACTCTTAACGTTGTGGTCGTCTAGATTTTTCACTATTCAAGTATTTAGCTACATCTGAAGCTCACTTTTCAATTCTAAGTGTACTCGATCGTCACTAATAAAGTAAATTTTTGTCGTTTTGGAATGTAGCTTTATTTTATACCTAAAGACAAAAAGACTGATATTAGAGTGACTTTACAATGGAAAATTGATATTAGTAGCTTTACAGTGTAAAATTAAGCAACAGTATCCAACATTAAGAAATGACTTTATCACTAGTGATCCAATGATTGCTGCAGATTAAAAACAGTCTTAAATTTTATCTAGATTTCTAAGTTAGTATGCAAAACTTCCTATGAAGTATAAGGATTTGAATACACTTAGTGAGTCTATGTTAATGCTCCAAAAGCTCTTAGTGCAAAATTTCTTATTTCCCCTCAACTTCCAATCTTAACAATTACGTAAATGCTAATGTTTAGGTAAACAATTTTAAAATCTTACACTGGGAGCTTCAGCAAATATCAACATAGATTAAGCAGGTTTATTTGAATATTTAAAAGTTAAACGTTACTTTTTTTTTTCGTTTTAAAAATTTGGTCCAGTTAGAGCCTATAATTTTTGCTCTGCAGCAATTACTATATCTCTAGCGATGACGTGATTTCTCATTGTTTGGTACTGTAGCTTACTTTTATGCTTAAGAAATAAAAAAACTTGTTTAAATAAGTTTTTTTAACAACTGCTATATATACTTTCTAAGTCTTTTTAATACTGAGAACTCCTGGACAGACCCAGTGTCCATAAATTCTACTGAGAAACATGGTAGTTCTAAAGCACATACATATTCTT
Organism: Copidosoma floridanum; assembly: GCF_036245765.1. NCBI lineage: Eukaryota > Metazoa > Arthropoda > Insecta > Hymenoptera > Encyrtidae > Copidosoma > Copidosoma floridanum. The sequence goes on along the minus strand of NW_028321903.1, from coordinate 8,965,054 downwards.
ACTTCCAAAACATTGTATAGAGTATATTTTAAAAATAGTCGTAATGATAAAATGAAATACTTTTACACAAAGAAATCATAGTTGTAAAAAGCATCTTACACAACCATTTCAAATTATTTATTATTTTTTAAGTAGAATTTTTTATTTTTAATGCTATCTCCTATATACGACCTCCTTTCTCCTATATAACCTTGTTACGACTTTTACTTCCTCTAAATGATCAAGTTTGGTCATCTTCCCAGTGCAATCGGCAACGCAACGAGTGCGTTGCCGCGCGTCAGTCCGAAGACCTCACTAAATCATTCAATCGGTAGTAGCGACGGGCGGTGTGTACAAAGGGCAGGGACGTAATCAACGCGAGCTTATGACTCGCGCTTACTGGGAATTCCTCGTTCATGAGAAATAATTTCAAGCCCCAATTCCTAGCACGAAGGAGGTTCAGCGGGTTACCCGGGCCTTTTGGCTCCAAATGTAAGCTCCAAACCCTGTAGATACTTCCAGTCGCCTGGAAGCTTGAAGTTTCCTGACCTGTAGCTGGATATGAGCGAGAGCACTAGAGCTTCGAACGTGAGCTTCCCCTCGCTAACCATGGAGGCGAGAGTAAGGTAAGTTTTTTCATTAACTCGCGAAGTCTTGATGCCACCGATGCCAATGACCTCCATGCTGGCCTCTTGATATTCCTGGCGAAGTTTACTTAGCAGGCTCTTTGCAACAAAGGATCGCTGAGAGCAGTTGTCGAGCATGGCACGAGCGATGAGTGTGCGTCCGTCCGGGCCCTGAATTCGGACGAGCGCAGTAGGAAACAGCGTAGTGTTTGAAGAGTCTGGTGATGCCATCCAATGACAGGATACGCAACTCCCTTTCGTGAGTGTAGCAGGCCATGCAGAAGATGCAAGATGCACTGTAGTGGCAGAATTCTCGTGCAGCAGCGTATGGTGATGCCCGTTGCAAGTTAGGCATCGTTTGCTTGATTTGCAGCTTGCAAGTTTGTGAGCACCAAGGCAATTATAGCACATGTTCTTGGCCTCAACAAACTGTTTGCGTTCATGTGGCGATTTTGCTTTGAAGTCGGCACTGCGTAGTATGAAATGCTCACCTTGGCAAAAGCGGCATTTCTCCGTAAAGGCGGCATATGCGTGCGAAGTAGAAGACGCCGTCTTGTCCTTCTTTCGTGTTGCCTTCTCTGTAGAAAACGCGACGATCTCGAGCATCGAGATGCGTTGTTCAATGAAACGCACGAGCGTTTCAAGTGCAGGAGGCTCGTGGGTACTGCTGAGCGATGACTCCCATTCTCGGAAAGTTCGAGCGTCGAGTTTCCGAGCTGTAACAGCGACCACCAAGTCATCCCACTGGTCCGTCGGACGCTTAAGCTGTTTAAGTGCAGCCAAGGCATTTACAGTGCCACTGAGCAATGCCTTGAGTTCGAGCGGCAATTCGTTGCTTACAGCCGGCGTGGCTAGCAAATCGCGAGTTAGCGCGGCAATCAAGCGCCGCTTGTTTGCATAATGATCCTCCAACCTTTTTCATGCAGCCTCAAAGTTGGCGTCGATTACCTGGATCGTCCTCAACAATTCAGCCGCCTTGCCTTGCACATGCGTCTTGAGGTGCTAAAGCTTCTCGACGTTGGAAAGTCGAGAATCGTTGACTATGATCGCAGAGAACAGATCCTTAAACTCGAGCCAGTCGTTGAAATGTCCGGAAAATGTGGGCACAGCAATGGACGGCAAGTTGCGAGAGTTAGCTGGTGGAACAGGAGCTGGGTCTGATGTGGGCGATGCAGGAAGTTTTCCGAGCTGTTCAGCCAAATTAGCTGCCGAATCGAGGTAAGCTTCTTCGGCGATTTCGTAGCTGTTTTCATTGAAATAGCTGATGTCCTTAGTATCGTCTGGAGCAATGTTGAGAATCCTGAGATGAGTGTCCTTGAAGTAATCCCAGTTTATTCGTAGTTGCTGTATACGGCTCTCGATGATTGCACGAGTGAACTTATCCTTGCCGCGCTTCTTGAGGTTTTCGTAAGCATTGCTGATGCTTTTGTACAACTCCTGTTGACGCTTAAATAAAATTTTGAGTTCCTTGACATCTGCCATGAAGCAGTCGATGTCGCGATGAAGCGCTTGATAATAGGGCTGAGTGTTGGCAGCTAACGACCGCCCGCCTTGGCAAATTCAAGCACGGAGAGCATGCACACACTCTGATTCCTTGAATGACTCACTACTGCAGCTTCGCGAGAGCGCGTTCACCTACACGGCATCAAATGGTCAAGGCAAATTCAAGGCTTTACTGAGCACTAGCACATATCCACTCCTGCACTGACCGTTGGTCCCTTGGAACCACGCTCCGCTACCAAAAATGTTCACGAGGAAAGGGGTTTTATGCTGCTTCCAATCCAGTTCAGTCGTGTAGAGGTGGAAGTGGTTTACGGCGGAAAATAAATGTAACGCAAATGTGCAATAAAAATTCATACAATATATTTACAGTGCTTAAATTATGAAAATGTGCTCAAGTGAAGGCAAGCGGAGAGAAGCTTTCTCTGCCGCCGCGGCGCGCTAACTAACTTACTATGCTCGCAGAGCAATATTTATAGAGACCAAAGGTGAAGTAGAATCTTCTAGTACATTGATAAATAAAGGTACACGAGTAAAGGTAAAACGGTCTCTTGGGCATTGCAAATGTACGCGATGATAAAGGCGTATGATCGGAAAATTACTTTAACTTTAATATAAGAATAACGAACGTGACGCAATTTGAATTTAGAAAAGGTTTGTCGGCAAATATTCAGGTATAAAACTGAACATCCTATAAAAAATATAAATCTTGTGCTAAAAAAGTCATGAAGTCCATTAACTACCTTTGAACAAAAGTCAAGTTCTTGCAAGTTTGAGTTTACTCAATCTTAGCATTACTTAGATTTAAGGTTAATAAGTACTATTTGAGTGACTTATTCAAAATTTTAAACAAAAGTTAATGTTATGCTTAATCATAAAATATTTTACCATCTGAAACGTTAAAAAATATATGTAATTCAGTACCTGAGTCATACCTCGTTTTTATGGTTTTTCGAGTCACTGATCATTGGCTCCCCTCTGTCTTTTCCCTCCCCCTTACTCCCTGTATGTCTCTAAAGGACCATTATTTTTTTAACTCGATTGAACTCTTACATTTGAAATCTCTTTTTGGTCCATGTGTACTTTACCCAAATGTGAAATTCTTATTTAACTGAGGACTTTATTTACAAAAAGACAGTATTCAGGAGAAGGTATAAATAAATAAACAAACACAATTAAGATGTTGAATCAATAATTTATCGTTTTAACATTTTATGTCTCTTTTTACCCCATGTGTTCTTTTAAAACCCTTTCTACATTTTCACATATTTTTTTTTCATGGTTTTTGTAAATAAACATACGTCTGTTCAAATGTGAAGATCTTTGAAGTTACATATTTTTAAATTACTGAACACTTTCTTGCTAAACATTATTTTTTATTTCTGATTTATTTTTGGATTCAAATTAAATAAAAATTCTTTTTGGATTCTTACATCTTGATAAAGAAACGTACCATTGTCGGGATAGTGTCAACCGACCCGAAAGCGTCAAGTGACCCGAGACTGCGCAGTACGCATCTGGGACCCGAGCATGCGCAGTCCTCGGCGGGCAGTTCAGAAATCCCAAAGTGCGCTATACGCCCAAATCCACAAAAACCCAACAACTTTAACCAAATAACCCAGGGGACTTATAGATTATGAATTGCAAGTTATTCATTGAAATAAATAATTATTCATTGAAAAATAATAGAAAGCCAGATATAAATATCCAGCAAAAACATAAATCCCAACAGACCGTAACCAGATAACCCGGGGGACAGGTAATTTATATCAGGAATCGAATAATAATTATAAAAGATGAAAAGATGAATGAATTAATAAACGAATGATGAAATTTTAATAAATTCAATACGTATACATTTTACGAAGCGACATATGTATACGTATACGGCTATGTAGGCAAGGGTGGAGTAAATACGTATACTTGTGCTCCCTCGAATTTTGAATTGTACTATTTTCTTCCCACGTTAATGCTGCTGTTTTTTACTGTTTGTACTAAAATAATACAGTAAGTAGATTGTTCATGATATTATCGTCATGCACCACATAATACCGTAAGCTCAAATATTTAATACAAACTATGGCTCTCTATCATGAACATGTACAAGTTTTAACCGTTCCCGGTCATATGTCCTCGTAGCGCAGTTGGCTCAGTGATTTTTATGTTTTTTTGAACATAAGAACGAGAGTTCGAATCCCACGCCTGAGCGATAATTTTTTTTTTTTCTTCTTTTTTTAGTGGCGTTTTTGTAATTACACTTAACTTACGTATTTAACATCTTAATTAGGTACAATTTTTTAACAACAAAAAAAAATTATATTCAGCTCGTGCATGAAATAATTAATACAGGAAATCGAATAGTTATTTGTCTAATGTATAAAAAAAATTAATTTTGAGCTTTCTTTACCTTATTAATAGTGTTTTGATGTTATAAGACTGTCAATTTTTAAAACGAGCTTTTTTGACATTTTTACGGTGACAAAAAAATACTTTATTACGACTGTGTACTATATGTTAGTGTAACTTTATTGATTTTTTTTATTTAGAAGACTTTATTTTTCGAAAAAAGCTGTAATTTATTGATCCATTGACAGATTATAATTGATCTACAGTTTGAACTCTAGGTTTTTATGGTTCTTTCGTTTAAAAACGTTTTAAATAAAGAGTGAAAAATATACTGAATATATTTCGCTCTGTAGGGCATAGAAAGAGTTTTTTAACACTTCTTATCAAGTCGATAGTTAGTTGACTTTTGGTCTTCAAATCAATAATGTGTGAGTTGAGATTTTCGTGCGGTGCGCTTATTTACCTTTCATGAGTGATATTTCTCTATGTAATAGTAATTTAATCGGAAGATCAACCCAGAGACCTGGACGCTATTAGTTTCTAACTTCTGATACAAGTAAGTAATTTTAGCAGAGTGCATTTTTACTGACGACGTTGGGAAGTGTGTTTACATTTACCACACGGAGATTCTTTTTCTGAACGAGTTGCATAAGATAGTTTTGCATTCTGCACACTTCTGTTCAATCAGGCGACACATCATCTCGCGGCTGTGCTAAGGCCCGATAGCCGCCGCCGCCACCTGCACCGCACGCATGCCGCAACACGCGTGACACTTGTCTATTGTTTTTGTTTTGCACACGCGTGTTTACCGGCTATTGCATAGTATCGTCAGTTTTTATTCTTTTCATGTGTTCCAATACATTCATTACTTCGGCTAACCAGTGTTTTTGTAAATTCCTATTGCATTATTTTGAAACTGTGTAAATGCGAATTCTTGTTTGTTTTTTTTTTTGTGACACGCGTGATATGATAAGATGAGTACCAAAATACCTTTGGTAATTGAAGGATACGTGTTTCACGTAAAGGACACTTATAAAGGCGTTACGTAAGTACTATTATTGTTTAATTGATACTCTGGGCTTGCTGTTTGTTACAAAAAGCAAATTGTCCGTTCCGATTAAAATGACGGTCCCCTCCCCCCGTTTTAATTCCTTTCTTTTTAGCGTGTTTTGCGTAAGTAAATGTTTAAAGAAAAACGTTTAAATATGATTAAATGAATACAATTTGCAGCATCAATGTGAATTTGTCCGCGGCATCTCGTGAATCGTAGTTTTGCCCCAGACACGTGAAGCACCACTTCTACTGCATGCACCCTGCGCGCGCGAGTCGCTACTACGAGTATCATTGCGTTGCGTTGCACCCCCTTCTTTTTTCGAGTAAGCACGAGAAGCTCTCTTTCATCTTAAACTGTGCTTTAAAGTTTCAACTGTGCAATGGTGGACGTTACATGCGTTTATGATAAATAAGCGAATTCTTGTAGTATTTTTTATATTGTTCTTTATCGTACTTCTACACTTTTACTTTTGTAGGACCCTATTCTGCAAGTCCAAGAAAGTAAAGGGATGTAAATGTACCGTTAGAGTCAAGTCAAAGGAGGGAAACATTATTGAAATAACAGGTAGCCATGATACTGCAAAATGTGTTCAAGATGAGCACATCGAGGAAGATAAGCGATTCCATAAGGACCTCATGCAGGGAGTTCGGCAACCGGGGGTGTCGAGTGTTTCACAGTATTTCGACGAGATCTGTGCAAGGTGAAATTTTGTTACTATTGAAATTTTTCTAGTACATATTAACTTAATATCACACTTTTTATTTAGACTTCTTCGCATGCACCTGTAACTTTCCACGTAGTATTATTTGTTGACAATGTACAGCGCGCAAACGGTCTAATTCAGTCGAAAAATTCAAATCAAAAGCTCACATCAGAAGTTTATTATCAGCACTTCTCAAGCGCATATTAAAAGTAATCTTACAAGGGACCCGTTTGTGGGCTGCCGTCGAGTGTGCGCTTTTGATTTTCTGCTCTATATAATAATCTGCCCGAAGACTGAAAAGAAAATGTGCGCAACTAATGAAATTCGTAAAAAAATTTCCGCGTAGTGGATGACGCGAAATAAGTTCCACTCACCACTTATGTATTTTTGTAGGAATTCGGACTCCGGGTCTCGGGTACTGTTAAAACAAAAAAAAAGGTCCTTGCAAAGGCACCGTCAACAAGAACGCGAAAATTACTTTCAAGTACCACATTTTACCGGTATCTCTACGATCGTGGACATTGACGCTCGGCTCAAGGAGGAGAACACGCAATTTAGGTATTTGTACGGCAAAGAATGGCATAAAGTCTGTTCCACGTTGGTCACGAGCGCGGGTGGAATGACGCACATCATTTTGTATGATGAGGAAATTCTCCGACAATTCCCGCGCATCAAAATTTACGTCGATGGCACGTTCAACGCCCGTCCGAAAATTATTGCGGGCAGCAGGAAGTCTCAGTTCCTAACGATTCAGGGCGAGTACTATGGAAAAGTAATTGTTTTTGGTTTACGGTATTCTTACAATTTTTTTCTCGCCATTTCTCGCATTATTTATATATGAAAAGTAGCTGTAATGAATTGTAGGATTTTCGAGTCATACGGTAAGAGAAACTTGGTATTGTAGAGGCATGCATATAACGGTGGATCAGTTCAGGCCATTTTTCGAGATTCGCTTAATAATCACGATAGTAGTAATTATAACTAATAGTAAGCAAGGTACGGGCATTGATTGGGCATAATCTATATACGGTCTCCTCAAGTGAAAAAAGGTCTCAAAAATCCGGGTTTTAAAGCTTTTTTGACAATTTTTATGATTCGTTTTTTCTTTCCAGGCGCTACCTAAGCTCAACATACTATTAAATTACTTTTTCGCTACTTTAAACCTTTTTTTTTATTTTCACCCTGTTTCGGACGATTTTCGAATTTTTTTATGAAATTATTTGTTGTCTCCTACCGTAGAATTTAATAATAAAACGTCTCCCGAGGATTTTGTGCGCGTATCAGTTTTGTGGACATAACGTGTTGAGGAGCTTCTTACGATTTTTACACTGTTTTCCAAACTCTTTACATGTATAAACATTTCCTCCAAAAATATTCTTGATTAGTTTTAAGCAAATCTTATGTGTATTTCGCATTTCTGTAGATAATTCCAGTAGTTTACTGCTTGATGAGCAACCGTGTTACGGAGTCATACGTAGATGTACTGAGGAAGATCCTGGAATTGAACCCTCAATTTCAACCCACGCACCTTACATGCGATTACGAACAAGCACTTCGGAACGCGTTCACATTAGTTTTCTCTGATATTGCTATTTTTGGCTGCTGGTTCCATATGGGCCAGGTAATAGTCTAATGCTTTGGCTATGGTTTTTGTGTGTACAAAAGAATTGTTTGTCACATCGTCTTACATTTATTTTCACAGGCACTTTTCAAACAAGCCAAAGAGATCGGGGTCACTCAAGCCAGAAATAACAAACTTCAAAACCCCGATAAGTATCTGCTGGTCAAGAAACTCGTTGATCTCGCCTTGTTACCCAAAGATTTAATTATTACTGGCTTCAACGCAATTAAATCTGAAAGCATGTCAAAGTATCCGAACGATTTTAAATTGTTGAAGTTTTTCGAATACTTCGAAAATCAGTGGATGCGCGAAATAAATTTCAGCGTGTACAGGCTGGAAAGGCGTACAAGTAACATCATGGAAGCGTTTCATAGGTGGCTCACAAGAATCTTGGGAAATCATTCGACGTTGGAAGTGTTTATGAGTATGTATATACCGTCAGTCCATTGAAGAAATTAAGCAGCGTAGTTATATCATACTTAAAATTTGATCTTGTGCAACGCATTTGTGCGATCAACTATCACTTGTTTCGGTAACTCCGGCCACTCATGCGCTTCAGATATCATCCATATCGGAATTAGTCTAGTCCAAACTTGCGACGTAAATAACTATTAAACGTGTGAAATAATCGTTGCTATTTTTTTATTTATTTTTTATTTTTTTTATTTTATTTTTTATTTTTTTTATTCATTTTTTTTTTTATTATTTTTTTTTATTTATTTTTTTTTATTTTTATTTTTTATTTTTTTTTTATTTTTTTTTTTTTTCTAGAAAATAGGGGGAATTCTCCAAGTTATACGAAAGTCCAAGCACACTCTCAAACAGGTAACTTATTTCGAGATGGAAGAGTTTTCAGAAATAAGCAAGCGAAATAAGGATCGAAACAAGGCGATTGACACTGCATGGAATAATCTTGAAAACAAAACCTGGGATGTTAAAAAATTCTTGGAGGAAATGGCGATTATCACAAGTGAAGGTAAACACCACACTTTCATAAGCGAAAACATTAGGGTGTATTGGTTTTTTTTTGTTTGTCAAGTACATTTTTTTCTCTCTAATTCGCCTTAAGAAAAAGGGCGTTTGCCTCTAAAAAATGCTACATGAGGTTGCTAAATAATGTTACGTATTAGGCTTTGCTTGATAGAAATTCGTGATGAATTGTAATTATTAATGTACTGTTCATTTATTACCAAAAAAACTATTTTAACGTCCCATTCGTGCACCAATCACGTTGTTCGATGCAAAAAAAGCAGGTTAAAAAGTGTATATGCATATTCGTCAATTTTTTTGGCTATTTTCCAAGCAAATACAATTCATAAGCTTCACTTGATTTTATCATACGTTGAATCCATTATGAATTTATCAAGAAAGTATCACTAGCTCAATTTAAACACAGTACACCGAAAAATATTCACGAATAAACACAGATATTGACTTGTGTAACTTTATGTCAATACTTAAATGTCCCACTATTGCAATTAGTGTTTAATAGATTTTTTATCATTATAAAAATGTTTCAGACCATTTTGCGTGTTACGTGATGGATCAGCCCGAAGATGATGAGCCAATGGAGAACGCAGCGAAAAAACTTTGCAGTGCTACAGAAAAGGCTGACCTTGTGAAACAACAGCAACAACAAGAACCTGTGTTATCGCAGCATGAGTATGAACACGTAGCTGAAAAAGATAATACAATGCAACAATCAACTGATGAAGCGACTAAGGAGAATCTCCAGGAGTTTTTAAATTTGTTAGAAAATGCTGAGAATAATGAGGTACTGGAATCACCTTTCTTACTGGAACATGAGGGGAAGCTTGTTGATGGATTAGTTTTTCGACAATCAGATTCTGGATGGCATGTATTGGGGCCACTGTTCAAACCATTTCAATAACTATAAGTAAGCTGCAGTAAAATTTGTTTTAATCCTACCTAAATAATATTACATTACATAGTTTTCCTTAGAAAAAGTGTTAAATACACCATATGTGTTAAGAATTCTGTAAAGTTAGCAAACATTGTCTTGTTTATTTATTTATTTCGATAATCGTGCATGTATTCATAAAAAGGAAGATTTGGTACTGTAAGATTTCGTTATTTATTAAAATTTTATCATACATTTATTTATTCGTTCATCCTTTATAAAAAAAAAATCAATAAAGTTATATTAACATATAGTACACAGTCGTAATAAAGTATTTTTTTGTCACCGTAAAAATGTCAAAAAAGCTCGTTTTAAAAATTGACAGTCTTATAACATCGAAACATTATTAATAAGGTAAAGAAAGCTCACAATTAATTTTTTTTATACATTAGACAAAAAACTATTGGATTTCCTGTATTAATTATTTTATGCACGAGCTGAATATAATTTTTTGTTGTTGTTGAAAAATTATACTTACCTAATTAAGATGTTAAATACGTAAGTTAAGTGTAATTACAAAAACGCCACTGAAAAAAAAAGAAAAAAAAAAAATTATCGCTCAGGCGTGGGATTCGAACTCTCGTTCTCATGTTCAAAAAAACATAAGAATCACTGAGCCAACTGCGCTACGAGGACATATGACCGGGAACGGTTAAAACTTGTACATGTTCATGATAGAGAGCCATAGTTTGTATTAAATATTTGAGCTTACGGTATTATGTGGTGCATGACGATAATATCATGAACAATCTACTTTTTGTATTATTTTAGTACAAACAGTAAAAAACAGCAGCATTAACGTGGGAAGAAAATAGTACAATTCAAAATTCGAGGGAGCACGAGTATACGTATTTACTCCACCCTTGCCTACATAGCCGTATACGTATACACATGTCGCTTCGTGAAATGTATACGTATTGAATTTATTAAAATTTCATCATTCGTTTATTAATTCATTCATCTTTTCATCTTTTATAATTATTATTCGATTCCTGATATTAATTACCTGTCCCCCGGGTTATCTGGTTACGGTCTGTTGGGATTTATGTTTTTGCTGGATATTTATATCTGGCTTTCTATTATTTTTCAATGAATAATTATTTATTTCAATGAATAACTTGCAATTCATAATTTATAAGTCCCCTGGGTTATTTGGTTAAAGTTGTTGGGTTTTTGTGGATTTGGGCGTATAGCGCACTTTGGGATTTTTGAACTGCCCGCCGAGGACTGCGCACGCTCGGGTCCCAGATGCGTACTGCGCAGTCTCGGGTCACTTGACGCTTTCGGGTCGGTTGACACTATCCCCCATTGTCCGTGAGAGAATAAAAGTTTTTTAATATACAATCCTAAGAAATCAAAACTCTGTCTTTGTGATTCGTTGACAAACATAGAAAATACTAATACAAAGGGAAACTGTTTTCTATATAAGACAAAAGGTAATGATGATAAGGTGCCAGTATTCAATATTATTCTAGGAATATAAACTTCGTTTTCTTTTTTTCTCCCGTTATTATTTCTGCTTCTATGTTATACTTAAACAATTTTGTTTTTATTAATTTTGTGTCATTACTACAGTACAGCTTGCGTTACTAAAAAGTTATTCTACATAGACTGAACTTACACAATATTTATTAAGGCCTTATTTCCAACTAAATCTTGGAAAACTCGTATTCTCCGCTTTTAGAAAAAAATTTAGCTTTAATCTGTGGATTTGCCACCCTCACATGAGGCTTAGAAGACAACTTTCAGGCAGATAATGCCAAAATATTTTTCTAGTAGGCAGACAATACAAGTTACATCTGAGAAATTATGTTGTACTCTTTATCCTAAGATCGTGTTTAAAACGTTATTTTTCCACATAAGAAGGTGAAAAAATCATGTACTCTACATAAAGCAAAGGTACGGCATCAACTCCTAGGTGCAATTACATACCTAGGAGAAAGTGCTGTACTTTTGTCTCTAGGCCGTAGTACGTTATTACCTAAAGAGAAGGCATCTATTTCAACAGTGTTACTGAATATAATTATTAAAATTCATTTAAATCACACTGTAAGAAGTTAGAATTTTTATAATTGTTAAGAAATTGAAACTTTTCACCATTTTTTCGCTAAAAAACGACTTTTATAACATAATTAGAAATTTCATATAGAAATGCATATACATTTATGTGTATATATATATATATATATATATATATATATATATATATATATATATATATATTCTATCATTTACGCCATCACTTGTTATGACAAAAAGCGCCTTCAATAAAAAATTTTATGAAAAATATCAAACAGTGAAAAAAGTATTTTAAGCTTTTTAAATTATTATCAGTCAAGATGACTATAAACAAGATGAGCTCAATTAAAAATAAATACAATTTTAAAAATCTAATTTTTTTTTTAAATACAAAATGTAGAGCCAGAAATTGTTTTGTTACAAAGTAAAAAGTTATCACAGTAATAATAAAAATTGACTATGAAAATTAAAAAAATTTTAAACTGAATGACTCGTGTACTTTTGAATCTAATTAAATACCGGAAAGAACATAGAGGAAACTATCTCCGAAAAAAGATGTTTTGTTAACAGATTAAATTTAAAACCCATGATTTTATTAATGTCTAAGGTACAATTTATTAATGATAACGATGAACAATATAATTTTTAGCTAAAAAAAAAAAACGATAAATTGAAGTAAACGCAACAGACATATACCTAAGTATGGTGAAGTATTTGTATTAAAAAAATCTATGACGTTGTGCCAATTAAAGTTGGTCTTTTCAGATGTGTAAAAATAACACATAAAAACGAAAAATTTGTTGAGCAAAATTTAAAAAAAAAAACGTAAAACAAGGTTCAACTATTGCATCAAAGATGCGTTTTTTACTCAAAGTAAAATATATACAACTGTCAGTGTTTAGTTGAAAACAACTAACATCAAATATCACCACAAATAAGGATGAGTGTCACACGTCCACTGATTGGTGAATGTTCTTAGAGAGAGAGAGAGAGGGAATTTAATTGAATTAAAACACAGTTTATTAATGCCAAGGATAAGATATCCGAATGGCAATAGTATATACAAAATACGAGTACAGTAGAGTTTGACAATACCATTATAAATACAATGAATGACCAAATTTAGGTTAACGATAAATAATAAATGTAAAATCAAAGTACTTCGTAAAATTCGATGTTTAACAACAACAATATAGTAAAAGAGGACATATAGTCACATAACATAAGAATTGAGTAGCATAAATATCCTATTCAAGAGCAATCACAGACCACAAGCGCAACAAGTTACCCATTTGTACAGATAAGTAGAGATTGACTAATTACAAATTACCTTAGACATTATTAGTTAATAAAACGTTTAGATCCATAAGTACCATTTAGTCGAGACGCGATGTAAGCAAATACCTGTGTAGGGCCGTCTTACATGTCCTGATACTTTCCTTTAAGCGAATAGAGGCTGGAATAGTTTCCCAAATTCTCATAGCCAGTTGGGAAAATGAAGAGGCATAAGACGAAAGGGCAGCTCGTGGCAGAGCCAGGCCAGTCTGTGCAGGACGTGAAGATCGACGGAGCCCATCAGAGATCCTTGGGAACAAATTGTACAGGTATTCAGGTCTCTGAGTGGTTAAAACTTTATACATTGCTATACCAAGAAAATAGTCCCGTCTTTTACTAGGGCGTAGCCAACCCAACTTAACATAATAAGGCAACATAGCCGTATCACGATGGAGGTTAAAAATATACCTTACTGTACCTAATACTGTATTACACAGACGGTCCAGTTTAATGGCAAGGTAACCAGAGAGGCTCATGTACACCAAACAGGCACAATTAAAATGGAGCCTGATGAGGGTCGTTGCTAGTGTTAATTTAATTCTACATGAGAGAGATCGACCCTTGTACCGCAACCTGTATAGTGTACCGTGGACTCGGGAGCAAATAGCAGAGACATGTGCATTCCAGGACAGGTCATTAGAAATCCACACGCCAAGGTCCTTGATTTTACTACACAAAGGGATCACGCTTCCACTGACCAAGATGGGGGGCAAAAGCGCCTCGTCCACACGCATCAACTGCTGGCAAGTATTGATAAGGGTCGCCAAAATCTTGCCATGGTGCAGTGCCAAGCTGTGAGCCGACGACCAAGATACAATGCGCGCGATGTCCTTGTTGAATACACCAATTGTCTTGTGGAGGTCTGAAGGTTTGTACTGGATGTAAATTTGTAAATCATCAGCAAAGAGCACACCCACGCTATGATGAAGGACGGAGAGTATAGAGTTGATAAAAATTAAAAATAAGACCGGACCCAAAGAAGTGCCCTGGGGCACCCCAGAAGTGGCTGGCATGAAAGACGTGTGTCCTTCTTCGGGCTTCAGCACCGCCTTAGAGCGACCTGACAGGTAAGAGTGAAACCATTTCAGAGTATTCACCGAGAACCCCATGCCACCCATCTCTCGCAACAATAGTTCGTGGCCAATAGAATCGAACGCCTTTCGAAAATCGAACAAGACTAAAATGGTCACCATGCCAAGCTCCATACCAAGGCGAATATCTTCGGTGATCTTCAATAAAGCAGTCTGGGGGCTAAAGCCAGCCTGGAAGCCCGACTGCATCGGCGATAGCAAGGAATTAATCTTCAGATAATCATATACTCTTCGCGCAACTAGAACGTTAAGAACCTTAGCCAAATGGGTAAGGTTAGCAATCGGGCGGGTGTCAGAAGGGTCAACCGAATGAGGGACCTTAGAAAGCGGGACAATTACAGACCTCTTTCAGGACGATGGGTAGGTGCACGTGGCAAACGACATATTGAAAAGGTGCGTCAAAAGCAGATTTAAAAAGGACAGTGATTCATGAAAATAAGCAAACAACAGACCGTCAAAACTATGGCCCTTGGTCTTTCCACAACACTGCATGATAGCCTGACCAACCTCAACGCACAAAATCGGAGCAAGCGAAAACTCAGAGACAACGTTAGATGGCTGCAGCAAAACTTCCCTTAATTTTTGAACACTACAAGGAGGGTGAGCACATGACACAGAAGAGAAGTACCGTGCCACCGTATCAGCAGATAAAGATTGCAACGGAGATCCCTGGGTCTGCTGAAAAAGACCATGTCTGCGCATAATCTGCCAGCAGCGGGCAGAATTTCTTTCATCCTTCAAAGCCTTCGCCAAAAACCTGTCACGAGCAGCGCTAATGTCTTTTTTCAGAACCGCACGCAAACGGCGGTAATCGGCGAGCAAAGCCAAATCACCAGTTCTACGGGCCACCCCATACAAACGATCACGCTGCTTACATGTGTCCTTTAACGATACATCAAACCAAGGTGCAGGTGGACGGCGGCACGAAACACGCAGCCTCATCAGTGCATGAATGTCAAGTGCATCAATCACCGTTTTATGGAATTCATCCAGGCAAGAGTCGACATCATCCACCATACCGGAATCGTGAAGCCGCTCAGCATGAACCCGCTGGCCAATGACAACATCGCCATTAAAATCCGACGCGGAAAAGAGCCAAAAGTCACGCGTCATGCGTGGCACATCCCTTCGAACGAGGGAAATATTGTAGTCTACAATCTGATAATCATGGCCATTTATGAAAGGCACATCAGATAATCGCGAAGACAAGACCCTGTCTCTCGCGCCCGTCAAGATCACATCAAACCAGATATGGGTCGCATCACGATGATGTGTTGCTCCAAATGAAAAAAGGTATAACGAATTCTCGGCTATTAGATTACGCAGGTGAGATAAATAGTTTTCATGCCGTAGCAGGTCAGAGTTTAAGTCTCCAGCAACAACAATATCGGAAAATTGAGTAGCAGCATCCTGGAGGACAGTGAAGAAATCCGTAAGCACATCCCCCTTAGGGCGTCGATAGACTGAGGTAAAAAGTAGACGAAAATCCTCCCGCACCGAGAGATCCAACATTAGGTATTCCGTCTCGTTCAACCTTGAAATTTGCGAGGACCTAATTATGCGACAGTTAATATCTTCACGCACGTAACATGCAACTCCACTGCCCTGAACATACTCACGACAACCCCCCACCGCACGAAGACCCCTATCGTTACGGACAAGTTAATAATGCGGTATGTTAAATAAGGTGGAACATTGAGCTGGGGTAAGCCAAGTCTCGGACATTGCCAGCACATCAATGTTAAAGCAATGAAAAAGATACCGAATATCATGTAAGTGCTCACGTAAAGAATTCACATTAGCGTGTGCCACGCAAAGAGGTCAGCAATTCCGTACGCCCGTACAATGCAAAGAACGTGATAGTCACTGAAGAGTTTCCAAATCAGCCTCGGTACAGATATTCTGTCGCACAGATTATTAATTACGCTGCACATAAGCCTCACAGACTCGCGCCCAAATAAACTTATAATTAAGGCTTTTAGCTTTGGATTTTGCTTTCATTAGGGGGGAATGCGTAGCACGTGGAAGAAGCTTGTACTGTTTAATGACCTCAACACCAGTATAATTATTTTATAATTGTGAAAAGCTTAATTGGCCGAAGTTCTTAAAAGTCTTTAAGATATGATCGCGAGTTGGGCCCGATTTTAATGTAATCTGATATGAGCATGTTGCACCAGTAGCAGCACGGGCCCCAATGTCTCCCGAATCCGATGGAATCGATCCACGCTTGGTAGGGAACGGGCAAACCTCTAACACGTCAGAAAGAAAACTCTGCAACTGTAAAAGAATCAAAATTTTTTGCACGAATTCACGCGGATTAAACTTAAACTGTGCCGGCACACCCATGATCTTAAGCTGGCAGGAAGTAGCTGGATCCCTCTGCACATCTACCACACGTTGAAGGGTGGCCTTCAACTGAGCATTCTCGTCACGCAGCTGGCTCAAATCATCTGTATTTGCATTAACCTGGATCTCAATGCGCTGCAAACGTACATTGGTTTCAGCACTTGACTTCGTGATGGCTTTAAAAAGCATAGCCATGTGTTCGGCAGGAGACTGCGAGTCCCATCTCACTGGCAATCCATCAGCCCCGATCACAATGTCGTATTGCTGACCAGCGTTGGAAGCAATAGATCCAGATGGTTCACTCTCAACTACGCCTGTCATCGCATTCACAGGGTCCATTTGTGACTCAGAATCCACGAGCAAATGCTTCTTAGGGGCCAGGTCAACTCCACGAATACCGTCAATCAAGCGCGCACGCGACTCCAACTGTGGCTGTGATGATCCACGCTGCGGCACGTCCCTATTCCGACGAACAGAGTCACTGAATGAACGTGCACAGCAACTATTACATGAAATTACCTTTAAATAGCGCAATATACATTGATTATGAAACGATTTCTGGCAGGTAATGCAAGTCTTACCTCTATGAATTATAGGCCTTGTACATTTATAGCAAGTAATCTGTGTATTGCTCATTGAATTAACAAACTAAAAGCCGAAAGTATTGCAATACGATGATTTATTAACAGATGAAATGGGGCAAAACTCTAAAATAATCAAATAATAATACGGGAACATAAAAGCAATAATAGACACTTTAGAATCAACAAATCAAGGTAAAATTGTCAAGGCGTCTGTCTCACTTTAGAGTGTGTATGATATGTAACAAGTCGTAATAAAGACAAAACACACTCAATATGAGAACAAAATTTACAGGTTAACACTATGCCACGAAAAGACTGTATACAGAATTATATACACAATTAAAACCAATACAAAACAATCAGTCACAAAACATATAACTCTTCTCTCCATGAGTGATTAAAAAAAAAAAAAAAAAAAAAAAAGAACCCCCTAGCTTCCTAAAGTCGGCAAAGTAGGAAGTGTCCAGCCTGGCTTAATCAGCCCCAGGAGTCACACAGGAGAAGATCTTACACCAATCTCGATACAATCCAGGCCCCACAATGATCGCAGATGCCTAGAGCTCCACAAGGGCTACAAGGCACTCTGCCAGCCGACAAAAGACGGTGCAGCTTACCAGTCTAAGGAGGTGGTGAGGACACGATCTAATTATCCGCATGTACCAGTTCCCAGCAACCAGGGTAAGCACAGCTGCACATCAAGGTAAAAAATATTCACCAGGCCACACGATCGTAACAGCACGCCCGTCACCGGAATGAACAGATCAGCTCGGACACACGAGGATACACTCAGCAAGACGTGAAGAGGTTAGAATACCGCAACTCAGTACAGACGTAGATTCCAGGCCCCAGGAGGCAAAAGGCACAATATAAGCACGGTGCAAATCAACCTGGCTCCCGAAAGAGGCTCACCTGAAATAAAGAACTCCCACAGGAGGTATCAGCAAGGTGTGGGACCAGGAAATTGTGGAGCTGAAAAATAACACGTCTAGTAGACACTCACCACAGAGAGAGAGAGAGAGAGAGAGAAGGAGAGAATATACCTTCAGTGGGAAAATTTGGTGAGCCTTGTTCAGTCTGTTTCTGTACAGAGAAGTTTTTAGTTATTACCAACTGCTAACCAAAGTGCTTTAAACTTTTTTCAGAAATTTTTTAGTGCTATGCACTTTTGTTGATCTTTACATTTTTGCAAACCAAAATATGAACTTACGCATTGATTTTTTTTTTTTTTTTTTTTCATTTTATGTTATCAAGATCAGAATCAAACTCAGCATACTACAAGCAACACACGGTTAAAGCCTGATTTCATGAATTTGTATGATAGTTATTTAAAATGAAATGTAATAGGTGCGGATGTCCACGTACATCTACACACTAATACACACAGTATACATATAAGGAAGTTTTAGATCTCTTGTTTTCTTATCGTATTTTTTACTTAAAATTATGAATTTTTTCTTTATTAGCTTTTTTCTTAATAGTTTCTAACTTTAAGCCACGAAATTAATCTTTGTTCGATGACTCATAAATTCTGTGTTTATATATTGAACCTGCTGTGTTCTTATTCTCTGTTCATTAAAATTTGTAAAGTTGGTTTGATCCAGTAGAGCTAGTATTTACTGTGTTTATCAAAATAGGTTATTTTTTGGTTGTAATCAAACTTCTTATCGTTTTCATTTATTAAGTTGAAATTTTTAATTGCGGCCTCCCATTCAACTAATAACAAACTAGTTGACTTTGTCAAGGTGACACTTTGGTGTAGGTCACAGTCAGTAGATCTGAAGAGGACCATCTCTGCAACAATTCAGTAAGATTTAAATTACAAGCTCAATATGGTAGATATGTACGTCTGTAAGATAGTAAAATAACAGCAAAAACTCAAATAATGTATTATCTTTAATTTAAAGTACAACAATAGTTTCTATCAAAGTGTGAAACTGTCAAGAATCTACCTAACTTGCATGTGATGAATATTGTAAGAAAATAAAACAGTGAAGTATCTTACATAACTTAAAGCCATGCAGACAAAACTAATAAATTCATTATGATAATGCAATAGTGTACATAGAAATGTGTGGCTATGAAAATGAAATGGTAAGACTGTGTATTATGATGAAAGCAAGAAGCGTGTAAAACGTATGAAAACTGTAAGGCAGACTGAAAGTAAGAATATGTATAAAAGTATATTATTAATAATAAAAGCTTAATTAATTTATAAGAAATGGAGAAAAATTTTAAGCAACCTAATGCTTACAGGGTTGTGTAAATAAGTTTTTTATGAATAGTGTTGCCAATCCAAAAAATGAATAGCAGTTCAAGAAATTCTGTGTGAAGCTTAGTACTCTCTCTGCCTAAAGCTTCGATCTGATCAAAATTAAAACGTTACGAATGAAAGGCTCAAAAAATGTGAAATGTGTAGCTGAGAAAGAGTTTGGCAACACCTTGAACAAGGAAAGTCATTTTTACTACTACAACCTTAAGTACATAAGATTTTCTAAAAATGTTTTCCATTTTTCATACATTAATGATTTTTTTTCTTATTAACAGTATATTTTCACGTAATTCTTGACTTTCATCATGCTTTACAGTTTTCACATGTTTCATATGCCTCACACGTCTTATTCGCTATGCGCCTATGTCAGGTGGCACTGTCGGGCGAGAGAAATTGTTTCTCGCTGAGATTGTTGGAATGTACGGTGCCTTATAGAAAATGTTATTAATAAATTAAAAAACGACTATCAAAAGTGCATTGACCAAATAGATTGATAATTTGAATGTATATTATGTCAGAGTATAGTAATAAATTTTGTTTGGCACTTTAGCACTACCTTTAGAAATATAAGTACGGCTTACACTTATTAACTTGTCACAATACTATGTTCAATAAACATAAACACTTATGACAGGTTAGGCTCACTTTTACACATTTACATAACATTTTCGTGTATTTCTTATGTTGTTTAAGCTTTACACATGTGCAAGCATGTGTATGCACTTATATATGTTGTGTTATAACACTCACAGTCTTAATTTTTATTTTTTCTAACCTTGTAGTACACATGAAAACAAAATTTATGACTGTACTCTAAAATATACTATACATCCAAATCACTAATTCATTTTGTCGATTTACCTTTAATATTTTTTTTTGTTTATTTATGAAAAAATTTTCCTATAACGCTCCGTGCATTGTGGTGATCCCCGCGAGAGACAGTTTCTCTCACTCAACGGTGTCACCTGACATAAACGCATAGTGAATACTTATCAAAATACACAACTTCACCATTTTGTTTTAATCGCCAAACATTTTCATATAGCCAAATGTACTAACATAATAAGTCTACATACTCGGCTTGTACGGCGTTCAACCGTAAAACCCAACTTATGCTTTTTTTCTTAGATTATCACTCACATAAGGGTAAGGTAGATTCTGCCGACAAGCTTTACTGTTTCAATAAAGCTTATTAGTGTACACTAATTTGAAAATGATACATAGTTCTTATATAGAACTTCACTGTTTTCCGGATATTTATATCTACTATATCGAATTTGTAATTTACATTTTACAGTTGTATATGTTTTGCCTGAACGATGCATCTTTGATACAGTAGATTTAACCCTACTTTACATTTCTCTCTTTTTTAACGAAACAAAGTTTTTATTTTTTTTTTGTACGATTATATATTATTTTTAGGTCTATTTCTGTTGTTTTTATTTCAAATTACAATTTAAAAGTGAGATGAAGTGGAAGTTCTTCATTAAAAACAAAAAAACAAGTAATAAGAAGAGTAGGAAATTGACCAAAAAAGATTGTTCAACTTCTATAAGGAATGTGAAAGTTCTGGAATATGAGAAGATATTGTAAGGAGCTGATTCCATGTACTATCGACGTGGAACATATATAGATGTATGACCTTGTCGTAATAACGATAACAGCGTTACTGAGTATACCAACCTCAGGAATCAAGCGATGTGTACCGAAATTGGGAATCTTTTTTTTTGCACGGTCAATAGTAAAATAATAACAATAGCAGTAACGATAATAATAATAATCACAAAATAAATATGATGTAAGAGAATGATACTTTATTAGAAAACTGTTAAAAATATCAAAATTAATATCAATAAAAGTTACATAAAAAATTTAACTTGTTTTAACCATAACTATAATAATAAACGCAAATTTCCAAAAACTATGGTAGCTTGCCCTAAATAAATGTAACTTAGATAAGTACTTTATTAGTAGCGCAAGTTATAATTATAAAAATCGAACAACGAAAAATAGATCTAATTACTACTAGGCTGTTACTGTTTTTTCGATACAAATAATACAGTATGAACTCATAGAAATGTTAATGAGCTTTCTGACGGAAAATACTTTGTGTTTTATTCACGTAAAAACGTTTAAGGTGTAATTTAGCACTTTGGGAATGTAATGGCCAGTAGTCTTACGTAAAAATTAGCGTTTAATCCACCTTTAGTTTTTCTAACACAAGCAAAATATTCATAATGTATGTAGATGAATTTCAAAATTATTTCGAAATATCTAAAAGGAATTGTAAAAGTAAATCTAACTTCATAATTATCTGGAAAGGATGGCTTAAAGAAGAAGAAGATATACTTAGACACATGATTAAAACTGTGGTATTGTAATAGAGGATGAAATGCAATGAGAAGCAAAATAGAAACCATTGTATTTGTCTTTTAATCCTTACATTAAAACATTACTGTAAAACATTAATGACTAAATGAATCATTAAGAATCAAGCATAAGTAAAATTTACTTGTAACTCATGTCATTAATGGACTTTTGAAATCAGAGGGACAAGGAAGAAAACAAAGACTTTTATGTATTGAGAATAAAGACTTTTATTAGGCAAGCTCACTACACTCAGGGCCTCTGAGATCTTGCCACGCTGCAGCACAGCAAGCTGTAGTGAGGCAAAGAGTGTAGATGTACAGTAGTATGCACATACATGTATACAACAAAGTGGAGAGTGATACTATGTATCTAACTCTTACTTCTGAACACCTGTTATTTAAGTATATAAAAATTTTATTTTATTTGTAGCTTTTTTTTAATACAAATATATATTATTACTATTAAAACTAATAAATATAACAAATATACGAAAATCAGAAAATCTTTACGTCTGGTAGTTGCGTCTTTCACGTCTGTTGGTCTTTCTCCCTAAACTACATACAAACAAATAAGATTACATACATTTAAATACATACAATTACATACAATGATAAGATCAGAATTACTTATTTAAAAAATATTTTGCATCTATAATGTATGTTTGTAATTCGTGCCTCCTGCCATGGACGAGGGAAACTACCAGCAGAAGCGGGAAGTGTGGATTCTTTGGTGAGGGGACCGTTGGCGAAGAGATATAGGAAGATAGGGTGCGTGAGTCACGTGTTCGACCTGTATCGCATAACTTTGTATTCTACTCAACAAACTAATAAAACCAAAGCTGTACTACACTACTCAATACTATAATAAAGCGAGCAATGTATATGCTTTATTTTTTATTATTTAACAACTAGTTAGTCTGGCATAAAACTGAAACGACACATCGACATTTTTGAAAAATATCAGCAATTTGTTTCACACATGGTACCCACTTGATGCTGTTTAATTTTTGAGTCACGCGCCCTTTCACGTAATGCTGTTTCAAATATGTAATATGCTGGAGATTGTTGCCTCCTTTCACGGCTCCTCTATATGGTGTATTTTGTCTCATCTTAGTTTTGCAATGAGCTTCAACGTCGTGTTTCTGTTTTTGCATCTTCCTTTAGTGGTTCAAGACCTGACTGGTCTTCATAGGAGTTCTTTGAGATTTTGCCTCATCCAAATAAAATTAACTTGGAATTTTCTGTAAATACTATTTTTGCGATAATTTAACTATCTTATTTTCTCGGTCTTGATTGATATCGATGGCAAGAAAAACTTTCAAGCTTGTCCATCAAATTCACTGTGTCTAGTATTGATACGTCATTGCTAGAAATCAACGTATATAGTTAAAATTAAGAATTTTTCTCTTCGTTTCTATGTATATGAGCATAGCTCAATCGAATGAGTTTCAAAGCCGATTTTAACAAGTGATTTAATGAAGCGCTTATTTAAACGCTTGGAACTAAATTTTAGTTTATAGAGTGGTCTTCAAAGCTTACACACTTTCTTTCACTTCTCGTCTGTTATGTGATTTATTTTGTCTGAAATCTCCATGTATATTTTCTCCTTAATGATGCCGTTAATAAAGGCTTCTTTTACATCCATTCGTATTATCTCTAGATCAAATATGTTTACAGTAGCTACTATACATATGATAAAAGCCAGTTAGAAGACCAGAACATAAGTTACCTGAACCTTATGGAAATTTTTATCCTCTAATTCATTAATAACTAGTCTGGCTTTGGACTTAGTCTTACTGTTTACATTCACCTTACACTTCAAGACCTATTGAGAGTGAATAATGTTGAACTTTGTTCCAGACCTGATTTTTAACTGACGATTCACGATTTTTCACAGTTGGTTCGTATTCATTAAACACAACTTATCATTGATAGCTTCAAGCTATCTTCTTCTGTTCTCCTAACTTATAATTTTTTAATAATTCGTTAGAGCCTCAGGGATCTCAGTAAATAAAGCGTAGTTTTTTACTTCTTTAAGTCTCTAAGACCTTGTATCAATTATTTACACTGAAGTGTATTTTGTCTTGGTTGTCACATATTTCCTTGAGTGTCCTTGCTTTTTGTTCTTGACATTTTTCCATCCTTTTTTGAGATTTGTTCATCTGACTTATCAGAAATGTTGAACGAGATAAACCAAGTGTCTAAATTAACGTCGTTTACTAATTGGTCCCAATCCTTAATTTATTTTTTCATACGTATCAACATAAACAAGTTTTTTGTTAAAGAGTATATCTTAATTTTAGTTTAATCTTTCTTATCAGGCTACAGAAAAATATAGCTACAGCTTGAGAATCTGGCTTGTACAACGCATTGTCAAGTTAGAGCAAACTTAGGCCCAGTGTTCCGTTGAACTTCCACGTTAGCCAGATATCCAAAACGTCTGATCTGATTTATGCTAAAAGTTTTATGAATGGCAAACCTTTGAAGAGGTATCTCTATATTGTTGTATCATGCAAGTACAGTTTTATGCATGGGCTTATGTCTATAATGCTACCTTTCAAATTTATTAGGCATTAGGTTAAGGCATGTCTGGTGGAGCTAGCTGAAGTTCAACTGAAAATTTTTTTAATACATCGTTCTTATAACTACCTGTGTTCGGCTCGTTTCCCGCAATCAACGTCCGACAAGATGACGGCACGCGCACCCTCCTTCGTTCTGCGCGCGTACTGCTCCTGCGGAGCTGCCGAGCCGCGCGCGGGCTGACATACCGACGATTGAGGACCCAAGGAAGAAAGAGCTGAGGGAGATCACATCGACAGAAGTGCTATAATTGTCTGCATTTCTGTACTAGGCGCTAAGTCATATCCAATAAAGATTCTCAAAACTGAACATTGGTCCTTCGAGCCGGATTCCGAGCAAGTAAGAAAGAAACAGCAACCATTGCAGAGCAGGTGTAAACCAAGGAGAGCATTCAGCACACAACATAATGTGAGTATACTATTACTGATGTCAAAGTGTTGGTTGTATTGAGCCATCGCGGCCGCCATCATGCCCGTGGTCCAACTTGCGTTGACTGATCATGGCCACGACGAGGTCGTGCCGCCATTAACGCGTGCCTCACGAGCATCCGCGTCACAAGTTGAATACAAGGCTGCCACGGCCATCACATAGCCCGTGGTCCAGCGCTTGTCATACATATGGCCACAGCAGACATGAAGCCGTGTCGCTGGTAGTGGTTATGTCGTCAGTAGCGGCGGCCACATTGCCTTCCTTACGGGTGAACCTATACCTTGTCATGACTAGAGCAAACGCAATACGGGCGGTTTATCAAGGTTAACATTTAACCTCTCTTTTTCAATGCGTGATGCACGCAAGCGTCTACGCGCCCGCATGGACATGTGGGTGCGTATGTGCGTGTGTGCGTGTGTGTGTGTACATAAGGTGTGAGTCTCTCTCTTTCTCGCTCTCTCTTCTTCTCCCCGTCGTATAACCGCACACATACGTGTTAATTTGTGGAAGTGAGGACAAAGCCAGGCTCGGCCCGACGGCAATCGTAGCTTCGTGCAACCGTCAAGCTCATGATTGTTCTTTCAGGTCCGACAAAGGCTGGGCTAACCTATTTGGCACCCAATTCGCTCTGGCAGACGTCATCGCTGGTTTCGCGCTGGCCGTCACACAAACTGAGTCCTCGGCCTGGACCACCAGCCTCGTCGAAGTGAGGCTTGAGTTGCTGGATGGCTACTGGAGCGACTTTCAGGCCAATCATCTGAGGCTCATCGAGACACCTCCTCCCGAGAAGCAGGAGTCACTAACC
The DNA here is from genome assembly GCF_036245765.1 of Copidosoma floridanum. Taxonomy (NCBI): domain Eukaryota; kingdom Metazoa; phylum Arthropoda; class Insecta; order Hymenoptera; family Encyrtidae; genus Copidosoma; species Copidosoma floridanum. Next base: position 8,939,477 of record NW_028321903.1, on the reverse strand, counting down.
CAAATGTACTCGACATCAGAGGCTGAGTACATATAGTCACGTGGCCACCTCTACAACGCGAAGAGCATCCTCGCACCATCCCCTGGCAACGGTGGAGCGGGCCCCGGGCGTGCTGCATCGAGTTGTGGACTCCGCCTGCCCCGAATTAGTATTCCCGCCTTCTCCGGGAAAAGAGAAGACTGGGAGAGTTTCCGGGATCTCTTTCAAGCGCTAGTACATAACGATCAACAGCTCACCAATGTCGAGCGACTGTTTTACTTAAAGTCTCTCGTCGAGGGAGATGCCAAAACAGCCCTCAACGCGATCCAGATCGTTGGCGCCAACTACTCGACTGCTTGGGCCGCGCTCGAGGCACGATTTGAACACCGCCGTCCCCTAGTACACGACCATCTAACGGCGCTACGCAACATCAGGCCTTTAAGGGACGAGTCGGCCAGAGGTCTGTGGAGCCTCCTTGATACGCTGGGTCGCCACTGGGACCAGTTGCAAGCTTTGGGCCGTCCTGTCCTCCAGTGGGATGACTGGCTGATCTCTTGTGCCATGACCAGCATGGACCCAACTACCCGGTGTGCCTGGGAGGACGAGCTCGAGCGGCTTGAGGGCGCCAACACAAGGGCTGAGATTTAGACTGCGATTTTCGCCGCCATGACGAACTTTCTTCACCGACAGTGCCGCGCTCTCAGCTCCATTGAGGCATCTCACCCAGCGCGGCCAGCGAGCATGCCCAGCATCCATCCACCAGCTTCATCATCTTCTGGGTGGCACTATCGCTCCCTCGCAACTGGCACAGCTCTGCCTCCGTGCCCGTCCTGCAGCGAAACTCATTACCTAGGGCACTGCGCTCGATTCCAAGGCCTCTACGCGCACGCTCAGTGAGACCTGGTCTATCAAGCCTGACTATGTTTTAATTGCCTCCAAACGGGCCACCTGTTGAAGTTCTGCCCCTTCCGATTCGTTTGTCAGCACTATCGAGAACAGCACCACAGCCTGCTTCACAACAGCAGCCGTCGATGGCCATTGGACCCATCTGACGGTCGGCCATCACCAAAACGGCCGAAGACCGACCCCGTCGGTACAACCCGTGCTGACGACCTGGGCCCGTCGCCCTCTTCCTGACTCACCGTGCTACCGACCGCTCTTGTCCAGCTGAGTGGGCCGTCCGGCCGGCGCGCGACAGACCGAGCCCTCCTCGATGCGTGCTCCGAGGTCACGATCGTCTCTGCGAACCTGGCGCGACGGCTCAACGCCACGCTGGAGCACACCAATGCGAGCATTTCTGGAGTAGGAGGTGAGTCGGTCGTCCACTTGAGAACTCGGGCCCATCTGCACATCGACCCGGGCAGAGATGCGCCGCCGATCACCTTGGCGGCACTCTGCTTACCTCAGCTCGGGCTCGTATCGCCGTCCACTCCTCTGCACCCATACGTGGCCAAGCAGTGGCTTGATCTTCAGCCTCTGGCCAACCCCGCATTCGGTACACCTAGTCGTGTGGACCTGCTCCTTGGGGCCGACGTCTACAGCCGCATATTGAGAGCGGAATCCGTCCAGCGGGGCAACATTATCGGTCAGCACACGATCTTCGGCTGGACCCTCGTCGGCCGTGCTCCTGGCCTGCAGCCGGCAGCTTTTACTGTTGGCTCAACACTGCACATGGACGGAGCACCGTCTTGGCATCGTGAGCTGGCTGCGCTGCTGCAGCGCTTTTGGGAGCTCGAGGAAGTACCGCAAGTCAGCCGCCGCGCTCCAGAGGACATTAAGTGCAAGCGCATCTTCCTCGATCACCATCGTGCTTCGGATGGCCGCTATGTCGTTCGTCTGCCATTGAAGAGCGACAGTGCGCGGCTGCTCGGCAACAGCGTGCAGAGTGCCACGGCCGCCCTTCACTCGTTGCATCGTCGCCTCCAGTGGATCCCAGCGATGGGTGCTGAGTATGCGCAATTTATGGCAGAGTATATCGCTCTGGGCCACATGAGGCCACTGCCTGACGATCTGCGCACGGCATCGCCCCGACCAGTGCACTATATCCAACATAATGGCATCTGGCAGAGCAGCGATAAGGGCGACAGGCTTCGCGTCGTGTTCAACGCCTCGAAACCGATATCGAGCGGCTACAGCTTTAACGACGTCCTCTTCGCGGGCCCAAGACTGCAGACCGCGCTCCCCAGCGTGCTCCTACGCTGGCGACGACACCGAATCGCCTTTTGCAGCGACGTCCGCATGATGTTTCGTCAGATCTGGATTGACAAGCGTGACTTCGACCTACAGCGTATCTTGTGGAGCCCTGATCCAAACCAACGGCCCACGCACTACCAGCTGTTGACAGTCACCTACGGCACTTCGTGCTCACCGTACCTCTACTTGCGCACTGTGCAGCAGCTGTGCGAAGACGAAGGACACCGTTGGCCCGAGGCAGTTCCCGTGGTAGTGAACGACCGCTACGTCGACGACATACTCTCCGGTGACGACGACATCGCCACAGCTTGACATATTTGTGACCAGCCGGCGGATTTCCTCTGCGCAAGTGGGTAGCCAATGTACCCCAGCTGCTGGACGATCTCCCCGACGACGTGCGCCTGCGGCCCACTTGGTGTCAGCTTGGCGCTGAAGGTCTCGTTAGTGAGCTCGGTGTAAGTCAGATTGCTTCCTGCTAACACCTCCCCTCATGCAGCACCAAACCACCAAGAGGACCATGCTCGCAGCGCTCGCGGGCCTGTTTGATCCATGCGGTTGGCTTGCGCCGATTGTGCTGAACGCCAAGCTCCTGCTGTAAGACTTATGGCAAGCCAACCTGGACTGGTACGAGTCTGCTCCGTCGTCCATGATTCAAAGGTGGACTGCCTTTGCCGCCGAGCTCCAAGCCATCTCCGGTCTATCCCTGCCTCGTTGGATCGGAACGGTCGCGTCAGCGGACACTCACCTGCACGTATTTTCCGATGCCAGCCACCACGCGATGGCTGCTGTCCTGTACTCTAGACTCCAGGCCACGGACGGTTCTGTCCGCTGCCACATTATCCTAGCTCGCACAAAGCTGGCACCCATCCGCACTCTTAAGCCAATGGCCGAGCCCGTGGCCCGGATGACCATTCCTCGCTTGGAGCTCCGCGCCGCCCTGCTGGCTGCTAAGCTTCTGCGCTCGACGGCCGAAGAGCTAGCAGTTCCAATAGAGCACTGTCACGCCTGGTGCGACTCGCAAATTGTGCTGCACTGGGTTCGCTCAGATCAGCCAACCAACAACGCCCTCATCGACAACTACGTGGCCCAAATACAGGACACACTACCCTCGAGCGCCTGGCGGTACGTGCCGTCGCAATCCAATCCAGCCGACGTGGCCACTCGAGGCGCAGACGTGTCCGGTCTCAGACAACAACTCCTGTGGTGGGACGGTCTACCAAGGCTCGCCGACAACGACCGAGCCTGGCCCCAGGAAGCACTTCGAAAGGTGACACCCCTGCCGTTGGCCTGCTACGCCACCCATCTGGCTGAGCCGAGCATACTTGAACGATATTCCAAGCTTCACACTCTACTCGTCGTTCTCGTGCGCACTCGTCGGTGGGTCTGGCGCCAGTTGCGTCGCCCACCTGTCCTGCCGGTGCTCTCACCACTGACCCCCACCGAGCTTCAAGATGCCTTCCTGGCCTGCGTCCGTTTGAGCCAATCAGAAACGTTCGGTGAAAAGCGCGCGCGTTTGCAGAACGGCAAGCGATTGCCAAAAGGGAACCCTTTGACTTCCCTTGCGGTTTTCCTCGACACCAACGGCGTTCTGCGCGTCGGCGGGTGGCTGGGTTTCTCCCCGCTACCTTACGAAGAGCGGCATCCACCGATCCTTAGCGGAGCCTCATCGCTCGCCTCACTGGTCCTTTCTTGGGCCCATACTCGAGCTCTTCACGGCGGATACAGGGTCACTAGCGCCTACGCGGCGAAGCGCGCATGGATTCTCGGTGGGCCACGCAGAATTAAGGCTCAATTGCGGTGGTGCGTCGTATGCTCCCGACTTCACCCTCGCTCCGCGACCCAGATGATGGCCCCCTTACCCTCTTCACGAGTCACACCTTCCCGCGCTTTTGGCCGCACGGGTGTCGACTACGCTGGGCCTTTTTCATTACTGGCGTCAAAAGGACGAGGCATACGCACTACGAAGGGTTACATCGCCGTCTTCGTGTGTATGACGACAAAGGCCCTACACCTCGAGCTCGTCGGTGATCTCTCCACAGCCGCTTTCCTGGGCGCTCTCACTCGGTTCACCGGTCGTTGCGGTCGACCCTCTGAACTCTGGAGCGACAATGCCACTTGCTTTCGCCGCGCTGATCTGGAGCTGCGCGAGGCGTTACAAATTGTGGAGATCAACTGGGACCTCGTTGCCGGCTCTCTCGCTTCGCAAGGTATTGCTTGGCACTTCATCCCCCCTGGAGCTCCACATTTCGGTGGACTCTGGGAAGCCACCATCAAGTAAGTCAAAGGCCACCTCCGACGCGTAATGGGCTCCCGTCATCTGACCTACGAGAAATTTTCCACAGTACTAATTGGGATTGAGATGGTGCTCAACGGAAGGCCCTTGACACCGCTCTCCGGCGACCCTTCTGACCTCGAGGTACTTACACCAGGCCACTTCCTTGTTGGAGCTTCACTCGATTCCATCATCCAGCCCGGGCCTCCCACTGAGAACTTGGACGCTCTCTTGCATTGGGACCTCGTGAGAGCTATTCGGGCTCAGTTCTGGTCACGCTGGAGCCGAGAGTACCTTAATACACTCCAGCAGAGGCCGAAGTGGACCATTGCTCGCCGAAGTTTTGCCGTCGGCGACTTTGTCATCCACCCTCCTCCAATCAAGCGGTCGTGGGCCGCTAGGTCGCATTATTCGCGCCCAGCCTGGTCCTGATGGATTGGTGCGCGCGGTCACCGTGAAGACAGCGACTGGCGAGTACGTGCGACCGATTGTCAAACTGGCCTTGCTCCCCGTAGCGAACCCCACTCCACCAACGCCACACCCTGATGGTCGAGAAGGCCGACCCACCTTGGCGGGCGGCGACTAGTATGTCATTCCAGGAGCGATGTGGGCGGATTGTTCGGCTCGTTTCCTGCGATCAACGTCCGACAAGATGACGGCACGCACGCCCTCCTTCGTTCTGCGCGCGTACTGCTCCTGCGGAGCTGCCAAGCCGCGCGCGGGCTGACACACAGACGATCGAGGACCTAAGGAAGAAAGAGCTGAGGGAGATCACATCGACAGAAGTGCTATAATTGTCTGCAACTTAGTACTAGGCGCTGAGTCATATCCAATAAAGATTTTCAAAACTGAACAACCTGCATATTCAGTTTCTTGGTATATTTGCAAATAACAAAATTTCGTATGTTTTCCCAGAAAATTTCTTGTTCTCTGGCTAAAGCCTTCTAGACAAGTGCCTGTATCGCTTTCAGCCCTCATTAGATAGGTGATGGCTAAACGTGAGAAGACGTCCACGAATATAAGTATATACTTATAACATTAGAAAAAAGCCAAGTTAATTATGAACCCCATCACGCGAGAATGTGCAATTTGAAGTCGTTGCACTAATTTGGTTGAATTCGTTGGGAAAAAGAGTTTGTCGAATTTGGAGAGCGTGTATATATCGCAATTCAGTATCTCTTCGTCAAAGCTCGTATCTCTCGGTGTTTTGATTACTGTTTACTTTTTCTCAAATTTCTTAAGACACTCTATCAAAGCATAACCCAATCTAACATGGTTCTTTTTTGAATGTTTTATAATCTCCAGAACAGGGGATTACAATAGAAAATCTTATCGCATTAGGTATTAAGTAAATATTTTTTTTTTTTTATCCATCAGGGTTAGGTCAAAATCTTATACCTTACTTGTTTTATTTAGTTTTTATTTGCACCTAAGTGGACTTGGGCTGAGTATGAACTATTTAAATTTTGATCAATTTTATTTGAGCTTTACGTCAGAGCCACGCTCACTCTTTGGTTAGTTATTTACGTCAGATCAGTTATTTGCATTAGAGTATTTTCTTCTGAGTATAATTTTTATTATTTCTAGAACTATATTTTATTACACAGCTAACCAGAGAAGCACTTATTTTACCCTGAATTTCTCTGGCCACCACACCTAGATCTAGAGTCGTTCGTTAGTAGAACGAACAATTTTTGGAGGTATGGTCGTTTAAAAACTGTCTACACCGATTGCACCGCTTCTCTCGTATTCCAAGTCCAGAACGTAAGGCACCTGGATAACTGTAAGCATGGCACTTACAGCACTTGAGCTGACACATTGTACTGAAGGTGCCGTGAGCCTAGTTGGTGGCTGGTGGATGGCTCAGGTGAGCCACACTTTTGTTTGTCTGAGTCTTAGTAACAAAATATTTGACCTGGTCTAAAGTTACTGTTATTTCATTATTTACTGAAAATTCAAAAATATTTACTTTCAGTACCAAGAGAATGACAGCATTAGAAGATGCATCATGCTTTTCCTTATCTGTCAGTGAGCTTGCACCAAATATATTTTAGTACGTTCTTATGCGGTCTTTGAATTTTTGATCGGAGTAAATAGCCAATTCTTCACGAAAATTGTAGATTAAGTTGTATGTTTTTTTTAAATAGCGTTTGTAAAAATACTTAATCCATATCGTTCAATTTCTTTTATTTTTGAAACAGTTTGACTAGATTTGAATGTGAGAAGCCTTGAAACACAATTCCATTTCAATAATGTATAAATAAATATTTCTGACTTCAAACTTATGTTCTGTTTTTCTGTACTTGCGTAAAAAATTTCCAACTTATTTCATACTATAATTAATATTGGACTGTTAAACATTCGTATAATTAACCACTTCCAATATAGCATAAATCCTACAGCAGTTCATACATCTAATAAAAAAAACAAACTTGCGTGGTCGAATCTTTAAGAATTTAACTATTAACGATAAAGGTTTGCTCATCATAAATTTAGCAGTGCCATGATGATTTAATTCATAGTCGTGTGTCTTATTTGTTTTAATCTTAAAGTATACAAATATGAAATTTCCAGTTCTAAATGGTAATTTAAGAATATGCCAGTGTTAAAGCCAATCATGCTACAAAAACATTTTCAACAATTATATTTAGATCTTTTGAATTTCTAGCTCCATCCCATATTGTAAATCACCAAATGCCTTGTTACTATCTGGGGGCAGTGGTTTTTTATTCATAGTTGCATAACTAAAAAAACTTTCGTAAAGATTTGGTGGCTTAGGAGTTCTTAAAAAATGTAGGATATGACTTCTCAAATGATTTTTTTTCTCGAAAAAATCGAGTGTTAGAAAATGTGTACCATTAAATGAAATAAAAGGTCATTTAAGTACAGTTTCATTGATGCTTGCTCGATCATAGGACTTACAAGTCTTTCATGAACCTTAAATAATTTATCGTTGAGACCTGAAAGAACGGTAACTTTAAATAATTTGTTATCTTTAGTTGCTTCTTAACCAGAGTTGAATACTTGTATGAAAATAGTATACATGAATATTTCCTCTAATAACTTGGAGCTTACGTAAATAAAAACAAAACAATAAATAAAGCTTACCAAAGGCTACAAATTACAAACAATTTTACACCTGTTGCAGAGTCTACATACTTTCCACTCGATTGAACTTTGATGACATGTGAAAATACTTCACAAATAATATGAAAAATGGATGCCAATCTCTGAACACATTTGTTAGTAATATCACTTAAACGTTATTTGTAATTCTATTTACAGTATAACATTTTTTAAACAACATTATTAATATCAGCAATTTTTTCACCATTAACAGAAATATGAATTTTTTTTATTTAAACTGCCAAAATTTAAGTACTTTTAGCTTTCTTTCTTGTTAAACTAAATCTTTTGCCTTGTAAGTGTCTATCAACTTCTTAATTTTTCAACATTTTTCCGTTAAAACGAATCATTTCTTCACCAGCAGCAATCGTAGTTATATGAAGGTAATATAAATTTCAAGCTTTGATTTCAACACCAGTGGAGGTTTACAATAAAGAAATAAGTGTAATGGCATACTGTTGAAAAGTCTGAAACTTTTCGACAGTATGCCATGACACCTATTTGTTTATTGGAGGTTATGTTGTTTTTTTCTACTTTACGCATTTTCAACACCTAAGTTAAACCATACGAACAAGAATATTCTTTTAACACTAAATAATTTTATCAGTTGGCTTTTAAATTTTGAATTAATTAATTATAACAATTTTATCGAAGTCAATACGTAGACTGTTAACAGAAGACGATGACAACATCAGTAGAGGATTTGCCAGAAGCTGAAAAACTTTACAGCATTACCCAACGTTCTCCCTCCCCTTGCCACTCGAACATTACTCTCCACTTATACCACGAAATATCCTCGATGGATCCTACATAATGTTTATTTGATGTTTATCAATTTTTAGTGGACTGCCATTCCAATTTTATTGTGATAAAAAATTTAAGTTGTGACATACTGATTAATGTAAATCAAAAAGACTTAACACTTATGGAAAGAAGCAAACTGTTGAAAATATCAGAAAAATTTACTATAAAATTAAAACAAATTTCATCATTTTATATTTATTTCAAACGATATTCAATATTAAAAACACAAATAGAATAAACCTCAAAGATTCTAACTACTTTATTTATAATCTTAAAATCTATTTCGACGTATATATTAATGATCACTTTCTGTGTTTTAAGGTTAACCCAGCTACCTTAATTACTAATAAAAATTAATTGATAATTAATTAAAATAACTCTTGTTTAGTCATACATAATACATATTCGAAAAATGCTTTTATGAACTACTTTGTGAGGATTCTATCTTTTTTATGTCCTTATGAAATAAATTTGTCTTTGTGATATATTATCGTAAGCTTTGTTGATGAATACGTGTAACTAAAAGTTTTCTATTTCATTATCATCTGCAGTAACTTATACAATGAATACGGAAAATGCTTAATTTATGCGATTTTTTTTCAAATAATTGTTTCATTGTTGATATTACTGGCCTTTATTAATTTTCCTGGTCATGAAATTGGCACCAGTTACTACGCACTTAAATATCGCAAGGGTATCTCACATACGGTCAGTGTTAGAGTTAGGATAATTTGTCTTTTTTTCATGTTACAAATGCTCAACGTTATTACTTCCTTCTTGGTTGTATGGATTCAATAAGTGATCTAAGCAGTTTTAAATAGTCTACCTAAACGTTTATTATTCACAGATGAGTTACAATTTTTTAACACTATCGTATAAAGTTCCATACAACGTTGTGCGAAATTTTCTTTCATTATCTTCTCTTTAGAAATGACCAACATTAACTAACTACTACGGAAAAACGGACCCACCAGATCTATTAAAACGTTTAGATTGCGTTTCTGTAAATAAAGAATTCTTTTATTTGAATCAGTTCTAGCAATCACTGCTAAAATTAAAAAAAATATCCAAGTTCTGAAGAAGACTAATATATTTTTGTTTCAAGTCAGCATGCATTTTGTATATCTACGTGCCAATTAGCATTCAATAACTCCACTCTTCGGTAAGGTCCGTAAACTATCGTTAATACATTTACTAATAATTTGTTTACCTTTTTTTATTCCTTCCGAATTTTCTATGTTGATATGAAGAGAAAGACGAATGTGCATCCAAAAAGAAGTGACTTACCTGCAAGTTTGTTTGTAACAGCAGCACAATAAATAACTATGATGGATGCCCATGCATGCTGGCCTATGCTGAACGAAAATGAAGAGCAACTGAAATAGTTTTTACTGCAGAGATATGAAATAACTGAAAGAACCAAAAGATGATAAAGGTTAACTGGAAACAACTGCACTGGAATGTAACAATAAATACTAGGATAACTTAGAATTAATACATATGGACAAGGATTGAATAATATTACACTAAATATTAGAATAACTAATAGTAGTAGTACATATAGTTGAGATACTAACTTATACATACTACATCGGCAGTAAGCAACAACTAAATGTAATACATAAAAACGTTAACTTTACTTGAAAAAGCAGAAAAACATTATTAATTAACAAGAACTTATTATGATTTTCATACTTCATTTCCGTTGAAGTATGACTTACTGAGAAGTGCTTTTGTTACCGAACTCACAATTGCATAAACGTACTGCAATAGCCTAATTCGTAAACTAATTTAATTCTGTCACTTATTCAAATATCAAGAAATGCGGAAAAGTCATAGCTTGTTTGCCTTTTCTAAGCTCAGAGATATTAAGAGAGATTCTACACTCCTAGTTCCAACACGGGTTATAAAAATTTCCGATTTTCTAGGGCACTACGAGCTGACTTTCTCTCCCACGATAAGTAGCAAAAGACATACTAGCAAACTCTATCAAAAGCTCCGAATTATTTGTACATTATTATAATCTGTGAAAACTACCTGTAAACTTAATTATGCTAACTTGTAACTGGCGGAGTACTATTATCTTTATCATTATTGTTACTATTACAAATCTTTTTTTATTATTATTATTATTAATATTATTAGTATTATTATTTTTATCATTATTATTAATATTAATATGATTATTTGAATTATTATTATTATTATTATTATTATTATTATTATTTTTACTATACATTTTAAATATTAGTGCTAAATACTACACGTAACACGCTGACCATTTATTTACCGAAGCATTCAATCGAAACGGTAAGCGATTCTCATCGCTCTTTTTGCAACAAGCTCAGTTGAATAAACAAACAGTATTGAGCCATAGTTAATATTAATAATGTTTTATTTTAACGTTATTATGAAGTTATAATGGAATTCTATAAAATTTGGATGTAAATGAGAAAGGAAGGCCATAAGTAAGTGAATTACTTTTCTTTCTGTTAACGCATATAGGAGAAAAAGCCGAATGTGGGAAATGCCAATTTCGAAGTGGCTAAACTAAAGAAGTTTTTTGCCAATGATATTTTTGGCTATTCTCTTTTCTTGAAAAATTTTCCTCGGAAAGTTTTTCTGCATCTTTTTCGAGCCTGCGCTTGACCAAGGTCCACTAGTCCCTTTTAAAAGCATGACCGCATATGTACGCAGGAATCCAAATTTTTCTCTTATTTCATTATGCTTACCCTATTACTTTACTACGTTTAAAGGCTAGAACAATGTAGTTAAATATGATGACATTCTGTTCAACGTGTAATGTACTCAGTGGGGCTCTCCAAGTTGGTCACCAGACTAAGCAATAAAATAAATTTCATTGACGTTGTTGATCTCGTCAAAGGTTATAAATTATATTTTTAAATTTTATGGTAATTATATTATCAATTACAAAAGTTAATTTTTACATTTTTTTATAACTTAAGGACGTTCGGTAGAGATAGAATTTTTTAGTGAATTTTTCTAAAATTTTGACCAGACGTTTTTGTTGTTGTTGCTATAAACCTCTCAAAATTTTAAGTGGTTCGTCTGTTTTTTTTGAGACATTAAATTTCAAATTTGAGTCATTTTAACACGGTCGCTTATGGAAAAATTGATTAAAACTCAGTTTTAAGCAAATTGGCCCAGTGAATTTTGCCAATTTTTTTGTATGTCGCAGATAATGTTATCAGTTTAGTGTATACCAAGTTTTACGACGATCATCTGATTTATTATTGTATAAAAAAATAAATAAAAGTTCGATAGAAATTCAATGGCAACGTCGCTAGTGGCGGAAAATTCAAAATTCTCTGGGACGTCAACCAGTAAATATTTCAATATTATCATAGATGTTTACGCATTTTCGTATAAAATATAAGATTATACGTGTGTATGAGCGTATGTACATTACACCCACTCCTCCCCATAAGAGAATAACAATGTATTTCAATAACACGTTATTTTTTTTTTCTTGTAAAATTTCAAATTACTGATTATTTCTGTTCTTTTCTCATTTGTCGTAGTTTGGAGGTTATATTGTTTGGCTTTTGGCATTTTTACAAATGAAATCTATAATATAAATACATTGGTCACAAGTCCTTCTAATTACTTATTTATTCATTGTTATAACATTTTAAAATAAATCAAAGTCAAATACTTACTGCTTTATCATAAAAACATTGAATATACACGTATAACACTGTCTGTCGTAACCAACGCAGCAGACGAGCAGACAGTGCAGACAGCTGATGTGTGTACATGAATACTCACACACTGAAGACCCGTACGGCGTTGTCAAATATTCACTCGTCGCTGGTTTCCTCTTGCTCCGCAAATGTTTCCCCCCACTAGCTCTACCGAACGTCCTTAACAACTGACAAATATCTTCGGCAATGGAATGATCCAAGTTGTTGTGACGATGTATGTCTTTACAAATAGTAAAAAAATAACGTTTTAAGACATTATGCCTTTATTAATAATTTATTATCAAACACATTGCGTTAAATGTGTTCTAAATAACTCAGAAGTAAATTTATTAATTCATTTAATCTTAAGAAAATTTAAAAAGTATACATTTTTTTAAAAATATTATGGCACACAGCCTGTCATAATATGTAATTCTCTGACAGTTGGCATGCGGGTTGATTTTTTTCATCTTATTTGATAATAACTTAAAAGCAACAATGTATTTTTATGTATAATTAGTTGATTTTTGTAGTAATTTGTATCAGTTACTATAAGTCTCTTACTGATGTATGACTGCATACATTATTTACTTCCGAGTAAGGATTTTAAATTTTCAATCAATAAATATAAATATTCGATATAGTATTTTATAGAAACCTTTTTAGTATAATGATGGTTTGTATGCTTAGTAGTAATTTTTAGAAGAAAACTTGGTGACAAAATACTTAAAATAATGAACAAAATGTTTATTTTACAAAAGTACTCATACAGCTTTTATTTCCATTTTTGTTAGTCCCGTTAGGTAGACTATAAATATAGCTCCATATAAATTAATAGTATAAGTATGCAGAAACCTGCGTCAATGTATTGACAGACCGATTAGGGCAGTAGAACATTATGTAGAAAAGAATCTATTTAAAAAAACAAATACATTAGTGAAAAATTGTGAGTCTTACCGTTCACCATCGAATCCCACTACGAATTTAAACATGTGCAGAAGATAGTCATGTTTACATACGTATTAGGATTCAAAGAAAAAAAATATAAATACAGGGCGCTCTGATTTTGAGCCCGGAAAACTATACCACAAGATAAAGCTCATCAAAAGCTCTCGAAAAGCTTTTTACAAAATTTTTTTACAATAGGTATGCCAGAAGACAAGGTTACCGACTGCAGAGATTTGATCAGTTACCGTACCAGCGCAAAATTCAAATAGCAAGTCCGAAGTATTTTAACCGGAGATCTGATTTTTGAGAAATGATTACGCACGTCCACTACGCCTATTCAGTGCATATTTTTTTCTCAGTAAATTTCACCGAGAAACAATTCAATTCAAATTTCTTTGAACATGCATCGCCTGATAAAAGAAACCAGAATGTGAGAGGATCTCATGCGTTGAGCTTGAATACTCAGTAAAACTCTTGATCTTTTAACGTTGAACTACTTGGAGATGAAATTTTAATTTTTTGTATACTGTAGAAAAAGCTCATTTCACGCATTTACTTGGTCAAATTTTTTTATTTTATCAAACTTTTTAGTCTGATTTACGAAAATGAAAAAAATAATAAATAATAAATGAAATTACGATTAAGCAAGACATGTGCGTTTATGGGGCACACCTCTCTAACGTGTAAGATCTTACTAAAAGAGGATCAGCATTTAATTCATATGAAGCTTTATCGTCTAAAAAATTACAAGTAAATTAAGAAACGCAAGAAAATCTCACCCGTTAAGCGCGATTGCTCAGCGCAAATAATTATGCTTGTTTTTCAATCTGCGTGTCGATAGCTCTTGAACCTCTTGGTCCCCGGAGACCACATGACTATTTGAAAAAAAAGCAAGAAAATTCCGCGCATCGAGCTAGTTCATTTATCAAAAATTTTCTAAATCTAGAGCTTCGATTATCTAATTTTAAAACATAACTATTCTTATGCCCTCCAACGTCATAAGCACTAAAAGCTCACGTCAGTGGAAAGGTCCAACATGGTGAGAGTAATTGACTAGCAGAAGCCCCAATTTTTATTTTTATTTATTTATTTATTTATTTATTTTCATCTATGGAAAAAAATTTACAAAATTTGGAAATTATTTTAAGATACAAAAAAAAGTGTAAAAAAAGAAGAAGCCCATTTCACGGCATTAGTTGATCAAATTTTATGCATTTTGTCAAACTTTATCGTCTAAAAAAAGGTTAGTATTTAATCCATACAAAGCTCTATCGTCTGAAAAATTACAAGTCAATTTAGAAACGCAAGAAAATCTCACGCGTTAAGCGCGATTGCTCAGCCCAAATGATTATGCTTGTTTTTCAATCTGCGTATCGATAGGTCTTGAACCTCTTAGTCACTGGAGTACCACATGACAAATCAATAAAAAAAAGCTTTAAAATACCGTGCATCGAGCTTGTTTATCTATTGCAAAGCTCTTCCGTTAATCGCATTATTACCTGAGATGGCAACATAATTATTCTTAATCTCTCCAACGTCCTCAGCATTAAAAGTTAAAGTAGGCGGTACGGTTCAGCATGGTAAGCGTGTTTTATAAGCAGAAACCCCAATTTTTAATTTTGTTTACTTTTTTTTTTAATCTATGAAGCAACATCTACTAAATTTTAAAACTACTTTGAGATAAAAATAAAATTTTTAAAAAAGAAAAGCGCATCTCATGCATTTATTTGGTCTAATTTATTTATTTCTTCAAACTTTATAGTTTTATTTACTTCAATTAAAAAAAATGAATAAATGAAAACACGATTAAACGCGTCAAGTGCGTTTATGCGGCACATCTCTCTAACGTGTAAGATTTTACTAAAAAAGGATCAGCATTTAATCCATACAAAGCTCTATCGTCTGAAAAATTACTAGTAAATTTAGAAACGCAAGAAAATCTCACGCGTTAAGCGCGATTGCTCAGCGTGAATGATTATGTTTGTTTTTCAATCTGTGTGTCGATAGGTCTTGAACCTCTTGGTCACTGGAGTACCACATGATGAATAAATGAAAAAAAGCTTAAAAATACCGTGCATCGAGCTTGTTTCTTTATCGCAAAGCTCTTACGTTAATCGTATTATTATCTAAGATGACAACATAATTATTCTTAATTTTAAATTGAATTGTTTCTTTGTGAAATTTACTGAGAAAAAAATATGCACTGAATAAGCGTAGTGGACGTGCGTAATCATTTCTCAAAAATTAGATCTCCGGATAAAATACTTCAGATTTGCTATTTGAATTTTGCGCTGGTACGGTAACTGATTAAATCTCTGCAGTTGGAAACCTTGTGTCCTGGCATACCTGTTATTACCTTCTCCAGGTACCAAAAAAAAAGTATCTCATGTAATTGACTAAATAACAGTTAAAAAAAAAAAATATATATTTTAACGATTTAAGGAGGCTCCCTTGTGCAGAAATACCAACCCACGTCGTAGGTCACAAATTTGCTTGCAAACTCAAGTATAGTTGGCATCACTGCCACAAGAGAACATAGGCTAACCTGTGGAAATACAATGACTTGTTCAATTTTTAATAGAATATCTCGAAATTTTTCAGGGTAACACTTACTTTGCAAGGCATCATTCGAAAGAGGAGGTTTTTTTCTACAAAACGTGTGCGCTTTTATTATGGGAACTGCTGATTTATCGTGTGTGCAAGCTCCTCCATAAGCATACGTGTTAGGAAGCGCTGCATTAAATTAATATCTTGAAATCTTGCAGGGTAAGCGATACAAATAATTATATCATTGGATTGAGTAGATTCCAAACTATTAAATTCATCTGGTCTTGGTTCAGGAACTGTCATGAAGGAGTCTTCTTAAGGTCAGTTTAGATGGAGTCTGGGATTCTGCTAGATTGGCTTAAAGCTGGTCAGACTCCCACTCCCACACTTCATTTAAACTCACCCTTAACCTATATTAAACATAATTAATATTAGTTTTATCTTTTAAATTTCTTATGTAGATATAAGTTACCTACACTTTCTCGAAAAACATTATTAAACAAGTTTTATCTATGATAGCCTGTTATGGGATGCAAATTTTGTTAATGATTTTTTGTAGTTTCAATGCATTATGGTACTTTAAGTGCAAATTTTTAGTATTAAAAATTGGTATTAAACAGAAAACAATTTTTAGTACATTGTTTATTTATTTATTTTTTTTAACTGTAAAGTAATGGTTGTTATCTGCTCAAAACAAATTCTTGGCACCGAAAATCGGTACTGTAAGTATCAAAAATGCATTAACACTACAAAATAGCTATTTACGCACCTAGTGAGCGAGGTTAAAAATGTCGCAGATTTCACATGATTAAACGTCTGAGGCAAAGCTGAGGGAGTTTGATGTAAAATATAGGTTATTTCTAAACCTCCGAACGTGGTGCGTATACGATTTTACGTCTCTTGGTGCTTGGTAAGTAAAAGATCTCGCTGGTAATTTTCACTTACAGAGCGCCAGTAACGTAAAATAATATATAAAGTTTGCAGCCTGTAACAGGCTATGTAATCATGTTATCCAGCATCACATCCTTCTTGCTGTGTAGGTAACAATCTTTCAGATTACTGCACTGACTACATATCCGCATAGCGAATAAGCCCGGAGCAGCCGTTAGCCCATGTGAGTGCGAGTGAGAAGCAAGAACACGTCATACTTTCTTTGTCACACTTACAGGGGCATACGGGCTGGCTCTAGACCCTGCGTAGAAATAAAAGTCGGCAGCCCAGCTTAAACGCATAGTCCAAATCAAGCAACCAAGTCTGGCCGTAGGTGGGTCTGTAATACGACATTGACTTGGCTGCTGCTTGGCCTGACTTAGCATGACTTTCACCCAGTACTCGCCTACTTTCATCTGTACCAGCGATCTCAAAAGTAGTGACAGACCCTGGTGCTAAATTTAAAAATATAAATATCTGAACAACTAATAATTAATTGTTAAAACACTTCTAAATGTATTAAAACACGCTGAATAGTTATTCGTTATATTTTAGCCATCTAGTGGCGATTATTTATTTAATAAATTGATCATGAGCCTTGCTTTGGTGTAGTTTTTATTTTTAATGAACGAAATGGTCTATTCAATATTATCACTCATATCGCATGACAAGTATTAAGGTTTTTTTTTTTTTTAAGTATAAAATTCAATTAAACAATCAATTATTCATTTAGTCACAGTAATGTCTAAGTCAAGTATTAATAAAGTTATCGGTGATGTATCGATAAGGTAGATTTTTTAGTGGTTCTGCATTTTTTTAAGCTTATGTTGGCAGCAAGTTGTTCGGTAATATTTTAAATACAGCTTCTGCTGCGGTGCTGTTTGCCACCTTAAAAAGAAAAAAATAACTTCAAGTGCAGATTTTTATGAGAAGGATTTATGATGAATTGACATATGTCTTAATTGCAATAGAATGTTGTGATGATTTGGCGTAAATAGACATTCGCAAGAAAAGTATTTGTTTCACTCATCAACATGGCTAGTAACCTATCATCAGATAAGTAAACAAATCATTACTTTTCCAACTGACAAGTGCATTTATTATTCCAAGCATCTTTGGTACTTATTTATTAACAATCATTGGTTAGCTTACTTTTTACTGTATAATCTTAGCTTTAATAGTTATTACTTTTGAAAAATAAATACTTTGTGTGTGTCTTTATATGCAGGGCTGAGGTCATCGATTCTCTCCATCCATTAAATTTGCTATTAAAAATCAATCTATCGAACAAGGCTATCCAAAGAATATGATAATGACACTCTGGTTACCCAAAATTATAATAAAAAACTTAACAATCAAGTAACATAGCTACAATTAGGCTCATAAAAATACTCTTGTCCAAGAAGTATGATAAACTTCTGCCGAACATTAGTTTTTCTTTAAACAAGTATAAATTAATCTCTTAAGCCAGTTTTACTTTCATGCTGAAAGAATTTGTCGTACTTTAAAGACTTTTTACGGTTTCATCGACTGGCTATTCCACTGATTAAGTCATCGTATTATGAGGGTATCTCTTTTTACACTGATACTTGATGTAAATAAATCTAATATTATAAATTTTTATATTTCAGATCTTTTACGTACGAGTAAGGGATTACTAGTCCAATTGCGAATAGACACTTCGACGAATATGTTTTGTTACTTTAGTATTCATTGTATATTAATTTTTTTAATGTCCATCAAATACATTACTTACATCGTTTTCTGTTTTGTATTACTGGTAGTCCAGTTTAAGTTTTCGCATCATAACAATTTATTGTATACAGTTTACATATCTCCTATGCTTAAAAACTACAAACATTTTTTTTATTGAAAACAAAAAGAATATGAGATGACTATGGCGTTAATCATTGATGTGTATAAAGATCAGTTATGTCTGTTATAGTGTATTCTCATTTTTAGTGTATTCTACTGATAGGCTCAATATCAGCTTCCTTATAAATTACCTTTTTACGTTAATGACAGACTCGTCGAACCAATTTTGCAGTGATCGTAATTTAGTGTAATTACTTATAGGATTCTAAGAAACGTTAATGATTAACATAAACAAACGTTTTTGCTAACTTTTACATTTGCTTACCATACAAAAGCTCTGCCATTTTTTTGTTGCGGTACATTGGTCATAATCACTTGTAAGTTGTCAAAAGATGGTATGTTGCTCTCTTTAAACTTCTCCTTATGTTCGTATTTCAAGTAACGACATAATACCCTTTCAATCAATTCAATATGAGACAGTTTGAGAGAATCAAAAACTAAAATGCAGAACCTGAAAATCATTTATTATAAGCAATGTCGCTCAAGTACCATGTATACCTATCTGTTACGATTGTGTTATTAATATTTGCACAAGATATCCCTAATGCGTTATTGGGTTATCCGCTACTTATTTTGATTTCTATTAATTTTTTATTTAAATGTGTTTATTTGTTTGCCCATCAATTTTGTACATTCTCCTTTTATCAGAAAAAAATGGGTACCTTAAGTTTAAGCATTATGTTACAATGTTTGATGGTTTGATGTAACAATAAACTGTACAATACTCAAACAAATCTTGCAACATTCAACAAGAAAAATCACATATTACTACAGGGGAGAATTACTTTACCTCTGGTTGCATGGATAAACTGTAGAATATTTGAGATTGTTAAGGGAAGAAGTTTAATTTAACGATCTTATGAAGAGATTTCAAAGAGTATATAATGTAAAAAACGAAATAAGGATGTAATGGACACCCCACCCACCCAACTTCGAAAATCCAGCTTTTTCGTGACTTTAATTCCCTCTGTGGTTTTCGTTGTTTAATTTTTATGTCGTTTACAGATATCACTGATACAATAATACGAAGTGTGATCAAAAAGTAAGGTGACTTTTTGCATTGCGCGCGCTCTTTACACTTTAAGTTAGAAATTTTTTTTTTATCACGTTGGTACACTAGTCACGATCATATGTTCATAGTTTTGACTTCATAGCATGTGTTGTTTTTATGTGAGAGACTCAAAGGTTAGACTCGTGTTTGCGTACTCGGCGATTTCTTTTTGTTGAAAATAATGGAGCAAAGAATTTGTATTAATTTTTGTGTAAAAAATGGTATTAAGGATGGTCAAGAGGATCATTTTGCAAGGGAAGCGGTAAGGGGGACCTGTACTGTAACATAGGGAAAATGTAGGGATGCCAACTTCTTAAATAAAAACTTAAATGCGAAGTAATTATTCTTTAGTGCATATAGTACAGATTATAGTATCTTATATTGTTTAAAAACATTACTAAATGATGACAATCTTCGTAATAAATACAAAATACATTTATTGAGTCAATTTATTTAGGAATTGGAGCATGGAAACGTGGCAACAGCGCCCATTACTCAATTTTTTCACTTCGAAATTGCAACCCTGAGTTATAATACCTGTCATGCGAGTTGTCTTATTTTTAATTTTTTCATACGCTTATCATTTTGCAAAGGATAAACAAACAAAATATTAAACTTTATATACAATTTTTAATTAATAAACGTTTGAAGGGAGCTTTCTTGCTGTCAGAGGAGGCTTTGTTTACTTTGTAGAAGTCGCACTGTCGCTCGTAGCAGACAAGATTAGATGACATTCATCCGGCACATGTACTATAAAGTGTACACATATATATAATCATTTATTGCCAGCGTTTTCGCGTAGAGTTCAAAATGCTCTCGCGGACTCAAAAAAAAGTGAGCTTCTTTATTAAAATTCTTTATACAATAGGCCATAACATGTGTGTTTTAAGATGACAAATTAATCCCTTATTATTAGACTTTATCAATATAATTTTTTTGAACTAATCTTTGCATTTTTCAACCTGCAAGAACTGTTTTTGCGAAAACAGTATACGTGTTTACCATTAAAGCATGGGTTAACTTACCTCCCCCCGGATCCGATCTTGCAGTATTTTTTAATACAAAAATAAACCATATAAAATATTGAGAAAATTCAGGAACGTTCTTAGTAAGCTTAACTATAAGGGTATAAATTTTGAGTGAGTTCTCTGCATTTTTGTATACCTCTTGACCATCCTTAAGTGCTCAAAAACTCTTAAAATGTTGACAGTGGCCTACGGTGAGTCAACTATGAGCAAAAAAAATGTTTATAAGTTGTATAAGTTATTCCAAGAGGGCCGAGAAAATGTTGATGATGAACTTCGCTCTAGGCGACCCAGCACGTCAAACACCGACGAAAATGTTCAGAAAGTGAAAGAAATGGTGCTTAAAGATCGTCGAATCACGATTAGAGAAATAGCTGATGATCTTGACATATTGTTTGGCTCATGCCAATCAATTTTGACGGATGTTTTGGGTATGATACGTGTGTCCGCGAACACCACGATAATGCACCTGCGCACAAGTCGTTATTAGTCAGTAGTGTTTTGGCCAAAAACAGTACTTCCATCATGCCTAGTGAGAGTGTGCGTAGAAGTGTGGGTCGAGGATGAGCAGGAGCCTCTCCTGATCCTGGGCCAGCAGGACGTGGTGGACGAGCGCTCGCTTCTCGCGGGTTGCGAGGCGGAGTCGCTGTAGCGCCGTTCAGAAGACGAGGTTAAGCATTGTGTCGTGTATTATGAAGAGAGGGAGACTGTGTATTAGTGTTAAGTGTTTAATAAAAGAAATAGTGAAAGGTATTTGTTGTGTGTAAATTAATAGTTCTTCCCGTTGAACGGGAGAACTCTCGCGCCAATTCCCCTTTTTCAGGAGCAGAAACCCAAGAGGTGAGAGGGACATCGTTGACGAACGTGATCGAGATTTGCTAACGCTGCGTCAGCGCCTCTTTTCGTTTCAGGTCAAGAAGCAGTGTTACAAAATGACATTCCTTGTGGGGAACACGCGCGGGACTTTCTAATCTTTTTTTCTGATAAGTGTAGAGAGTATTTGTGTAAGTGTTAGTGGTAAGTTGTGTGTCGCGAAGGACTCTGCGTGTGAGTAGCTGGGTACTTGTGCAGGTTAGGTTGTTTAAGGGACGAGTCAGTGTAATATATTATATTATTACAGCCTTAATATTTTCCTATTTTTGTGAGTGTGTGTTGTGATTAGCGAGTGGAAGTGCACTAGCACAGACAGTTGCACTTACAAGACATATGTGAGCCAGGTCAATCTCGCTGAGAAATCGCGGATCCCTGAGTCTCTGTACCTAGACATACGTGAGCCGTGCGACCGTGCTGATTCAGCTGGTCCACTGAGTCTCTGTACTTCGGTGAAGGTTAGACTTAGTAGACATTGTTGGACGCTAGATGGCGATACTAGGACTAAGACTGGCAGGTATGGGAGGGCCGCTTGACTGGCGTGGTATGGCTGGAGAATAACCTCCAGTAGTAGCTGCTACCTCTTGCGTGACTGCTACCTTGACCACGACTTCGTGGACCATGACCAGGCCAGTGACGACTCCCTCTCAAGGAGGACGGGCCATCAGCTTATATAATGAGGATCATAGCACTGTTGTGCAGGGCTTAATAATCCCTGGACTGATGGATCCCCCGTTCAAAGCGCAGAGCTTGCTACATGCAGAGAGCACTGCGTGTACTTTGATCCCTCCAGTGCCGTCTAGGAGAAATCCTAACGCGTCTGCTGGAGCAAGTGAAGCCCAGGCTTATGAGAATAAGCTCAGTTCACCCATTCGAGCACCGCGCCGCTTGGTGGCTGCTGAGAAGCGCAAGGGGTGGTCCGGCTCAATGGAGCCAACCCCAAAATACCGATGCAAGGAGTCGGACGTGGACGAATTGCAGACGGCTGGGAATCGGAGAGGAGGCAACATGACCTCGTCACCAAGACACAAGTCCCCTGCACCAGTCACGCCCAAAGTGACATGGAAGGACCTGAAGGATGAGGGAAGGCTGCTTTCGGAAAACGATATTCCCCTAAGCTGTTGCAACCTGCAGGACGAAGATCCCTACGAGGCAAGTGACGAGTCGAGCCGGGTAAAATCATCTCGGGTAAATCCCTCGAGAGTTCACCAGACAAGTCGGACTTCTAACCTAAGGTGGTGGGCAGACAATCTTATGGACAGAGACGCTGCAAAGGATTGTCACCCCGAGCCCGTTGGGTTAGCCCAGGACGAAGGACACCGAAGTCGATTCCCCTAACGGCAATCTCAATACCTGAAACCGAGATATTTCGACATCTTCCCAAGGAATTCAGCAGACCATAGCACTGACAAACAAGGACCGCCAATACATGCTGGCAACCGTGAGGACCGAAAGCTGCAGAGCGACTCTATAGAGGAGGCCGTCAAAGCTCTGCAGAAATGGGGACTGCGCTATACGGGTAAAGATCGTACGGAGTACCCAGAGAACTTTCTGGACCGCTTAGAGGACTGTCGGGCTAGCTTGGGCATAAACGACCAAGCTATCTTGGGAGCCTTACCATGCGTTCTGCTCAAACGAGCTGCGCGCTGGTTTAGGACCAATAAACAAGGCTTTGTGAACTGGATCGCGTTTTGCAAATCTTTTAAGAGGCAATTTGGCGGTGGTTACCAGAAAGAGGACTTGCTCCAGGACTTATATGCCCGGACTCACTCACAGCCACAGTTCTGACCCCGACCCACTCACAGCCAAGTTACTACTAAATCCAAGCGATGAGGATGTACACGCTCAGCTTGCTGCCATAAGGACACAAGTCCACGTGAAAACTCAAAGACAGACACCTGGACTCATCTCAAAGGTGACTAGATCGGACTGGACTAATGAGCCGGCGTGGAGACGACCTACAAGCCCGGTGACAGTAACACCCATCCAGCCAGCTTGGAATGGATCCAAGAGCTTATTTCGCCAGGCCTGTTTCCTCTATCAGGGAGTAGGACACTAAGCGGCCCAGCGTATTCCGATCCACTGTTTTGCCTGCGGAGAAAGGGGTCATTTGGCACGTCACTGTCTCAATAACATGATTTCGCCTCTTGGTAGTTGCCAAAATTGTGACACCCCCGGATGCACTTTCAAAACATGTAGGAACTGCAAGGAACTAAGAGGAAAGATGGATAAGCTCAGGACAGAGATAGCCTTCAGGGATGCCAGACTACCAGGAAACCACCCGGAACGTAAATTAAATGGTAGGACAAGATGAGCAGCTGGAGACTAAGACCAGGATCATTCCAAGGATTGGGTGCTGACCAAGGACCAGATGAATGCCATCAAGGAGACGTTACCAGACAACCACCGGACTACCATTCTGGAAAGGACAACGTAAGTACACCTCCTCCTATTTATTACTTTCTGAAGGACTGCGTCAGCGAGAGCATGCTGATAGAATCGGCTTTTGAGCAGCCGGAGGTGCTTGAGCCTAGGGGGGGAGGGTTTGTAACGATGCAAAATGACCTCTATATTCCAAAATGCTCTCGCTGATGCAACGTGTATACAAAGAGCATTGGTTTGACACTTTTCCGAACTGTTTGTTTTTCGGGAGCTGTATACATGCTGAGAGGAGGTGACGAGGTTGCCAATGGACAAACAGTTGAGATGCAGAGACACAGCAGCGCCAGCAGAAAAGGACAAGGAAAGTGCGAACGCGACTACCGAGACACAGCAGCTGCTAAGTATGAGAGTGACTGCGAGAGAAGATACGTGGCGGCAGCAGTGGCGGCGGCCATTGCTCGAGCAAGAGATCGTGAGGCAGTCTGGAGTAGAGCCTCGAGCTGCACGCTTAAGCGCGAGCAGTGAGAGCTTCGGTGGGTTTGCGGGATTTTCATGGCGAGAGTTGAGAGAGAGAGTTTTCGAGAAGGTCCGTTAAGTGTTGAGAGAAGAGAGAGGAGTGTGCGTGCTGCTGTCATGTATTGTGAAGAGAGGGAGACTGTGTATTAGGGTTGAGTGTTTAATAAAAGAAATAGTGAAAGGTATTTATTGTGTGTAAATTAATAGTTCTTCCCGTAGAACGGGAGAACTTCCACGCTATTTCCCCTTTTTCAGGAGCAGAAACCCAAGAGGTGAGAGGGACAACGGTGACGAACGCGATCGAGATTTGCTAACGCTGCGTCGGCGGTTCTTTTCGTTTAAGGTCAAGAAGCAGTGTTACAGCCTCAGTCACCATATTCACCAGACTTAGCCCCCAGCGACTTTTTCCTCTTCCCAAAATTGAAAAAGCCCATGAAAGGACAAAGATTTGCTACGATTGAGGAGATTAAGGCGACATCGCTGGAGAAGCTCAAAGCAATACCCAAAATAGCATTTCAGAAGTGTTTTGACGACTGGAAAAAGCGTTGGCACAAGTGCATTGTATCTGAGGGGGATTATTTTGAAGGAGATAACATAGTTTTGGATGAATAAATAAATATTTTTTTATAAAAATGAAAAGTCACCTTTCTTTTTAATCACACCTCGTACATCTTTATCATCTGATTCTCTCTTAACTGTCTTATCCAATTACAAAAAGTTATAATAAATGCTTGTAATAATTTTTAAACTATTTTTCCTTCTTTCAGCATTTTTAAGTGGCTGCAGCACTCTAAGTAGAAAATATAAGAGTTCGTCAGTCATATCCATTTGACCACGGCGGTCCCTGGGTCCGATGGCGTTTGCAAATCAACGCCCGAGGGACTGTTTGAGATGTGCTCCTTTTTACAAAAACAACTATTCTAATCGTTGATAATTGTAACTACTTCATATGCATACAAACTATTCGTAGTTTTTTTAACCTGAATTTGAAAGTGATTTAGGAGCATTATTATTCTATAACTAGAACGATAGAGTTGACAGTTTCAGGTAGTAATCACTAATTTTCATGTTCAGCAACAATTCCATGTTGGTTAGTTACTCAATGATTTACCAGTATTGACTGGATTTTCACTCTTTTAAAGGCGAGTGGATGTTTCACTAGTATTGACTGGATTTTGACTCTTTTAAAGTGAATATATTTCTATAACTTTCAGTGATACCTTGGGTGTTTTTAAGTGCGAAACAAGTGGTTCCGGGCCCCGTGAACCCTGGAAAGATTTTAATTAAAAAAACTACTATTTATATTTATCCATGGGCCAAACATCATTTACAGTTCTGTAGTGACAAAATACTAGCGGGCTTTAAGTTTGCCTCGATGCAAATAAATTAGACATTGTGTCCTCGGTAATGAAAACGTCACTCTCACTTTGGGCACATACAATACTTATCTAACAAGATTAACAAAAGCTTAACATTTTGTACAAACTTCCACTTACTTGTGAACTACGTTTGAAAAAATTCCATTGCTAGTATTACGTTTTTGTTGCTTTTTGGGATCGGGTACATATGTTTGCGCTTTCCACAGTAGTTACGGAAAGCAAATTATTTCCAAATGCTTTTGAGTACTAAAAATATTAATAGACACATGTATATAAACATACACATCGTAGTTAAAAACCATATTAACTATTTTTACATACTTTTGGTTAACAGCTATGATAATGTAATCTTTATCGAAAATATTATCATCGTTTGTCCATCTATTTAGTGGTGGACAATTTTTGTCTAACATTTTATCATTAATACTACAAAGTTTTTGAAAGAAAAACGAATCGAAAAGAAAAATTTTTGGCTTCTCTTTTTTATCTATCACAACTATCAATATTTATTTGAGGTTGAAGTCAATAATAATGTCATTTAGATCCTCATTGTGGTTTAAACACTTAAAATGTTGCTGTCTAATCTATAGCCCACCTTTTTGGGGTGGAATCGGCCATATGAGTAACCTGTACAAAAATTATTACTTTTATTTAGGTATATAACTTTACGTTAATCTTTAAAGAGTATTCTTTAATGCAACAAATTACAGTTATAGTAATGAACAGTCCTTAGCACAAAATTTCATGTCACATTTCACAGCCCATTATTGCCTACACCAATAACAACTACAATTAATGCCTGTGACAATTGAATTTGAAATTTAAACGACGAGTGCAGCAGATTATTGTTTTTTTTTTATTATGGCGTTCGGGCTCTTATTTCGTATTTTCCGCCCACGATATTAAATCTATTATTCTGCCATACGTCGACAAGTTATTTGGTGGATTTAAAGAATGCCAAAATGAAAAAAATTCATACAAATTATAGAGGGATTCGTTTTCTAGGAGAGAAATATTTATAAACTTGTTGTTTAAGGGTTTACTGCTCTGTCACTGAAAGTTTCAATATTTCCCATAAAAAATTCGGGAAAATTAATCAAATGTACAAAAATGTTAGCATGTGTTATAATCTGCTGTAATCTGCAAAATACCGTCAGAAAATGTGAAGAATCGTAAGATTCTCATGGATTTAGGACAGTTACACATTTTTTAACGAGTGTGTTCCGTTTTGTTACGTTTACTAATGGTTCATCACAGACTACTGCTCTTAATTACTTCATAATACATTTTATTACTTTTTATTTCATTTTATTATACTTCATAAAAAATACCACCAGGTTTTTAATACCTGCTTACGCACTTAACGACTGAGGTTAAAAGTGTCGCAGATTTCACATAAATAAACGATGAACGGGAAATCTACGACATTTCTTATAGTCCAAATGTGGTGCGCAAATGATTCTACGTCTCCTGGTGCTCGATAAGTAAAAAATTCCACCCACGTGGTGGGCGGTTATTGTCACTTCCAGAGCACCAGTGACGTAATAGTTATTTACGTAACAAGTGCGGAATTTCCCGCACGAGTTGCGTACAAGCTTTTTCGCAATAAGTGAGCGGGAAATAGGTATTTTCCTCACTGATATTAGTGTGGTAAATCGATTTTTTCACATAGTGTGCGAAAAATGTGTGTGGAAAAGGTTTTTTTCGCACACCTTTTCCGCATACTGTGCGAAAAAACCTTTGCCACTCACCTTTTCCGCACACTGTGCAGAAAACATTTTCCGCACACCTTTTCCACATACTATTGCAAAATAGCAGTTTTCCTACGAGTTTGAAAAGTCTTTGTTTGCGAACCGAGAGGTCTGTGGCCCGAGCCAAAGGTGAGGTCCGTAACGAGGTTCGTAAAGGAGACTTTTTGAACGAGTATCGGAAAACTGCTTTTTTGCCCGAGGAAGTACCAGCCTCCCAAAACGACCCAAGGGCGGAAAAATAATTTTCGTTCCTCGAGTAAAGTGCTTCGTGCCCTAGGGCGCACTTTCCACCCACTAATTACTTCTCGCCCACGAGCAGTAAGAAATATTGTGGCCTTGGTGGGCTGAAAGCTTATTTTCACCCTAGAATGGAAAGTAATCGGCAGGCAGAAAATGTGCCTCTGGGTGGAAAGTGCAAATGTGCGCCATTGATACAAAAATGTTGTTCTTACCTCAGGCTCAAACATACAACAACCTACACGGAGAGATCTCTGGTACTACGGTAGTATGTACAGCCGCGTGCAACAGTAGTATAGTGCGTCGTATACGACTGTAGCGCCCGCGCGCCACAACGAAAGTGTATGGCTTCTGCTACCGTAGTATAAGGCTCTTTTACCGTCAAGCTTGAATCAGATGGCGCCAGGGCACGTCGCGGCTGTCATGGCCGTCTCACTCACACAACATTACTTTTCAGTATTGTATGTACATAGGAAATTAAAGTGTAGTGGTAAAGCGCAATATTTGAAATTTTGAAATGAATAAGGAAGACAAGAAAGAATATTATGGGAGCTTAAAAGTTTCAGAATTGAAAAAGCTTTTAAAAGGGAAAGGAGCAAGAGTCAGTGAAAGAAAAGCAGAACTCGTAGACAGGTAAGCCATGACTTGGGAGCGGCAAAAATGTTGGTCTCCCAATTGCTTCGAGCCACTTTTTTTTTATCACACTATCAGAAGGAAATTTAAATTTCACTTTCTTATCGCAGGATATTACACTGCACTTCATTTTTCCTACTATCTTTAAACGTAAATGCAAACAAAAATTGTCTGCAAACAACAGCAATCATTTACAAAGGTTATGTCTTCTGCTTTGCTCATTACACAGATAGGCTCACGAACGCAATACACAACTGTAAATTTGACGGTGTGTAAGTATGACAGCCGCGACGTGCCCTGGCGCCATCTGATTCAAGCTTGACGGTAAAAGAGCCTCATACAGGCCTCCGTGCAACTGTAGTGCGTGAACTATACTACCGTTGCTTCTGCCTTACACTACAGTTGCAACGCTGATATACTGAATAGGTATATTACCCCGCTTACCAACTTTGCTCGGGAGCCATACTAAATCGGTATTGACCCCAAGCAAATGTGCACACACACAAACACACACACACACATAAGTGTATGTATATGTATATGTACGTCGTTTGATGCG
Source organism: Copidosoma floridanum (assembly GCF_036245765.1). NCBI lineage: Eukaryota > Metazoa > Arthropoda > Insecta > Hymenoptera > Encyrtidae > Copidosoma > Copidosoma floridanum. Next base: position 8,910,696 of record NW_028321903.1, on the reverse strand, counting down.
GCGGCGGCGGCGATGCACTATACATATATATCTATAACTTCGTGTTTGCTGCTCGTTTGGATATATATATATATATATATATATATATATATATATATATATATATATATATATATATGCAATAAACAATATAATATTTCATACAGTATAGCATACTACTATGCACCGGATGGGATCTAATAAACGCGTATATATGCGCTGCTAAAAATGATGTATACAATTGGTAATTTTATCCGAAATAAAGTAGTAATTAACTACACATACATCGTTTTCAACAGCTCAACGCGTTATAAAATAGCTCTCAATAGTATATTGCAAAAATAAGGTTCATGCTGATAGCCTCTGTTTCGCATAAAAGGACTTGTATTGTATTAGGCAAATGAATAAAAGATAATCATAATGAAAAACATGTATTTTAACAATAAATCATTTAAAAATTGTTTTTATTTACAAATAGCAACGTATATATTTTAACTATTTATTTTTGTCAATTACAATGAAATTAATCTCGTATAAATAGCAGTACGTATTTTGCAATCATATGTAAAAAAAATATATGTATACATATACATCCCAACGAGCGGCAAACACGAGGTTATAGATATAGATGTATAGTGCAGCGCCGCCGCCGCCGCCGCCACCGCATCAAACGACGTACATGTACATATATATACACTTATGTGTGTGTGTGTGTGTGTGTGTGTGTGTGTGTGCACATTTGCTTGGGGTCAATACCGATTTAGTATGGCTCCCGAGCAAAGTTGGTAAGCGGGGTAATGTACCAATTCAGTATATCAGCGTTGCAACTGTAGTATAAGGCAGAAGCAATGGTAGTATAGTTCACGCACTACAGTTGCACGGAGGCCTGTATACTACGGTAGCAGAAGCCATATACTTTCGTTGTGGCGCGCGGGCGCTACAGTCGTATACGACGCACTATATTACTGTTGCACGCGGCTATACATACTACCGTAGTACCAGAGATCTCTCCGTGTACCTACTAAAAGTAGTAAAAGAAAATCACGGTCAGAAATGTAGTAAATTGAGTCTTCCACACAAACCACACAACATTATAGGATGACCGATTGAATGAGTATTGCAAACCGTAGGTTACTGCGAAAATTGCACTTTTGTAGAGTGTCTCAAATAAATTTGTAGATATGCTGTTTTGATTACGGGATAGTATTATGAATATAGAATTTTCAAGTGGGAGATTTGGAAGCTTTTGGTAATTGTAGAAATTACTAAAAAAATTATGGTTCGTATTGTTATTTTTCGTGCTCGGCTGTCAGTCATGAGATTAATCGTGAAAGGTGCGACAAGCTGCCAGAGCGATTCATCAAAGAGTGGGCGTGACTACCCAGGGTGAGTTTGGAAAATCGTAGGGTACATCAAAACATGCTACATTGTTATGTGGTCATTAGGGAAAGAGATTAGATGGCTTAGTGGTTAGCATGCTAGCCTTCTTGTTCGAGATATTCAAGGGGTCCTGGGTTCGAATCCAGTCGAAAAATATCGAGATATTTTTCTCGGGCTTTTTCGACGGGATGAGTACCCACGATGCCGAAAAACGACTCATCCAATTTTTATAACTAACTGTCATTCTTTCTAGTGAAGTCTGGACTTCCAGGGACTTTCTTTTTAAAGGTAAGCCAACACTTGGCCGGCTCATCGGGTAAAAGTTACTGTTGGTTATAAAAAGGTCGGTACAGCGAGTTAGATAGTTCGTTGGAAAATAATTATTTTATTAAACTTGATAATATTTTGGGGTGTGCTTTTGACACTCGCTGCGCCTTGTAAATAGTATGTACCCAGTAGTATGGATGATCGAGTCTGAACGGAGCTTTGCAAGGGATCCGCACGAAAGACTCGCATACCTCGTGGTTAGGGTATAAAAATTGAAAGCTAAAAAGGTCTTGGATATGGAAAAAGCTGAAAAGAACCCTAGAAGTCAAAATACCAATACCAATACCAATGTGGTCGTTAGGGGACACTTTAATCAATAGGCCACTGGGGCCCGACCGAATCCTATTGTGCTAAAATGACCTACTTTAATCACAAACTGCACTTAAAAATTGTCATAGTTAATCTTACACATCATCATCCACCGCATTTACTGTATCAGGAATCGTCTCAATGACAATTGTCTCATTTGCTGCATTTGAATGTCCTTTCGAGTTGGTGCATACATATTTATTCTGAAAAAATATTATTCCATGTTGATTATTCCATTAACTTTTACAAATAACATAACTACGTACAAATACATTCAGAAAATGTGACAACAATAAAATCATTGTCCAGAAATTCTTTTACAAATAGTATTTCACCTGTATAGAAATATTTTCTTCTGACCAAATTGTCGATGTTGACATAGTTTTGACATTGTCAGGTAACTTTTCATGGCATCGTAAACAATAGTTCAAGTCAGCTGAACTTAAACAGCAATTAGGACATTTCACAAGAATTTCTTTTTTATACATCGACTCCTACAAAAAATACAGTAAGCTTAAACGTGGTAACAAAAATCGTATGACAGTTTAAAAACAGTGAACAAGTTGAACACCTGTAGAATGTATTAATAAAATAATAGTTATAATCATAAATGCAATTTATAAAATTCATCTACTTATTCAATAATAAATGTAATTTGTTATTAAAGATATAATTAGTGGCGAAGTTACCCTACATGTGTAGAAACTCATTTGTAAAATATATTTACATTAATTTAAAACTGCATATATTTTTTAGAACAGGCACAAACTAAAAGATGCTCGTCGAAAGGGTTTCGTTGGTGTATATTTGTACCCATGATAAAAATAAAATTTATTTTTATCACGGGCACACTATGCATCCACCAATTACTTTTTGCCTTAAAGCGGTAATGACATTTTGGCCCAGAGATTCTACTTATCTATTTCCGAGACAAAGTGCTGCATCCAAGGGGTGAACATTTGTTTTTAAGTCTTAAACCATTATAAAACTGTATAATTTAGTTAGTTTCATAAAAATACTGTTCAAAACGTTTCATCAATTCGCCTGTTCATTATATCTATAAGATACATAAAACCACGACTTCAGTTGTCCATATTTTTTGTAAATAGTACTGTAACTCACAAGTTCTCCCGCAATTCCTTTAGGTCTTGAGATGGAATCTCTAAACATTGCTCATTATCTTTGGCGATTTTTTTACTGTAGGTATAACTTGAGTCTATAATGATAAAAAAAAAACGATTTTTTTACTGTATTACAAATACTTTCTTAAAAAAGAACTAATATTTGTGTAAAATATCTTATAACAAATGAAGCTGCTCTTGTAACTGTCAATATTTTGAATATAACTAGTACGCACCCGATGTTTCTGATGAAATATTACTGTAAAATTGAGTCTCATTCATTACACTGTTTTTTTGAAAAATACTTTTTCACTATTCTCTGTTTCCTTATAAGGTTACTACTACTGATAATCTCTTTGTTCGGTTTGGAATAAACGTCGAACTTATACGAATCAAATGATACCTCCGGTATTATTTGATGTAGCCACAAATTCACTTTAACAAAAATATATATCTTGACGTCTGCGTCAGAAGGCTGTAAAAAAACAACTGTTTTACATATTCCTTATTGATAGGCACTACTACTCCACAGCAATTCCTCTTAATAAGAATATTTTTTATTGACAACAGATTTTGTACATGATAAATTATACCTTTATGTGAAGTAACCGAATATTGATGTCCCTGCATATGGTGGTAATGTATTATCTTTCTCCTACGGTAAGCTTTGTACAGGTAAGAAATAATTTTTTGCGACAGGATGTTAAAATTTATTTTCCTACCTCGGGCGTTTTTGAGAGGCTGGTGTGCCCCCGGTAGGGAAAATAGGATTCGCCACATAAGCGCCATCACTCCACGGCTACCTTACGTCCCTCGGGCCCTGCTTCGCAGATCCCTCGCCGCAAAATAACTCCGGAGACGACGGCATTTATGCGATGAAGACTACTATTATTTACGACCTCAAAATAAAAAATTTCATTTTGCAGGCCTTGAAGGCCTTTACAGAACAAAAAATTCAGAAAATCAAAATTTTTTAACTTGCTTATTTTGAGCTGGAAAAAATTATGTTAAATTATATCAAGGACACCCTACTAACCAATAAAAGTCTGAATGTTTACAATTTTCTATTTGACTCATGAAATGGCGGCTGAATCTACTATTTTTAAAATATCAAAAATTTTTGTCGTAAAAATACAACTCGTATTTTCACTTATAACAGAAATGTATTTACCCTACACCGTGCGTTTTTTTAAGCTTGATATGCCTTTAGTAGAAAGTAAATATTCGCTATCAACACGCATCTGACCAGGACTACCACAACAGACCCTTGCGCATTTTCTCGCGAGCTCCAGCGGACATAGTGACCATGCACTGTGAATTGATGTACTACTGTGATACAAATGAATTTTATTACGTACGTTGACTTTTTCGTCTTCATGACCACAATTCTCGAGTTCAGAAGATTCCATTTGCCGTAGTGATTCTACATTTTTTTTTTGATACACTAACTGTCCCTTTGTACGATTTTTTATTTTTATAATTAAACTTATCCTGATATAAAAAGTGTAACAATGTATTAGAAATAATTATTCCATAATAGTAGAATATCATAATTTTGAGAACAAAACTTTATCTTTTGTTACATAAAATATGAATACAACTCGAAGCAATGTGAAACTGTCGTATAAACTGTTTGCAATATTATGACTTTTTTTATTGTATGAGCAGTTACGTACGAGATGTATTTTACGATTCATATTCTAAGCATATGAAAAATGAGCAAGTATTGTCTGTTTTTGTAAATTTTACGCGGCACTCTTAATTCCCAACATAACAATTATGATATCAATCTTTACGCTATTTGCCATGTAAGTTGGTCTAGGGGAAAGTGCTGGCACCAACTACTTCACTCCATTTGAAGTAACATGGGATTTTCGGGCTAATGAGGGCAGCATGAGCAACTCACATAGCAAATAGCCATGGCACTATCCACTTATTAGCTTACTATAGTAGAACCGTCAGATATACGACTTGGCACAGCTCCTCATAATAACTTTTATTGAAATAAATTATTTGTTCGAAAACCATGCAGACACTTCTCTCAAAAAAAGTTAAGAACTGACAGTTAAATATGTCATTTATTTCTTTTCCTCTTAAATAAAAAATAAGTATGTCTACTGTGGACCTTCGACTGTAGTAAACAAGATACCTCTAAGTATTTTTCATCATTTCATTATGATATTACTGTTATGACATTACTTTTAGGTATTCCGGGAGATGTGATGTCAGTATATTCACACTGTTAGAAAAATATGTATTAAATTTAATATTTATGTATTGGAAGCAAGTTTCATAAGCCAGTTTTGAGGTTTAAAAACACAATATTGAAATTTAATAAATAGTTTATGAGTTTAATACCAATAGAATATTGTAATTTTAAGAACTATATCTAAAAAATTAATAAAAAAGAGTATTAATTATTTAGGTATCAATATGTAAAAGTAATAATCATTTGTATAGTAGTTAAAAAACATATCTTTTAAAATAAAGATGTAGGTGTTTAAAAAAAATTATTAAAATAGTATTAATATTTATGAAAAAAATTTTCTTACGTTTATTATTAATGCAATTTTGATGATAGCTGTAAACGTATGGACACTTAAGTATTTCTTATGTATTTATGTATTATGCATTTAAATAAGTCATGATTGTCGAGAATTTCTTAATTTTTCAAGTATTCATTATGCATTGTACTATATATGTATGTATACGCATACAATTAGTTATAAAATTTGCATTTGATTATTTATAATAATATGAAAATACCAATTTCATGACTGAAACAGAAAAAAGGGGTAGATTAATATTTGTCGTAGCGGGGTCTTGAACCCCTGATCTCTTGCGCCGTAGTCCAGTACCTTAGCAGCTCACCTTAACTTGAACATAAGCGAGAAAGACAAAAACTTGTACATATATAATCAAGTTTCGTTACTTTTAAAATTAATAACTGTATTGCAATCATTCCAAAGAGATATTGACAATTATGTTTTAATAAATTACTACTTAAACACCAATGTTGCCAAAATTTAATATGTTCATCCATAAAAATATAAAAATCCACTTAATGTTTAAATGTTTTTTTTTATTAATTTTTCTGTGTCTTGATATTTTTAGGTTAGTAAAAAATTAAAATTTATTAAATTTTACGTTCGAAGTATAGATATTTTTATAAATGTCAATAATCGGTAGCCAAATTTCATTTTCAGTTAAGTTTCATCGATTTTAATACATACTTTCATCAAGTTTCAATAAGTTCCTCTAAAAAATGTATAATATCCTGTATTAAATTATTTTAAGTAACTAAATTATGAAACTTGTGTTAGAAGTGTCTCTTAAATATCTTTTAAATTTAAGAACTTTTTTAATAATAAATAAATTTTTTTATGAATGTTGATAATCGGTAGACAAATTTCATTTTCAGTTAAGTTTGATTGATTTAAATACATGCTTTTATCAACTTTCATAAGCTTCTCTAAAAAATTTATAATATTCTATTTTTAAATTATTTTCAGTTACTTAATTATGAAACTTCAGTTACAAGTGTCTTTAAAATATCTCTTAAATTTAGGAACTTTTTTAATAATAAATATAATTTTTTATAAATGTTAATAATCGGTAACCAAATTTTATTTTCAGTTGAGTTTCATTGATTTTAGTACATGCTTTTATTAACTTTCATAAGCTTCTCTAAAAAATTTACAATATTGTATATTAAATTATTTTCAGTTACTCAATTATGAAACTTAAGATACAAATGTCTCTTAAATATCTCTTAAATTTAAGAATTTTTTTAACAGTGCAGAGAATTACAATCGTGTAATTGCTGCTGACGATACATAAGAAGATATGGTGTTGTTTTCTCGCCGCTTACATAATTTGTCATCTTAACGGAATTTTCGTCTCATATCATTTTAATTTCATCTCGTGAGACCTTAAGAGAAGCACATATATTAATACACAAATTTATTTCTTAATCAACGATTTCAAACTATATTTTTCAGTACATTAATAATAATAAAGTCAGAAATGTCTTTGCTTTTCAAGCACTTTATTGATGAAGCTGAAACTAGCAGACACATCTTGCAGCCGGACCATCACAATACCAATCAAAATAGAAAATACAAAAACGACCAAAAACGTATACAACATGATTTAGTACGTGATGAAACTTTGAAACAAACCTTTCAATACTACTAAATAATAAAATGAAATTAATAAAAATTATTAACTGATAAAATATCAAGTTCCGAGATTCTGGCCGAAAAAAAAGTCTTTAGGTATTTAAACGATAATTTTGTTTAGGTACAAGAGTCTTTTTATTCGTAAAATTATGATGAACAGATCAGTTGTAATTTTCAAAAGGTACCAAGTGGTATTTTTGAGTATCGGTAAAGTAAAGCGTCAAAAAGCTATTTCCGCGATTTTGCTCCCATAAACTTACTTTTTCGCCCTTCAAACACAATTGATGCCGAAGTAAAAGCCTTTTTTTTAATTGTTTACTATTATCACTACACCTTACATTTTTTTATAAGCAGTTTCTAGCGATATTTTAGAGATAAAACAAAATTTTTCAATAACAGTATAAGTTACCTTTTTTCCAGTTAGTAGATAATCTTTACGGTGTCAATTAGTTAGTCATTTTGTAGTTTAATTGTATGCTAGATTACGAACAGTAAGGAAAAATACATTATTAAAATACATTTAATAACATTTACAAGATTGTTCACAAGATTTCCGATGTTGATATGTTGATAAATATGTTAACCAGTAATAGATAATGCTCATACTTATGTAAGATTTTTTTTTGCAAACAGAGAGATTGATTTTTTTCGGTCAAAATTGTAAAAATTGCTACTTGAGCAATGTTTTACCTGGCTGGTACTAAAAAAAATCGGTAGCTACCTCTTAAAAAATAGTTCGAATGTGTTCATGGGCAAGTAAAAATAAAAAATGAAAAATGCCTTTACTTTGGCTGAAATTCCATTCTGAGGACAAGGGAGTAAGTTTATATGAACAAAATTGCGAAAATTGATAACTTTCTGACGTTTCACTTTACTAATACTCAAAAATATCACTTGGTACCGTTCAAAAATCACATCTTGTTCATGTATACGTATACAAATAAAAAACTCTTGTACGTGAACAAGATTATCGTTCAAATGCCTAAGGATTGTTTTTTTTCGGCCGAAAATCGGTATTTTATAAACCAAGAATCTTTAATAACAACATTTTGTTATTTAATAGTATTAAAAGGCTTATTTTAATGTCTTACTTTATACTGAATTATGTATGATATATTTTTTTGTAGTTTTCGTATGTTTTATTTTGGTCGGTATTGTGATGGTCCCACTGCTGGATGTGTCTGCTGGTTTCAATTTCATACTTATTTAAATAATAAATAAGTATTATTGAACTTTACCACATAATCAACATCAGTTGGTAGGTTACAGACTTGTGTGTATTATAAATACTAACAATATATTTAATATCAACTAGAAATTGTATACACAATATTTAATGTTTAACAAGTAATATCCTTAATCACGAAATAAACTTAAATCAAGAAAAAAAGTCATCACTTATTACACTTACCGTTGTAACCTTTGTATCATTGAAGCACAACCACGTATGGCTACTCAAGTCTTGCACAATAGAAAAATAAAGTCCGTTTGCCGCAGTGTCACTATGAATTACGATCGCGAATAATCCATAATCATTATATTTTGGTTGTAACAAATAGTCATAATCCGCATCATCAATAACCGTTAAGTAATAAAACAGGGAAATTTCTGTAAAACTTTTTATAAAAGGGACTTAATGGCATTTACCTGTGCATCCGTATGGTTAGTGTTCGGATTAGCTGCGTTCAACAATACCGGAACATACGACTCCAACGTCATAAAATCATTAAATGCCATTCTATGAGAAGTAATTTGTACTCATGCATACATACATAATTATTGTAATAGACTTTTACCCGAAGTCTCTTCCTCTTAAGTTTCCCCCCTTACCCCGTCCCCCTCACCTACTGTTCTCTACACACCTCCTCTCCCCCCACTATGGATGTATGTCTGCCAACCGTGCCGTGCCACTCTTCTGCAAACCTTTGCCCACCATTCCCCCTCACACTCCCAAGCACTTAAGGTGGCTCCAGTGGCCTCAATGTTAAAATTTTAAATAACCCAACCGAGGTTAATAAAATTGAATTATATTTTTTCAATTCCCATCTTTTTATTCGTATAAAAAAAAATTATGATTGACGATGAAAATTGTAAGAAATCATGCTTACAAAATCGTAGTTTTAAGACGGGTTAGATAGGAAATGCAAGCTTACGCGATATACAACCTACTGCTGGACTTATATAAATAACCTGTAAGGTGTAAAAAATACACTCTCTTGTATATATTATTACGTAGTTTTCGATGTCATGAGAAAAGTGTCTTGTTATCGAACAAAATCTTTAAATAATCGGAGACTAAGTAGGCAATGTAAATCGTACAGTTGGGGAAAAAACAAATATGGCAACGTTGCTTTGTGCTATATTGACACTGGATTCCCGCGAAATTTATACACTCAACGAACATCATACTGAAACCTTTATTGAATAATATCGGGAAAAAATTTTTTGGAGGTGGTTTTTTGTTTTGATTTTTATTGCTATGGGTTATTGTGATAGATGATAGATACGGCTTTGATAAATATCAGATGGTTACAATAACGTACATGTTGAAAGGATGTTATACGTTCAGTATACGTTTATTTTGATGTTATAATAAACTTATTTACATTTTTCAAAATACGAATTTTTCTTTCATTTTACCAACTTTCTTACGAACATCGTGGCCCATTTTAAGTTACTTTTATTATCTTTTATTATTACTGATATTAGAATACGTACAGGCTAATGAATAGCTACATATACATACAGTTGCGAGTGCAAGTCAGCTCTCAGCTGTCTGCATTCTGCAGAGTACATATATATAGGTATGACTACAGCTGAGCAATGTTGCAACATTCTTGAACTTAGGAGCTTACCGTAACAGTTCATCATTTAGGAAAGCATAAAACTTTTTTGTTTTTTTTATTTACTCACTGAAGTAACAGATAAAATGTAGAATATGGCTTACAACAGTCTCTACGATAATTTTATACCATATTTTAAAGAAAATAATGATTAATTTTTAGTCTCCCCATTTTGATACGGCACTAGATAGAAGGTAAAATAATAATTACTTGTATCGGAATATTATTACGCATACATATGTAATCGTATGTGGTAATGTATTTTCAATTGAATACAAGTGCATATGTTTAGAAGCATATGTGTTACAACTATTAAGTAAGTCTTTAAGTATTTATTTATTTTTATGTCAATATTACATATATTTTTTTCGTCAATATCAAAAAATCCACTAACGTTTACATAACGTTAGCTGTACATAAACACTTATAAAATTTTAAGAACACTATGGCCATATCTTTTTTTATTACACGTCAAGTAATCGAATTATTATAATCCAAGCGTATACTTGTATTTTTTATTATTTAAGACACTGCAACTGTTAATGTATATTATTTACCAATCATTTTCTTATCGTAATTAGATAAATGCTTGTTCTTAAGGTGACTTTAGTATGGCTATTGGACGTGAGTGGAAGTCATACGGATAGTAAATATAAATGTTATACTCCGTAACATTTTATTTATACAGTATATTTGTCTGAGTGCTTCAGAACATTAAATATTCATGTATATCAAGTTCATAAACAACCACGTGCTGCAAAAATTCTTTGAATATAACATCATTTAGTTGTGCGCAGTTTTTCTAGATTAAAATACGTTGGATAAACGTGACATTAATTGTTTAAAATTGATGTTATATGTACTTCATTTTTATTGACGAGGACGCTACATGATTTACAAATAAACTGATTTTCTGTATATATAGAACTATATGTTATTTATTATACCTTATCATAATGTATTCAACGAAAAAAAATAGAAAAATTTGTATAACGTTTTTAAAACAATGCATTACAACAATATAATAGATAACTAATAATTGCATATTTACATGAGGAAGTCCCCAAAAAATATCCCAATTTTGTCCCCACTTAAAAGAAAAAAAATTGTTTTGAAGAACACCCTCGAAATAAGGCCAATGTGACTTGTAATACCGTGAACTTTTAGGAAAAAAATTTAAACACAGGTTTTAGTGAGGGTAACACCCTTTTTCCGCAATTTACATGCTGTTAGTATATTGATACATATCATTTACATGGATATAATAGTAGCATGTAAATCACAGAAAAAGGGTGTCACCCTCACTGAAACTTGTGTTCAAAAATTTTTTCTCATAGTACATGACATTACGAGTAAAATGAGTCTGGTTTTAAGGGTCTGCCTCAAAAAAGTTATTTTAGTTAAAATGGGGGACAAAAGCGCGATTTTTTTTGTGGATTAACTTATATATAAGAAGCGAATGTAGTTGTTTACTTAAAATAATTATCTAATATGATAAAGTCATCAGAACTACACTACGTATTGTTAATTGTTGAAACTCTTATATCGAATTACTCATTATAATGAATAAAGTTCCGAAAAAAAGTGAAACAAAATTTAATTTTATTGTACTGCTTCCGGTGTTTTTTAGTGGTTGCTGTGCCCTCAGTAGAAAAAACAGGATTGGCCACTTCAGCGCTAGCCAACCTGGTCTACACTATGGACCCTCAGGCCTTCGTTGGCAGGTTCCGTGGGCCATAAAATAGCCATAGCCATGGTGGCATAGTACTTATCCGACTAAATTGAATATTTTATATAATACAACTAATTCGTAAAATATTCGTAAAAGACTTTTAAATGAATGTCAAACTATTAATCGAACAATGCACGCTTAACATTACTACAGTTATGTAATATATATGCATCTGTATAGTAATAGAGACGTTACGCACGACTACATCAATTTATAGAAACAGAGTACGTGTTGTACTGTTTAACCATTTACCATAATTAATGTACAATCCGTACTTACGAATCATTTATTTTTACGGTTTTATTAGTCGAGATGCTGAATTTAAAACGTTCGATATGAAAAACAAGTACACCTGGACAATTGGTCATCACTGACATTTTTGATGCAACACGTTTTTCTTCACACACGTTACATTAATATCTGTTTTCTCCATTTCACGTAATAGATTGCATATTACATTTAAACGATTACTTCTACAAAAAAGTATCGTACTGCTCATAAAATCAAAGGCAATGTTATAAGTGCTCAAATAAACGTATAAATGATATACCAGACTGCAAAATGTTGTTTTGTTATTGGATGATCTAATACGTAGGTAATGAAATGTCACTAAAATTTTCCGTTACAATACTACCAGTGTCACATCTTTAGCAAGTTGTGATATCAATTTTTCTCCTAAAAAATTTAACAGTGTTAAAGCAACGACACCAACTTAGAATTTACAGTCACCCTTTCCAAACTGACAACACAATTAAATTGGTTGATTAATAGTTATGTATGTAACAAGAGCGAAAAAGACGATTTCCCGCACGAGTGATTGACTCGCACAAGTGGCTGGAGTTACCGTCACCACACTGATAAAAATGTCATTAAACCTAATAGTATTTTAAGTGAAATTTTGAATTTGTATTAAGAATTCCTATTAGAATTTTTAACCGTATGTAAAATTAATGGATTTGTACTAAATATACAAATAAGTGTGTACTTTTTAAGTTTATTTCTTATCTACATGAATGTCTTTGTATCCTAAGTATCTCATTAAAAAATTGTTAGATTTAATGCAAATTCAAAATTAATCTTGAATTTCGATTCAAAAATTCCATTAATCTTAGTTAAGGACTTAAATTTTTTATGACACTAATGAACCTGAACATTAATATATCAGAACAATTTGCAACTTTAAAAAATCGTTTGTAATATTAATGAGAATTTTTGTACACTAAACATTCTATTGCAAATATTCAAAACTTCACGCTTCCTTGATTCGGATACTTAATTCAGATACAAATTTTTCGTTAATAGCATTTCAAGACGCAAGTCACCTATAAGATAAAGAATTAGCACATGAAAAATCAACAAAAACTTGTAAATTTAGCACAAAATACTGAAGTTATATAAAAGTGAATAAATTTTCTATACATAATTAATCTACGGCAGCAACCGTTACAGAATGGCCAGTTTTTTTCATTTCTTGTACATTATATTTTATCAACTTCCACCTTTTTCTAAATCAAAAACTTTACAACAGTACGCAATCTTACACAAGAACAGGAGTAGAGTATTTGTTATGTTTTATCTAGACATGATCGGTCAGGGCTAACCAGCTTCGATAATACTTGCATACCTATATTATTTATTGTCAGGCTATAAATGTAGGTATGCATTCACATGATAGCTGGTTCACCCTTATCAATCACGTCAAATAAACCAAACATACTAATTTTGTGTATTCATTGTGATATGTGCTATGTTTTATAGTAATATTCATCAATTAATTTTTTTCTTAGGCGAGTAAGCATCGACGATTAGAGACCCAACAGTTTTTTAGTGTAGTGTAAAAGAACAACGTTTAGTTGCCTTTTTATTAGAATCAGGGTATATTATAAATGTATTAGAATGAATAAGAACGTTTTTATAGATTTCTTAGTACAAAAGAAAGATGTTCGACACAAAAATCAAGCCTTGCCAGGCATTTAAAAAAAATAAAATTAATTACAGTCGTACAATTTCAAGTTTGTGGAGTGCAAAAGGAGGTGCGTGGTAAAGGGAGAACATCTGCGTGGACTGGGAGACTTCTCTTTCCTCACCTCTCTAAATGATACTCCCAAGCCTCCTTAAAATAAAAATTTTTTATTTTAAGTACTGTGTTAAAAGGTTGTATTTAAATCACACAATTATCTTAGTTTCTAAAATATGTTCTGTATATACCTGAAGTTTTACAAACAAACACTGTAACTCATATGCAGTATTTGCTATAGTTACGTCATGATTCGAAAAATTCCAGCTGTATACTACGGTTCTTAGCTCTGGAGTCACGAACAATGCTTGAATTACCGAATTGACGTAACAAGTAAAACCATGATTTAAAAGTCCAATGTTATCTACAACAGGACATGTATGAAAAAAACCATTACTGTTTTGTATTGGGAAATAGTTATTTGCGCAACAAGTGCGAAAAATATGATTTTCCGCATGAGTAGTGATTGGTGTACATAAGTGGCTGAAGTTGACGGAACGAGCGCCAGTTGATCACACGAGTGCATAGTGCGTTACATTATCTGCCACAAGTGTGACGCTAACACACGAGTTAAGTCAGTTAAGTACAAAATTTTTCATAATATGTGTGAGGGATCAGTATTTCTTGCTTACGTGTGTGGGAAATAAATTTCCCTACCCTGAAAACAGTGCGGTTATTACGTATTTCCCTTACACCGTTGTGAAAAAGTACGAATCAAAATTATCTCTCAAAAAATAACTAGTTATAAGAAATACAATAAAATATCAATTACACGGCCAAAAAAAATTAGTATATTGAAAAATGACTGATCCTTTGGTGACTTATGTGCATCTCAAGTAACTTATACAATGATTTATTTCAGTATGTGCAAATATGTTACAAAAAATGGATGGTACTCATTAGTGAAAAAAATTTTAATCATCTACAAAATAACCTTTTTAACTAGCCTTTGAGTAATATTGTAGAAGCAGAATCTTTTTTTATAACTTTGCAACGAATTCGTTGGTGCACCGCTATTGCACATCGCCTTTAGTAAATAACTATTAGCATTATTAACTAGTATCAGTTCAATGATATGAAACAACTTACCATTTACTGTAGGGATAGATGTTTCTCCGCTTGATTTTTTTTTTTTCATGTTAGCTATTACAACAGTAAGATAAAATTTGGGACACCCCTGTAAAAATATTTTTTTCTTACCAGACAATTGTTTCCGCATGATGTTGCTTATTTATGACGATGCAAATGACAGCGTCATATTTTTATTGTATGACAAGTCTATAAATTTGTCAGTTGAAATATAAAATAATATTTCAAACCTTTATTGTCGAATCTTCTGTTTTATAAAAAGTAAGTCATGGAGATATACACGGAAAAAACTTTTGAACGTACAGAGCCCAGTTACGCAGGTTAGAGAAGTTCAAATCGCTTTGATCTCCTACTGCACAAGTGTACAGGCCGCCTTGACTCGAAGATCGAGTCACACGAGTTCAAAACAGCGTTCAACTGAGACTGCACAACCATGCGTGCCGCGTAGCCTGTAGTTTGGGCTTGTACAGTACGGCATAGCATTGAACTGCAGAAGCTCGAGGGGGGGGGGGCTCCGTGAGCCCGATGGTTGTGCTCTCACAGCACAATGTCCAGGCTCAGCGAGCTCAGTGCTTCTCCGAGCTCTCTCACACCAAATTTCGAGCTATCAGCAGACAACTTTTGGGCTTCGATGAATACAGCCGTTCATTATACAGAACGCGTACAGGTAAATGAGTTAAAATTTATATTTTATACACATACATACCTGTCAATAATTTCATGAAACTCATTTAACCTTTATGTAACTCATTAATATAGTATAAAATTTTTAGGGTTAATCATAACATTTTGACCGTACAAACTAAGAATGGTCATTTTAAAATATAAAATAATGTTCTTGCATCGTAAAATAAGGTTGAATCACCATCAAGATCTACTTTATATGCGTAGAAGTGGTGATGAAAATAAGAAGTATTAATCTCAGTTATTAAAAAAAACGCATAATCATTTATTTTGTAAATTTTTTTAAGTCTGCGAAAGGAGGGACCGTCATCTTCAATTTTATGCACAACAACTGTTCCACATTCGTAATGTTTACCATTAATTTTTACAAATTTATATGTCATAGCACTGTTAATATTCAGATTAATTTTTTCTAAATCGGTGTCATTTTTTGCGTCAACACTTCCAAAGACTGGTTTATCCTCCAGTACATTTAAACACTCAAAAACATAACATTGATGAAGCTGATTTTTTATTGCTCCTGCAGTGGAACGTTTCTTTTGGAGCTTGTACTTACACCTATTGTTTTTAGAAACTTATTTTTTCGTTCTAGTGACATACTCAAAAAATGAACAAGAGGGCCATTATCTTTTATCACCCGAGGTATGTGATTAGCCGAGTGCATTTTACTGGTAAGATCCCCAAATAAATTTGTATACATTTCATTGTGATTTTTTAATAAACGTTTTACGTTACATATGTCAGCTTCTACGTATCTTGGACAAGATAAAATACCGACAATTTGTCGTACAAATAAATATAAGTGCCAGCTTTCATTTGTACATGGTATTAAATCTCCAATAATATGGCATAAATATTTTGTTAAACATAACATCTCAGCAGCACTTTGTTTGATTTTTATTTTGTCCTGAAACATATTTTTATTTTTTGTTTTTGTTTCTTTTAATATATTACAAGGCCTATTTTTTTCATTTTTTCCATATTCAAAACTATGTATTCGACTATTTAATGTGTCAAGAGTTATAAGTTTATCGTGAAATATTATGGTGGTTAGTACTTTACTTATGTTTTTTTTCAAAATACCTTCGGCAAAATCATGCATATAATCAAAACATCTGTTCTCTGTTATATGAAAGTCTAATAAATTATTAAAAATGCATGGTTCAGAAATTCCTGTCGTTATACTTCGTTCTTTAACATCTTTTGTGTAATTTTCTCGATTTCTCAGTAATTGTTCGTCTTCTTCAATCATATTTTTGATTTGAAATGAGTCCGCTCTACAAATTCTACAACAGCGAGTATTGGAGAAACTAGACACAAAACCGCAAATTTCGTTCATGCCGAGGTTATCACCAATAACGAGCACACATTTAAAATAAACTTTATGTTTTATGTCACCTGTATTAAGCTCAACTCCTTGGGTACCTAGCTGATTTATTTCTTTTATAAATCTGGAAAAAACTGCAGCATTGCCGCATTTTTCTCTATCGCTGGTGTGAAATAAAATGGCTAAGAATATGTGATTTAATTTTGCAACATATTCGGGGGGTGAAAATGAGCGAATAATACATCCAGCTCCAAGTTTGTTTTCACCTCCGTGACTTCCTAATTCATTGCCAATTTCAAAAGCATCGAAGAAAAACAGCAAAGGTAAAACGAGTTTATCATCAGATTTGTATTGAGTAATCCATAACTTTGCTTGCATTAAACTTGATACAACTTTGTTTTCGCATTCTAAACCTGTGATATAAGTAAGAATTTTATCGAAAAGTCCAGGGATTTCTAAAAAATTTTTTAAAGTTTTTCTTATGGATATGTCACTAGCGTGACCCTTCGTCAACTGAACTTTTGTCTTTTTTTTCCTAAAAGACTACCAATTTTGATCTCTTCAGGGTGGATATAATTACAGTATTTTTTAAACATTTTAAAACACTTGAATTCTGTTGAAAAGTCTATAGATATAAATTTATACATGACTACCATATTTTTGGTTTTGTCAACAAACTTTTTTTCTGCAGGCGCATTCAACTCATGCTCAATTTCTTTAATTATTTATGGAATGAGAGTTTCTGAAATGAGACTACTTATAGTATCTATAATTTTCTGAACCGCATTACGAGGTATCTGTGGGTTATTATACATTTTCAAACAAAATTTGGCCACGATGTGATTTACGTTGATTTCATGAGACATTTCAAACAGTTTATATTAAAGCATTTTATTTATCTACGCTGTGTCTGAAACTCACAACAACATCCACCACTTTTCAGCTGCAATAAACTATACAATGATCTACAGCTGATTATAAATAAGATTATAGATAAGATAGTTAAAGATTTATTAAATTGTTACATCACAGACAATACTTAAAACTAAAGTATATGCTCTTAAAATTATAGAAATGGCTTTAATTTCTGAGAAAACTTAACTATATTTAAAAAAGGTGTATCGTCGTGAAGTGCATACACTTGATAATCTAAAAATTGAAAAATGTTTTTATACAACTTAATGTGCCGTGATCCACATACTTTCACTAATTTGTAAAGATATTCAACTGCAAGGCACAAAGAATCGACTTGAAACTTAGTCTTCTGATTTATTACTACGTACACAGAATCAATAGCTTTCAGAGGTCCACAAACAATTATGTACGGGTGGACCTCTGTATCAAATGTTTTTTTATATTTCTCTTCTTGGTGAGCATGGATTGACAGAAATATATCAGCGGAAGATAAATTCCTTATATCCTATGTGAATGTAAATTTTTTGTTAATATTTCACTGTCAACAAATATTTAGTTGGTTCATTAAAATGAAAAAGTTTTTAAAATTTTTCTTACCGTTTTGTGGAAAATAAAAGAATCAAATAGCTCTTGTTTACCAAGTGTAAAACCTTTTTTTAATTTAAGAACATTCCCCGACAACGGACATAACAATCCAATCAGAAAAAAAGCTGAGATATCTGAGAAAAAAATGGTTATTCTTAAGAAATACTTGGGGTAGATAATTATATTGTAATAATACTAACCATTAGTCGTAGTAGCGTTGCATTTTATAAGTTTCTGAATCTCCAAATTTTTTGTCTTTTCATTTGCAAATTCCACGATTGCATTGGCTACATCTTTCCATGTAGTCTCGAAAAATTTATCTAGTAATGCATGAGCTGCTTCGAAGTCGCTTACAGTCTGTTAGAATTATTAAAAAATTACAAATAATTTTCAAAGGTCTTTTTAACATTAAGTGTGTTAAAATGTGATCCGAACTTCCATTTTATGGATTTATACCAAGTTATAAAAAAAATAATTACCAATTTTAAACCATCAGAAGAACATAAGCATGGGTACAAGTCGAATATTTCTTGAATTTTGGAACGTTTGAATATTAGTTTTCGCTCATCTGTGGAAGCTGAGGTAGCTGAGGTAGCCGCAAAGTCATCATCAATTTCAACAGTGTCCCATGTTGTAGAACCATAATTTTTTTTGGATCCTTCTACATACGAAAATAAACTTAATTGGATTTTATGCAGCAAAATAAATATTTATCGCATTGAATTATTTTACTTTTTTTTAAATTTTGTTAAACGGTGCCTTGCTTGGAAGATGCCTAAATCAATTGCATCTTGTCGGTAATGCCTGTATGAATTAAACAAAGCACTTCCTTCAGAGGTACTCGAGGAATACCATTCCTCTGGGGATCTTTGTGGAAATAGCTGTTGAAGCTGAGTTTTCAGTTCCAAGAAATCTGGTCTGTGAAGACTTGAATGATTTTTATAAGTTTTGAATTAAAAATTGGTGTACTTTAGAATTACGTAAAAAAATTGACTTACTCATGATGACCTTTAACGTACTTGTTATCTACAAGTAATTCAGCGACTTTGGGGATAAATTTATCAAATTTAGAGAATTTAAGTGATTTGAAAACATCCAAACGGTATGCAGCTAAAGCTAGTTTGCTAGTTGTTAATTTCAACAAATGAGAAAACACTGAATTTTTTACAGAGTAAAACTTCTCTAAAAACTCGTTACTTGTATCTAATTGTTTTATAAAAAAATTAATACAAACAGTGTACATTTCAGGTAAATAAAATTTTTTTTTACCGTAGACCCTTTACTTTCTCACCTTCAATAATGGCTGAACTTGAATTATCTCCACTTTGATCAAGAACCTGTTCAGTTATTTGTGACGGTTGATCTGTAGTTTTTGCTTTTTTAAAAACTGGCTGCAATTCTGTGTGGTCTTCATTAACGTCACTTGATGTAGACAAATTTAAAGTAGTATGAGTAGTAACGGTTTCTTGTCTTACTCCAAAAGGATGCGATACAGAAGGAGACGCAGTCACGGAAAAACTTGGTAGATGCTGGTTGCTAATGTACAATGCATTTCCTAAATATTGGAAGCATACATTTCTTACAAATTTATGAACGATAACATGATAAGAATCAATTTGCTAATATATATTATTTAAATTAAGAATTTACCAAACAACCCGTTTTTCTCAGTTGAAAGAATCATATGACTTAAATTACCACCTGAATATTGATTATTATTACCCATCTTAAGGACAAATTAAACTGATGTATCTGATGTTGGAAAAAAGCACGCACAGCATATTCTGATGCAACCGTACGAGTACGATAATGGGCACCGCAACTTTATGTCTCTTACTATCCAATAATCCAGTATATACCTATATGTATCACGACGCTCAAATTATGGTACTCTTCCCAATGTAGTGCTTATTTGCTATTTATTTATTAAATGAAAACCATGATAAAGCTGCTACCTCTCTGTATTAAATTAGAGTAGAGAACCTTATAAATGTAGGGTTCGGTGATTGCTAAAAAAAATATGCTATTGACTAAAAGTAGTACTTCGAGTCAAAACGCATAGAACGTATACAACTTAATTTCATACTGCTAACTTATATTTGAAAAAAATTTTACTTACACTATAAAGTTTCGTTCCTTAACTGTATCTTAAATAAAAGAGGCGGTGCTTTCAGCTGATGGTAAGATCTGCAGGTGTGGAGGTTGTAAAAAACACTAAGCGTACGTTATGAGCGAGGTTATAAGGCCTTAGCTGTACCTGTATTCATCGAAGCCCAAAAGGTGTCTGCTGATAGCTCGAAATTCGGTGTGAGAGAGCTCGGAGAAGCACTGTGCTCGCTGAGCCTGGACATTGTGCTGTGAGAGCACAACCGTCGGGCTCACGTAGCCCCCCCCCCCCTCGAGCTTCTGCAGTTCAATGCTATGCCGTACTGTACAAGCCCAAACTACAGGCTACGCAGCGCGCATGGTTGTGCAGTCTCAGTTGAACGCTGTTTTGAACTCGTGTGACTCGATCTTTGAGTCAAGGCGGCCTGCACACTCGTGCAGTAGGAGTTCAAAGTGATTTGAACTTCTCTAGCCTGCGTAACTGGGCTCTGTATGTTCAAAAGTTTTTTCCGTGTACTGTTTTGTATATTTTAATAGTAGTTTAATGTATAGTTAATGTTTAAAACATTGCGTGTATGGAGTAAGAACTGCAATTAAATATTTTTATATTTTAAGGAGGTGGACTACCATTGGCGGAAGTGCGAAAGAGAGGTCCGATTATCTATTCCAGGAATCCGCACGCGTCCTGTAGTATTTTCTAAGGCTGTGATTCTAGACATTTTGGTGAGATAGTAGAGGCATAGGAGCTCAGAGTGGATTTTAATTTATATAGTTTTAGATTCTTTAAGTAGTATGTTAGTAGGGATCCTATTTCTATATTCTATACAGAGCCTTATAACTTGGTGTTACATTTTTTTCAATTTATTTCTGATATTATAGTTATTTTGGAAGTAGTTGAAGTTGGCATCGTCAACTATAGAACGAAAAAGCTCTTGAAAATAAGGAAAGTTTCAGGGTAACATTCCTACCAAGTTCTTTTAAGAAAACGGACGATATGTAGTGCTAAAGAGCACCTGGAATGTACATGAGCTACATGTTTTTTGAACAGAAAATGATAATCAAAGTATATGCCAAGAAATTGTAAGTTTTCTACCGATTTAATTGCTAACTTTTTTACTATGATTTCAGGTATGCCAAATGTAATATTTTTTTGTTGATGTGCAGAAATTTGGTTTTACTCAGGGTTAAGCTTAGACCAATATTAGAAATGTTTGTGTCGATCGTCTGGAAGGCTTCGTTTAACATCGGGGGGCTTGATTTAGTTGTGTTAAATTTTAATGTACAGCGCAACGTCTTTCGCAAAAACAGAGATGTGTAATTAAGAAGAAATGTCATCCATAATAGGAACTGACTAGAGAGCGTATGATAAAGGGCTTGGTACCACACCTTGAGGAACTTATTTGTTAGTAGCGCAATAAGTATTGCGGTTGTCTGTGAAAATTTGTCTTTGAAAAGTGATAAGCTCAACAAATTTAATAATATGTGCGAAGCACCCGAATTTAGCCATGTTATTTAATAGGATCACAATATTTTCATCGTCGAAGGCACCCTGTATATCTAGAAAGACTGCGAGGACTTATTGATGGTCATTAGGATTGGATTTGACTTTCAGGGTAAAAACCGTGAGATTATTAGGTCAAGCATGAAAAGCCGTGCTGAAATGGAGGCAGCCAGTGGCTAATCTCCGCAATGCACAGAACACTTGATGAGCATCAAATCAAGCTAACTGAGCCCCTTTTTCGCATCTCAAACTAAAGGAATACTCTTTTATGGTCTGAATTATGTTATACCTTCAGAAATAAATGGCCCTTGAATAATTTAAGAAGGTTCCAGATCCATATTTCCTTAAACAACTTCGTAATCGACTGGGATATGAAATATGCCGTTCTCAGTAGAATGATGCACATATATATTATATTAATTCAATATCTCTACCATATTTTAGCACAAATGATTTTATTACTTTTTTAAATTCTAATTTTTTAATGGTAGGGTACTGCGTACATTAAACATTCAAGATTATTGATAATCGAGAAAATTCCTTTTGATAATGACGTGAATTGGATTACAAAAAAATGGCTACCATGAAGTAAAATGTGTCAAAACCGTCACGACAAATATCTATGAAACATTTACCACTTTTTTATGGAATCGCTAAAAGCTTAAACTCTAAATATTCATATGTTTTTAAGGTAATCGTTTTTGGCATAAACTGCCCTAAAAAAGTTTGTATAAAACTTGGTGCTTCCGTTCGAAAGTTATATAGCAACTTAAAGGAGAACAAGGAAACAAAATTTTACAAAAATTTACAGGAAATAAATTACCAATGTTTATGGCATTTTACATTTATACCTAGAGCATAGTTTTGAAAAAACAGTATGCAAATTGGTAGGTTTTATTGTAGCTCTCATTTAAAGTAAATTACGACCACTCCCATAGTATTTATGTTGCTAAACTGCTGAACAGAATTGTTTGTCAGCTTATACAGATGATACTTTAAGTGCTATGAGATGCGTGCTATGAGATGAGTGCGGCAAGTAGGCAGTCGGAAGGACAAAAAATTATAGACGTCTTTTAATTAAGTTAAGGAAAGAAACATTCGGTGACAGTAGAGTTCATGTCGCTTGCGCTTATTGCAACATGGATGAAGGAGTCATTTTCTCGATAGCATCAAAAGTGTTGTATCTTTTAATCTTTTTGTTAAAAGCCATCAAAGTGTTTCACGGGATTCTAAAGTGAAAAGCCGTCATAGCATGAAGACTTTTTTTTGAGGAAGTATTGATGAAGTTGGGCTTCCGTATGCGTGTAAGTATGTTAAGAAATAAATAGAATTTTTTTCTTAGGCCTTTCGGTGAGGCTAATGTCTGTAATGTTAGTGCAGTGGTGGTTAACATATAAAAAAATGTTAAAGTTGCGACTGGACATAAGTGTAATTTGACTGTTTCTATCTGAGTTATGTCACTAGCAGACGATAAAAATGCAAGTTTAAACGATATGTTGTTACAATTAACCACTAAATTTTATGTAAACATGGGGCTAAAAATTACAAAGTTTAATCTTACAATTTGATAATTAACTTGGTAAGCGGTCTGTACCACTGTCAGCGGAATTATACATGCAAAAACAATTAAAGTATTGTTAACATGGAACTTTGTCATAACAAAAAATAACATTGCACATGTAACATTGACACTTAAAATGGAGAAAATACTTTGACATATGTTGAATAAACCTTTTCTATGGATATTCATTATATGTAAGGAATTTCACTGGAGCCATTGAAAAAGGTAAAGATTTCTGATGCCCAACACACGCAAGGTATTTTTGTAGATACAAAAGCAAAAAAAAAAAAATAAAAAAAATAAAAGAATACTTAGAAAGAGCCGTAGATGTATGACAGTGAGAAAAACTGTACTTTTTAATCTTACTTTTTTTCCACCATTACTTTACTGTATATAAGAAAATATAGTTTTTTCCTGAGAATATTTTAAATGAGAAACTTACCATTATTGTATCAGTACCAACCAAGTATCGAAACGATAGAGGTATACGAATAGAGGGAAAAAGCGCTATACTAGTCTATTAGTGGCAGTAACAGCATAATTAAGTGTAACAGGGCATCTGTCCTTGTTGCCATGGCCACGTTATTAGCTACTTCTTTGTCCTGAATCCTACAGTTGATTCAATCTCATGTAGGACTCGACCAATAACATAACTGCCAGACAAAAACAGATGCCCCGTTACGTAGCGAATTCTGCTGTCGTATACCACGCCCCCTTTTCTCCTCTATTCTTATACCTCTATGATCGAAACTGAGACCAATGTTGACAAAAATGTACACTGCAGTGGCTGTTTCACAAACACTACAAAAAGGTATGCTTCGCGTACATAACACGTATCACTCTTTGCAATAGTACAAATGAATGTAAATGAATACTACATGTACTTTTAATAAATAATCAAGTGTGCAGAGGTAACTAAAATTTCAACTGTAAAATCAGCAAACCTTTACCTGACAATACAACTAGTTGTCTTCAATAAGTCTACAGCTCTTGTCAGTAGCATGACAGTCTATGGTGCAAGTCACGATGAGTTATGGTTAACGTATTTAATCATCACGTTTTTGACAATTAGTCCAACTTCTGTGACGGGACGATCGAATGTAGAATTGACCTACTGTAATTGTCTGCTGTGTTGTATCATATGGTACGTATGAACAAAGGCATCATTTACTATATGACAGAAGAAAAGTAAATTCATGTAGATGTTACGGGTTCATTGTAAATTTGACGATTGTGTAATATTTATTGACTATTTCAGGGTAACATATTGTTGTTTATTTCGCACGACCCTACATCATCGACATCATTGGATAGTGAACTGTGCACCGACAGTAAGTGGACTAATTTAATAATAAAGTAGTCAATCCCTGTTGTTTGTAAAAACTTTGTTGTCAATGAACTTTGCTAAATAATAGTTTGCAATTGTGCGTCCATGTCAATGCAAATTGATTTCTTTATTGGATTAACTATATTTATACGCAAAATTGCTATAATGACACAATAGATGTATTACGCTGCTTAAAATTAAGTAACATTAAAAAAGTAATTCGAATGTGTCGTATGACAGCAAGTTTGAATTTACAATGGAATTTGACACTGATGCGCATTCGTTGAGAACGATAACAGTGATTCCTTCGACGGTGCTTCAGAATAGCGCTCTAACCCGGTGACTACTGTGGAGAAGATGCACACTGGAGGCTATTGAAGTACGAACGACTGAACGATAGGTTATAAACATATATATAGACATGCGCCATTGTCGCCAGAGCTATTTTTTGGCCCTAGGGCATGCGAAGCACGGCTGGCAGGTCCGGAAGGTAGCCACGGTGGGGTAGCGCTTATATGGCGAATACTTTTTCCTAACGTGGGTGTTACCACCCATAAGAAACGCCTGAGTTAGGAAAAATAATAACTGATACTAAAAAAAAAATTTTCCTTAGTAAATTTTATCACATTTTGTCTCACGTTTGCACTTTTATTTTTAGTAGTATCAGTTATTATTTTTTTTAAGCTATACTTACTCACTGAAAAAGTCTCCACTTGGGTCACCATCAAAAACGTCCAAGGCATGAAAATTACAGTTTTTTACCTATTGGTCGCAAAGAACTACTTTCGCGTACGCATGTAATGATAATCTGGTAAAACGCTATTTGACGCTCAAAGAACAACTTTTATCGCATGGTCGCAGATTGACCACACAAATGTCTAATATATGAAAACGTCTGTGGATATCACCAATTTATGTGCTAGCAAAATAATATTTTTGAACATAAGTGCCTATCTCGAGCATGGGACGTTTTTATACGCCCTTTTTATGAAAAACAAAGCTTGCATCTCGTAGGTGTTCAAACAGGTCGTTCAAAAAAACTCTTAGGTTCGATGAAATAAGGAGCAGTAATGACGTAGCAAAATGTTCCTAATGTAAATTTTATTGAACAAACGACTATGATTATCCCTAATTTTGTCTAAATGCTGGTTATTACATATGTAATAAAAAAAAATTTGCATGCATACAAATTTTTAGAATGATATACTCATACTTAACAGATATTATCTGTACATTTTCAGCTTGCCAAAGAAAGAACGTAATAAAAGAAATTTTTGAATAATACGAATCTGTGCACTACAAACATAAAAATGTATTCCTAATATATGAGGTTTTAAAAAATCAGATGTGACTAAATAGAAAACATGGCAGGTAAGTACATAACTGGGCTAAATGAACATTACTATGATCGAATCTGGACTTTCCACAATAAAAATATTCCCGTTGACAGAAAACTATTCTAAAGAAGTTCCAAAAGCATGCCCAGATCTCACACTACATGTTTGTGTACTTACACAGAGTGAAGCACATTGGCCGAAGAAAAAAAAGATTAGCAATGGGAGTGGAACTTGGATGGCAAATTGCTACTTATCATTTTTGACATCTTATCATTCTTAACAAATGTTACACTGGATGTATCGCTCAAAAATTTCCTTATTTTTTAGGTTCAGATTTCAGAAGACGATGATGTAATGCGAAGGTAGCAAAAAAAAGTAAAAAGACAAAGAGGTAAAAAAATATGGTTGCAAATACCAGCATTTACTGAATGGTTAGAGTTTCTTCCTGATGATTTTACACTTGCGAGTTGCACAAAATGTAATAAAGAATTTAATGCCAAGCAAGATACCATAAGGAATCACGCCATTAGTAGAAAAAATTTAAAGGCATGCGGCTTAAAAAACATACCTCCGGGGTCAGCATTTCAACTTTCAGACGATTTAAAAATGGATGAGAAACAAAGGATTGCTAAACAGGAGTTGCAGTTCACCGCTATGCTAGTGAATTTCAACATATCGTTTAAAAAGGCTAAAAAATTGCTACGATGATTAAAAAGAATGGATTAGGATGGAATTTGGAGCGACTTAAAATGTGGAGCAACAGAAGCACGTAATCTCGTTGTCAACGTTATTGGAGCCATGCAGAAAGCCAAATTAGCAGAGTTAATAAAAAACCAACCATTTGCCATTCAAATGGACGAGTCAATGGATATCTGTAAAGATAAAGTACTCGCCATCCTTGCCCGTTACTCCGACCCAAAGGATGGCTATGTGAAAACCTGGATCTAGAGTTTAGCACATATTTTAACGAAAAGCAAAGAAGTTTCGACTGGATCAGAAAGATTGCTCACTTGTTAGACCCAATCTTTTTTTAGAATACGATATTCCTCTCTCAAACATCTTATCATGTTGCTTTGATAGATGTGCGACTATGGCTGGAGACAAGACTGATTTAAAAGCCTGTTTGTGGGAATTAATTCCAAGTATTATATGTGTTACGTGTTCTGCACATGTCACCCATTTATGTGCTCAACATGCTTTGACAGAGTTACCGTAGGAAACAACGTCGTTGATACACGATAAATACACCATGCTGAAGAGCTGTAACAATGCAGCTGAATTTGATAATTGGCAAAACGCATTAAATTTACCGGAGCACAAGATTTTGCGTTGGGTACCTACTCGATGGCTAACTCTTCAAAAGTGCATGGCTCGAGACTTAGAACAATGGCCAGCCCTATTCATGTTTTCACAATAACTATCTGAAAGAAACGACAAGGTAGGCTCCAAAGTTTCTGAACAAATGAACAAAGTTGAAATAAAATGCTACTTTAACCTCATTTATGTTGTACGAAGTGAACTAAATAAACTCACCTTGTTTTTTCAAAAGGAGAAGTTTGTGATTCACAAAGCTAAGGAAACTGTAAACAAAGTCTTTAAAAGAATTGCATCGATGATTTTAGACTACAAGTACGTTTGTGAAACTTAAACGTCACAATCTGATTTTTTTGATTCAACAAAATATTTGGAATATGTGAATTTCGATTGAGGAATCTGTATAAAACATCAAATAATTAAAAATTGTCCTCAGCTACAAGATTTTTGTGAAAATGCTTTTAATTTTGTTATGTCAATTTGTTTTGAAAATGAAGGTCTCATAATTTTCAATATCGATTATATAAATCTTTACAAATTTCAAATCCAGTAAGCGCTGTCTTTGCATAATCACTAGACTCCGTAGTGACAATGAGGATTGAAGATTTTTGGCATCAGATAAAAAATCATTGTATTCAAATTGACAAAAAAATGTACATCCATTGGAAAATATAGGCTTAGTAGCTTTGTATGCGTTGTAAACACCTCATGGAAACTGTAGTCCAGAAAGAACATTTAGTGCAACGAATATGTTGAAAACTAAGAATCGGAATAAGCTTCATTCAAGTACAGTGGAAGCCATGATAAGAGCTGAGGAGATTAGAAAAGCTGAAAGTACAGAAGATTCTTTTCAACTATCTGCAATGATGATATAAAAAGCGTTAAAAAATTTTTTTACAAAAAATAAATGTGCTGAGGGACAAATTAAGTAATTCTGTGTGGTCTTTATTTAAAAAGTTCCATGAAAGATATTTTTCATAACAAAATTATTTATCGTTATAAATGACTTTCTCCTGCCTGACATTACGAAACTAATTTGATCTTCGTTAAACTGGACTACCTACAATACAAAACAGAAAACAATGTAAGTTATGTATGTATGTACTTGTTATTGTTGTATGTATTTGTTGTACAAGAAAAAAATGAATATATAATGAATACTTAAGTTACAAAATATATTCGTCGAAATGTCTATTCGCAATGGAACCAAAAATCCCTTACTCGTACGTGAAGGATCTGAAATATAAATATTTATAATATTAGATTTATTTACATAAAGTATCAGTGTAAAAAGAGATCCTCATAATCCGATGACTTAATCAGTGGAATAGTCAGTCGATGAAACCGTGAAAAGTCTTGAAAGTACGACAAAGTCTTTCAGCATAATAGTCCGGTAGCTAAAGCAATCAATAAGGAACAAATCGGAGATAGCGTCCAAACTTTGCAGATCGCTTCGTATTATGGTCTGTAAACATGGAAAAATAGTTTTGTCCAACCAAACCACGGGCTTCAATTATTATTAAACAATTAGTAAAAAAATTACCATTTTTTTTCTTAGTTTTTCTCATATAACTTTTTTTGTGGCTGTCGGATTGCAAAAATAGCTGAAGATATTTTGTTCGTTATTTAATTATCTACCGATCTGTGTAGGTTAGATCATTGGAAGACTTTTTTTCGCGAAGTTATATTGCAAAAAAGTGCAAAAATCGTCGTTATAAATTGTCATTTTGAAACATCCATAACTTTTATAATGTTTAATGAAAATGCTTCAAAATTTGGTATTCGATAGCTCTTATAGAGATCTTAAGCCATGCCCAAGGCTTTTCTTGTATTATGAAAAATAACGTAAATAAACTATAATTAATTAAAAAATTCATTTGATTGTCCTGATCGTTAAAATTGAGCTAGACTGAAACTTTAAAATGGATTTTATTCAGAATGCAAGGGACTTCAATATTGTAAAAAAAAATTTTTTTTTCAATTTTTACCCTGATTTTTTATAGAATTTAATTTTGCAATATTAACAAATTAACATTACTCGATCATTTTTTATTGTGGAGAAGTAGAACTAGTTCCATCTAATAGTGTATATTTTTACACAAATTGACAAAAAAAAATTTTTACGATACGATGTTTTTAACTATAGTTATTAACAATTTAGTGTTTTTTGCAATTGTTTAATTTCTATCGGTTTTTTCGATTTGAAAAAAATATTATAGTATCTACATAGCATCTGTTGTTGTAATATATGACATACACATTTTTTAACAAATAATTGACGGTTAGAAAAAATGACTTAATTATACAGTTTTACGTGCGATAACGGCCTGTGTACGGCGGATTGCATGTTTCAGGCGTCGACGCATGTGAACGATAATTTTCTTTTTAAACGTATTTGAGAATCCCTACCTTTCAATTTTACTGCGTACAAATAGAGAACAATGGAATCCATTGCTCAGCCGTGTGTAAATACTGTGAAGGTAAAAATTGTGCTAACATGGAAGACAGAATAGTGTCTCTTAGTGAAGATGAAGATGATAACGACATATACAGTATTCAGAACGTAGAGCATGAGCAAATTCAAATCCAGATGAGTGAATTAGTATTAAAAGACGATTCTGATGACATCTTGTTCGCCGAAATAGCAGATGACACCAAGAGTGATAGTGATCACACACCAGTGACAAAAAAATGTAAGATATAAGAAATAGTATTTTATAAAAAATTTATGCAACAAATATATCATGTACATCGTATTTTCTTGCATTCACATAATTAATTTTGTATAAAAATGTATGTTTATGTATTTTTAGTTATTACAAAACAATAATAAAAGTAAAAGATCAAATAATATGATTTTTCGAACTGGTATGAAAACGCCTGAAACATGCAATCCGCCGTACACAGGCCGTTATCCCACGTAAAACTGTATAAATAAGTAATTTTTTCTAACCGTCAATTATTTGTTAAAAAATCTGTAAGTCATATATTACAACAACAGATGCTATGTAGATACTATATTATTTTTTTCAAATTGAAAAAACCGATAGAAATTAAAAAATTGCAAAAAACACTGAATTGTTAATAACTATAGTTAAAAACATCGTATCGTAAAAATTTTTTTTTGTCAATTTGTGTAAAAATATACACTATTAGATAGAACTAGTTCTACTTCTCTACAATAAAAAATGATCGAGTAATGTTAATTTGTTAATATTGCAAAATTAAATTTTGTAAAAAATCGGGGTAAAAATTGAAAAAAAAATTTTTTTTACAATATTGAAGTCCTTTGTATTCTGAATAAAATTCATTTTAAAGTTTCAGTCTAGCTCAATTTTAACGATCAGGACAATCAAATGAATTTTTTAATTAATTATAGTTTATTTACGTTATTTTTCATAATACAAGAAAAGCCTTGGGCATGGGTTAAGATCTCTATAAGAGCTATCGAATACCAAATTTTGAAGCATTTTCATTAAACATTATAAAAGTTATGGATGTTTTAAAATGACAATTTATAACGACGATTTTTGCACTTTTTTGCAATATAACTTCGCGAAAAGAAGTCTTTCAATGATCTAACCTACACAGATCGGTAGATAATTAAATAATAAACAAAATATCTTAGCTATTTTTGCAATCCGACAGCCACAAAAAAAGTTATATGAGAAAAACTAAGAAAAAAAATGGTAAATTTTTACTAATTGTTTAATAACAATTGAAGCCCGTGGTTTGGTTGGACAAAACTATTTTTCCATGTATACAGACCATAATACGAAGCGATCTGCAAAGTTTGGACGCTATCTCCGATTTGTTCCTTATTGGCTATTTTTTGATGCTTCAGCTACCGGACTATAAAAGTAAAACTAGCTTAAGAGATTAATTTATACTTGTTTGAAGAAAAACCAATGTTCAGCAGAAGTTTATCATACTTCTTGGACAAGAGCATTTTGATAAGCCTTATTGTAACAATGTAACTTGATTGTCAAGTTTTTTATCATAATTTTAGGTAACCAGAGTGTCATTATCATATTCTTCGTGTAGCCTTGTTCGATGGATTGATTTTTAATGGCAAATTTAATGGATGGAGAGAATCGATGACCTCAGCCCTGCAAATAAAGACACACACAAATTATCCATTCTCCAAAAGTAATAACTAATAAAGCTAAGATTATACAGTAAAAAGTAAGCTAACCAATGATTGTTAATAAATAAGTACCAAAGATGCTTGGAATAATAAATGCACTTGTCAGTTGGAAAAAAAATAATTTGTTTACTTATCTGATGATAGGTTACTAGCCATGTTGATGAGTGAAACAAATACTTTTCTTGTGAATGTCTATTTACGCCAAATAATCTTAACATTCTATTGCAATTAAGACATATGTCAATTTATCATAAATTCTTCTTATAAAAATCTGCACTTGAAGTTATTTTCTTCTTCTTAAGGTTGACCATAACACGGTAAACAGCACCGCAGCAGAAGCTGTATTTAAAATATTACCAAACAACTTGCTGCCAACATAAGCTTAAAAAAAATGCAGAACCACTGACAGTTCTACCTTATCGATACCTTACCAATAACTCGATCAACACCTGACTTAGGCTGCGTATACACGCTGCGGAGATTTACGAGACGGAATTTCGGTTGGCCAATCAGGTTAAAGCTCCCCGTGTATATAGTTATAGAAAGACTGTCTTGCCAAAATTCTGCGGCGTAAGTTTCCGCAGCGTGTATAGGCAGCCTTAGACCCTGACTTAATATATGACTAAATATATATAATACCCTGACTAAATAAATAATTAATTCTTTAATTGAATTCTTTTTTTAAAAATAAAATAAACCTTAATGCGTTTCATACGATATGCGTAATAATATTGAATAGATATTTTCATTTATTAAAAATAAATTATAAACATAAAACTACACCAAAGTTTGGCTCACGATCAATTCATTAAATAAATAATCGCTACTTGATGGCTAAAATGTACCGAATAACTATTTAGCATGTAATAATCCATTTAGAAGTGTTTTAATAATTAATTATTAGTTGTTTAGATTTCTATATTTTTAAATTTAGCGCTAAGGTCTGTCTCTGCTTTTGAGACCGCTAGTCTGCACTGATATTGGATGTATAGAAGCATATTAGTTTTTATATTTATTCATGTGTGTGCTCAGTACGTTGCGCCCTCGCATATCATGCTATATTTGTATACTTATGTATAGACGTCTTTATATTATACTGATCTGCAGACGAAAGTGGGCAATTACTGGGCGAATGTCATGCCAAGTCAGGCCGAGCTGCGCCCAAGTCAACGCTGTATTACAAACTCACTTGAGGCCAAGTCAGGTGCCAAGCTGTGGCCAAGGCGGGTGGCGTGGCAGCCAAGCTTGGGCCCAGTTTTCGCCAACTTTCAATTTTTACTCAGGAAGTTCAAGACCCCATGCGTACGCACCCTAAGAATCATGCGTTTCTCTTCCACTCATGTAAGTAACTACATGACTTAATAGTTTATTCAATTTTGCTTATTCGCTACGCGCCTATGACAGGTGGCGCCTTCGAGTGAGAGATATTGTACAGGAAAATTTTCTAATAAATTTAAAAAAAGGTTTTTAAGAGTGAATTGACCAAATAAATCAGTGATTTAAGTGTGTATTATGTTAGTGTACAGTTATAAATTTTGTTTGGTGTTGTCATATGTACTACAAGATTGGAAAAAATAAAAACAAAGATTGTCACTATGATAACATAGCATATATAAGTGCATGATACATGCTTTCACTTGTGTAAAGCTTAAAGGATACAGGTAATCCAGAGAAATGTAATATAAATATATAAAAGTTAACCTAACCTGTCATTAGTATTAACGTTTATTGAACACTATGTTGTGAGAAGTAGATGAATGTAAGCAGTACTTGTATTTCTCAAGCTCGACACAAGTGCAAGCATGTATATGCATTTATATATGCTGTGTTATTACGGTCGCAACTCATAAATTTTTTTTTTCCAATTTTGTATTACACATGACAACACTAAAAAAAATTCATTACTGTACACTAATATAATACTTGATTAAATTACTAATTTATTTGGTCAATCCCTTCTTTATGACCTTTTTTTTAATTTAATAAAAAATTTTCTTATAAGGCTGCATGCATTCTGGCAATCTTAGCGAAGGACATTTTCTCTCACTCGACAGTGGCACTTGACATAGACGCATAGCGAATAAATGTGAATACTATTATGATTGAAAAATTAATTACAATTTTATATTGACTTACAAAATATATTAAATAATAACAAAAGTTTGTTCCTTGGATTCCAAGCAACTCGTTTACATTTTAAAAGTATCTTTAAATAGTAGCGGTTGGGTAAAAAGACATATAACAATTTTTCTCGAATGAAATTGAATTAACAGAACATAAAAAAATTAATGAACAACATTTTAATAAATGTACGAGTAATTTGACAAATAAAAGTACATGAAAAATGTATGAATTGTATTTTTGTGCAACAATAATTTTTAAATTGAATTGTAACAACAATACTATACATAAAAAGTTTTTGTAAGAACAGCAGTATAAACAAATTTTTAAATATTACTTGACATATTTTTAAACACTTAACCAAACGGAAAAATTTACTTTCTCTTCATCAATTAATTTAATGCTTTCACTTTCACGTTACGTGATCATTTACCATGAGTGCGAGAAAGATGGTAATAGTTTTCTCCCTTGCACTCATAGTAAATAATCACGTGACCTTAACTGACTAACTAATTGAAACCATGCCCTTTGCGAACACAACCATTAAAATTATCCGTATATTCAGTATATATACATCGTACATACATGTATGTACATGCATTTTTTGCAAGATGACCTAAGATTATTCAATTTTTATAGACAACTTCACTCGACTTAGGCTGCGTATACACGCTGCCGAAATTTAGTTATGCCCCCCATAAGATAGGCAGCATACGTATCGGGGAACAACTGGGTAACTTACCTATAGCAGTATTGGGTGAGGAGGATATGATTTTGCATTTTTATCACTAGAACCTATATGATATGATTATAGTGTTTACGAGTCACTGGATACATCAGCGAATTTACACGTAAGAAATAAATCTCGGAGCTTACACGCACAAGCACATAAATTGTACCCTATATAATATGGTTATTTTAAAAAATTGTATCACACAACCTCTCTCAACGCTTTTTCACTTTCCTCAGCCATTTTAAATCCTATTTAAATGAGGTAAAATTCTTTTTTTTCTTACCTTATCTTGAATGAGCAAGATTTTTATTTAACCACCCTTCTGCCCCATCCTTCACCGCCCTCAATCTTCCACTCGATTTTGTAGCCACCCTCAGCAACCCCACTATCTCCTTTAGCCCTCCACTTTATATGATAAATTTCTATTAATTCTTACCCTATTAATATTGAGTTAAATTTTCTATTTAGCTCATCTTTCACCTTCTCCATTTCCCTTCCATCCCCTCGCAAATACCAGATAACCTAATAAGCCTTCCTTACCATTCGTAAAAACTCTCTTCAGCCACCATATAGCTACATCTCTCAATGAGATAAAATTATGTGGGTTTTTATGTCATTTTCAGTTAAATTACTTCTTACATCTCAGCTCTTAGCCTTTCTTACACTTTTTGAGAAACCCACTCCAGCTTCTTAAAGGTTTTATGTATAACACATTGTCATAGCAACACTCCTGTAATTTTTCTAGTCCTCTTCAGCCACTTTACATTTATTTCTCAATAACTATTTGGTCTTTATAATTTATTGACTCATTTCTATACCCCACGAAAGGAAACGCTACAACGTGCTTGTTCTTTCAATTTTAAATTTCCTATGAGTTTATTAATTGCTTTATTCTGTTTCAACATAATAATTTTTTTATTTCACATCAAACTTATGTGGAGTTACGTCTTCACCAACATTGTTTATAATCCTAACCGTCAATTAATATAAACATCACTTACAGATTTATTAAGAATTTCATAAATAGCATGATCTATACTAACATATATTTGTATTTCTCCTTTTACATGATTTGAGATCTTAGTATTGACAAAGTAAGTATATTTTTTATGAAAAGTAAGTATAATGTTATCTATTAAAAATGTTTATATCATTACTATAATAATGGAACAAAAATCAGTTATTTTTCATACTGCTGTCTAACAAAAAAAAATATAGGTGACATAAGAGATGAACTGAGAAAATCAAGGGAAACTAAGTGTTTCAAAAATCAGATATAATTTGAGTATTGGACCACGAAAAAACTGTTTTTATAGAAATATGATATGATCGTTCTATTTTCCACAAAATAAAGAAATTTTACGATAAGAACTACGAAAATCTGTACTTTCCCTTCTAATTCAACACAATTTTCTCGTGAAGAAAAAGTAAGTGCAAAAATACGGCTTATTCCATGGGGATTGCCCTCTTTTTAGTATGGAATCTGAGGTGGTGATCATCGACTTTACAACTTTAAAAAAAAGGTGAGTGTATTTACGCTATCAGCGTGGCACGATTTTGACATTTTATGTCACTTACTTCTTTTTATTAATCTCTGACGAAAATTATTACAAATTTTTAAAATTTTTATTTAACTATTTATAACTTAATTACGGTATAAGATATTTGATTTGTAGATATGTTATTACACACAGAATTATCTGGTGAATCGATTGGTATAAATAAATCATCATCAACAAAAATGTTACTTATACCTTTTTTCCGTTAGATGGAAGCATGTATGTGGCACATGTTACGATTCTACTGTTCTTCCTCTAGTATTTCATAATAAATTAGAAAATATTTTTTCAATGAAAGGAATATTAATATTAGGTTCTATAGTATGAAACAATAATCAAAGATATAACGATTCACGACTTTTTTGTTTAACCATGCTTCTATTACTTTTTTTAGAAAGATAAAAAATCCGTCTTGAGTTTTTTCTTAAAACAATTATTTAATTACCATAAGAGATATTACATTACTCGTGTAATGTTCTTTTGACTATTTTAACAGCTTTTTTAGGAAGTTCTCGAAGTTTTTTTCGAGTAATAAAACTTAATGTAGTTATAACAAAGCATTTTAATTTTTAATTTTTTTAAATTTGAAGGAAAAAAAAATTTAATTTTGTCAAACAAATTTTTGCCTTCAATACTCTTAGACATTAAAAACTGCGCAAAAATATTTCTTTGTTGGCATGACAGCATAACTTGACAAGCGTCGTCAAAAATATTATATATGTAGGGATCGTGTTTCACTCAACCTAAAGTAATAGCATCATCATTAACTGTACTAGAAAGTATTTGAAAAAATTTTTTTAAGACTAAAAAAGATTATGGTCCATTGATGCGATTTCAGAGAAAAAAAAAAAAAATTCTCTAAGTGGTGAAAAATCACTATGCTAAGACAATACATCGTTAAATTATTTCAAACTCTTCCTTTTCAGCGAAGTTTTTAAAGCGAAAGTGAAACAGTAGTCTTATAGAATATTACTACAGCAAATTTTATTGTGCAAAAATCTGGCAAAGTGAAAGTTAAAAATACAATAGTTGTAAACGTGGAAGAATATTTTTACCTGCTTCAAATATGTGTGATAATCAATTGTAGTAACTGTTGGTATGCGATGATAATTCAAGATATTTTATTTAACACTATAATAATCTTTTTTTTTACATTATTGATTACCAATTTTATGAGTTAAGAAAAAAGGCATTTCATAATCTTGAAATTTAAAGTCAAGTTTGTCACATCACACCTGAAGCTCTGAAAAACAGTTGTAATGTCTCTTTCTCCAAATATCTAAAGATATATACTAGTGGGGCCTTGCCATCCTGCGCACGCTGCGTGCCAACCCTCCATTAACAAAGTAATACTATAGTATGAGCAGTAACTTGCTTAGTTAGAGGTGCTTATGTTGCCACTTATTGATTTGGAGGTCAATCAACCTATTCTAATTTGATTAAATTAAACTAATAAAAAAAGAACTTACTAAGGTAGGTCTTAGCAGATTTAAAATCATATAACTATACTTTTTTTATCCTCCTGCACGCTTAGTGCGCTGACTTTTTATCACCA
This sequence comes from Copidosoma floridanum, assembly GCF_036245765.1. Lineage (NCBI taxonomy): Eukaryota > Metazoa > Arthropoda > Insecta > Hymenoptera > Encyrtidae > Copidosoma > Copidosoma floridanum. The sequence continues at coordinate 8,872,946 of NW_028321903.1, read as the reverse complement.
GATCATAGCTTAGTTCATAAACATTGTATTTAAATGGCTCATCTTTTATACGGTGAAATAAGCGATATGCGAATGTTAAGAGCTGAGTATACTGACTTCTTTGTTGAAATACTTGCTTGGGATTAAAGATAATTATTCTCTTTAAAAAAGTAATAACCTTGGTTTGTACCATAGAATTTTAAAAACGTGGTTCACTGCATGCACATCATCTCATGACACTACAACCTAACAATAAAATTTTCTTACCTGAACGTATGATTTAAATCATATCATCTAAAACACCTTTAAATAATAAAAAACTTGCTAGAGAGTTATTAAACACATGCTTCACGGTCCTCACACTAAAAAAAGCCCACATTTAAATACATCCAATAACAAATGTATTCAGAATTTTCCTAAGCCATTTGCTGATGTATCATCGTTAAAAAAAATAGTTACCCGGAATACATCAGAAAAAGTAATATTTTTGATAATCACGTATATAAGATTAAAAATAAGCATAAAATTACAGTTCATAATGGTTGTACCGGATCATAACATTTTTTTAATTAAATATAAATGCTACATAAACTTTTAATGACGTGTGTCTATTTAAATCATAAAATACACATAAGACTACACTTATTAAGGTTGCGATAAAGCATTTATTGAAATTTAAGATAAAGTTCTTCGATAATAAGATTCTAGATAAAATAAAAAACTATGTTGATGGTAGGTATTTCAGTCGTATGACAGCAACATGGAGATTACGAGAATATGCAATTTGTGGTAGAAGTCACAAGGTCATGCTGTTCATCTTGCTGTGCACCTCGAAAATAAACAAAAAATAATTTTCGAAGAAAAAAGAAAATAAAATTGAAAAGATACTAAAAAAAAGCAAGCGCATCTAACAGCTTGGTTTTAGTAAAATAAAGTACTTTCTCAAAAATTATTAATATTTTTTGTATGGTTTTTAATATCAGAGTGTATACTAGGCAATAAAAATGAGATTAAGCATAAAAAATATTTTTGGGAAGACTTCATTCGTAGTAAAGAATATTATGCTCTTTCACATATCAATAAAATTCTAAAACTTTAAGATAAATCATGTTAATTAATTAATTTACCTGTACCGCTTAAAATTCATCTACGAAGCAGTCATGACTCATGACAAAAAGGACATTGCATTCTGTAAACATACGTTCGATTCGATGAGTGTTTGGCTATACAATGAACAAAAAACTATTTTTAAAACTGCATGTAAAAACATTAAGACAATTTATTTTATGCGTGGTTCTACAGAATTAGGAAAAGCCTTTTCATATGAAATACAAGTTTATAACTTCACATCACAAAGAAAAAACATTTTGTCAATGACATAGACTGGCATTGCGATAGTATTACTACCAAAAGGTATGGCCAGTCATTGAACTTTCGGCTTACCTTTGGACTTAACTTATATTAAGCCTACATTTTTTTAACTGAAACCTGATAAAGAGAAATTATGTGGAATTGGTCTGATGATTTAGTATGAGGCTTCTATGAATCCAGAAAAGCTTTAGACATAGTAGACAGAACTTTGCGTGATATATGCAATACACACATACATTGTGGAAATAAATTAATAACTTTGGGAGGAAATTTATGTCAAACACTTCCTATTAAAAAAATTGTTCTTAAAGTATGGCTGTATCAGAAACTATTAAGTCATTTTTAAAAAGTTTTTTTTGTGTATTTTTGAATTAAATACAGACATTCGTTTGGTTGATGAAAATTTTTTTTAATTACTTCTAGAACTTCGAGAGGGAAAATTAAAATTACTTATTATTCATAAAAAAAAGGAAATCAATAATGAATTGATAAATATTAAGTAAAAATTAGCAATCTTCATTTAATAGTATTATTCTTACTTCTCATAATTATTACACTATTTTTTTTTAAAACAAAATTTTGAAGCTATGAAAGGAAATACAACAACTTATTATAGCATGGATTATGCCACTAACAAAGATGTCTATTAATTGTATTATTGTATTAACATGAATTTCGATATTGAAATATTGAACAATACTTGTGAAGGTTGGCCACCGCATGAGCTAAATTTTAAAGTTAGAGTAGTATTTATTTTCATAAGAAATTTGTGTATAGCAGACGGTTTGTGCAACGGCACACAATTGAAGATTAAAAAATTATTTAAGTTTAATATTAGAGCTGAAATTATAACAGTAGAAAAACTTGGAAATACAGTATCTATACCGAAAATCTTTTAAAATATATGTAATAATACCTCGTCGTTTCATCCTTGACAAAAAGCTCTTTTTTTAGTCTTGGCATTCACTTCGACAATTAACAAATTTGAAGAAATGAAAGTGGCTTCAAATTTTATGCTTTGTAGTCAAGTTACTTGTGTCCTTGTTATTCCAAAAATTTTATTTTATTTCAATAAGATGGTATCAACTCTTTTATGGCTATCACAAACGAAAACAAAAGTATTTTTAAATTATGCGATTTCGGTGTTATTTTTTTGCTGGATTGAGTGCAACTACGCGTAAAACGTTCAGTAGTAACTGAAACTCTAACTTGTAAATAAAATAAGTTAATACATTGGCTTACCACGATTATGGTGTTGCTAAATTTTCCAGGTGCATGTCATGCAGCGCCACCCGTGGTGTCAAAATCATGCAACCACGGGTACCCAGATTATACGTCAACAGCATACACCGATGCACACTTTTAGTAATAATCAATTAATTAGCAAAAAATTAGTATATTTAATCAACTAATAATGGATGTTATCATAAAAACAGGCTTTAGGAGTATCACACAATCGATTTATTTTAACTTTGAAGCCTTAAAAAAAGGTCAACAGTTGGTTGAAAGAAGTCATGTGTGCGATGTTACAGAATTTCAAAGTGATGGAGTTAGCAATTTGACAATTGCCGTCGTAATAAGGAAGACCTTGGTAACTTCAGCTCCCTACAAAATTAATCTGCACGTATGTTTTATTCAGATTATTTTAAAAATTGTCTAAGTTGCAATGCACATGAAAATCACCTTTATTTACAGTTGGATACTCATCAAAATTTATGTAATTTTACTCCATCCGTCTTTGCGCTACTGTTACACTGAAAAAAACAGCACTTTCTTACACCCATATTTCATAAGCGTTTAAATAATAAAAATCACAATGATCACGTCTTATTTCGCATATGTATATCTGTTTTTGTCGTCTACTTCTGAGAGTGTGCTCTGGATCGAAAACTAACGAGGCTTTATTAATATATTGTTACATTTAAATAATTTACAACTATCTTTGGCACCACATAGTTCATTTTTATACATTTGTATAACTGCAGTTTCATAATATTGATACTATTCATGCAATCGTGATAATAACATCTGTAAATTTGACGAAATACTGTTATTCTTTTCTTAATTAAGCAAAAATGACGGTAATTTGGTACTCCAGATTTTCTGTTTTTGCCACTACGCACCCTGGCGTTGACTCATCTATTCTCTCCCATCACTTGCACCTGGCCAATAAGGTATTTTCACTTGTGCCGTCATTCCAAGATGGCGCGATCACTGGGTTTTTTTTTAAATCTGCACCAAATGTGCAAAACCAGCTGTGAAATTCACGAGGACGTCCCATCTAATGATAATGCGTTTAAAAACTTCAGGTTTTAATAAGCTATCGAATGAACACTAAACTTTTTACATTTTCACTTGGTAAGCAATGCAAAAAAATGAATGGAATTATCACGGGCATAAAGTTGATTAGAAAAGCATTTTATTTTTTGTGCTTACCATGATTCAGTTATAACGAATTTGAAATATAGTCAATAGCGATTCCCGATGCATTAGAGGAAATTTTTCGTTTGTTTGTCAAAAGTGTAGTTTTACTGAAAATACAGAAAAAAAAGTACTGCAATCAGGCGGATTGTACCCGTCTAGTATACATATATATGGTTGCAAGCCTCCTCGTCTCCGCGATCATAACAAAGTCCCATAACCTTTGACGAGCTGTCGAAATTAAAGCAGTGTGTGGCAAAAACATGAATAAAAGTTGTTGTATAAGTGGTTGTCACGATAAATCTGCGAAATGTTGTTGTCTTTTCATAGATAAGAAATAATTTTATTTCGTTCCTCTGCACTGATACTTTTGTATTTTTTATTATCTGGAGAAATCACAGATGGAATACGAAAAAAAGATTTCGCAGATTTATCGTGACAACCACTTATACAACAATTTTTATTCATGTTTTTGCCACAAACTGCTTCAATTTTGACAGCTCGTCAGAGGTTATGGGACTTTGTTATGATCGCGGAGGCGAGGAGGCTTGCAACCATATAGACCAGTTACTGGAGCAGTTAGACATATAGATTTTGGTTTTGGCGTGATGTAACGGATTTTGTTGGTGGAATCGGTGGGGAACGGCACCCTCAACAATATCTAGGGGGTGCGCAAGCATGAAATCAACAGGAAAATTTACGGGAGCTCGGAAACTGCAAAATTCGGTAAAAATGACCTGTTTTTTGCCTTTTCTTGATAAATATCTCCTAATGAGAGCTTCTAGGCGAAAAGTTTGCTGCACATGATTTGTTCGTTATTTAATTTGCTAAAAGATGACACGATTTTAATTTTTTTAATTTGCATTTTTGCATTGCAAAATGGCCAAAAACTGCGAAAAAACGTATAGTCACTTTAATCCTTCGCCAAGATAAGAAAATACCCATATTTTTTTATGAAATTCGGGAATTTAGTAGTTTGAGGTATGTATAACTTATATTCAAAACCTCATCACTGTCGGTCAAATAGTTTTTGCATAATGTATTTTGCAATTAAGCGAATTTAAAAAATCAAATTTGTTGCAGTGCCCAAAAAAAAAATCTCATGTTGCTCCTGATTTTTGTACATAGGCTCTGAGACGCACTTTACAATATGTGATCATAAAATTGTTTGTTTAGAAATTTTTTATATGGTTTTTAATTTTTTTAAAAAAACGCCTTACATGCAAAATAGCATAACTCCGCGATTTTTTAAAATAAATTTATAAAACTTAATGAGCTTATAGGAGGCATCTTACTGAACAATTAGAGCTTTGGAAATCTTTGCTAGCTGCATTACAACTAAAGTTATAAGCGTTCAAAGTTAATAAACTTTTATCACACATACGACAATGTTATAGCGGAATAAAAAATTTGTTAGTATTTGTTGATACCCACTGTAGCCAAGAACGTTAAGTGTTGCGTTGCATGGTCAGGAAACAGTTTTTTAAAAAATTAAGAACGTACCGAATAATCGTGCGAAATCGGTCGAAAGGTCGGAGTGGGGATGAGAGAACACCGGCGCCAGAAATGCCTCGGCGCGTTTCAAATTCGCTCGAGCCGAAAAAATTGCATTTTCTCAGCTTCTGTTGCACCAATTCAGCTGTTTTTTTTTTTAAGTTGGGGTAGCAAATCGAGAAAAGATTAACTATCACAGAGAGAAATGTGGTAAAACATTGTTAATAACAATTTTTTAAACAAATTTAAAAAATTACTCATTTTCGTTGGAAAAAAATTTGTATTTTTTTTTGTTTTTTTGTTTTATAAAACAATTACATTTTTGCACTATCCACAGAATACATAAAATGATAAAATGATATTTTGTATCCATAGTCGTAGCTTTTGAAGGTGTTTCATGTACTAATACTTTATTGATATATTTTTTTATCTTACGCATACGTAGATTTACTTTCAATTTACAGTATAATATATTATGCCGAACTTACCACAATTTAAAATTTGAAAGCTTTATTTTCATGAACAACTGGACATGGACAAGTTTTGTATGCTAAACTAGCCCAGATGTATGTGACCTAACTTGATCCTTACAGTCGTTTCTTACACCGAACGTTGGATACTTTTTGGCGGGATATACACCAGTCGAGGACGAGCAGTTGCGTAGAGCGCGGTATTCGTACAGTAGTCATAAACTGTTTTTGAAGAAAGTCTTTACTTTAGATCTAAAAAAAATATGTAAAAAAAATGAAGAAGAGATAGAACAGGAGGAGGATAAGGAGGAGGAAGAAGAAAGTGAGGAGACAAACGAAAATGAAGTTAATAATATGATTAACCTTAAGCGTAGGCGTGTTGATGAAATTTAAATTTAAATTTTTTTAAAATAAATAATAAACTATCCATTTTAACTTATTTTCTGACAATGAAGAAGACAGTTGTATTATAAAAAAGGCAAAAAAAAAAAATACAAATTTTTTTCCAACGAAAATGAGTAATTTTTTAAATTTGTTTAAAAAATTGTTATTAACAATGTTTTACCACATTTCTCTCTGTGATAGTTAAGCTTTTCTCGATTTGCTACCCCAACTTAAAAAAAAAAACAGCTGAATTGGTGCAACAGAAGCTGAGAAAATGCAATTTTTTCGGCTCGAGCGAATTTGAAACGCGCCGAGGCATTTCTGGCGCCGGTGTTCTCTCATCCCCACTCCGACCTTTCGACCGATTTCGCACGATTATTCGGTACGTTCTTAATTTTTTAAAAAACTGTTTCCTGACCATGCAACGCAACACTTAACGTTCTTGGCTACAGTGGGTATCAACAAATACTAACAAATTTTTTATTCCGCTATAACATTGTCGTATGTGTGATAAAAGTTTATTAACTTTGAACGTTTATAACTTTAGTTGTAATGCAGCTAGCAAAGATTTCCAAAGCTCTAATTGTTCAGTAAGATGCCTCCTATAAGCTCATTAAGTTTTATAAATTTATTTTGAAAAATCGCGGAGTTATGCTATTTTGCATGTAAGGCGTTTTTTTAAAAAAATTAAAAACCATATAAAAAATTTCTAAACAAACAATTTTATGATCACATATTGTAAAGTGCGTCTCAGAGCCTATGTACAAAAATCAGGAGCAACATGAGATTTTTTTTTTGGGCACTGCAACAAATTTGATTTTTTAAATTCGCTTAATTGCAAAATACATTATGCAAAAACTATTTGACCGACAGTGATGAGGTTTTAAATATAAGTTATACATACCTCAAACTACTAAATTCCCGAATTTCATAAAAAAATATGGGTATTTTCTTATCTTGGCGAAGGATTAAAGTGACTATACGTTTTTTCGCAGTTTTTGGCCATTTTGCAATGCAAAAATGCAAATTAAAAAAATTAAAATCGTGTCATCTTTTAGCAAATTAAATAACGAACAAATCATGTGCAGCAAACTTTTCGCCTAGAAGCTCTCATTAGGAGATATTTATCAAGAAAAGGCAAAAAACAGGTCATTTTTACCGAATTTTGCAGTTTCCGAGCTCCCGTAAATTTTCCTGTTGATTTCATGCTTGCGCACCCCCTAGATATTGTTGAGGGTGCCGTTCCCCACCGATTCCACCAACAAAATCCGTTACATCACGCCAAAACCAAAATCTATATGTCTAACTGCTCCAGTAACTGGTCTATATGGTTGCAAGCCTCCTCGCCTCCGCGATCATAACAAAGTCCCATAACCTCTGACGAGCTGTCAAAATTGAAGCAGTTTGTGGCAAAAACATGAATAAAAATTGTTGTATAAGTGGTTGTCACGATAAATCTGCGAAATCTTTTTTTCGTATTCCATCTGTGATTTCTCCAGATAATAAAAAATACAAAAGTATCAGTGCAGAGGAACGAAATAAAATTATTTCTTATCTATGAAAAGACAACAACATTTCGCAGATTTATCGTGACAACCACTTATACAACAACTTTTATTCATGTTTTTGCCACACACTGCTTTAATTTCGACAGCTCGTCAAAGGTTATGGGACTTTGTTATGATCGCGGAGACGAGGAGGCTTGCAACCATATATATGTATACTAGACGGGTACAATCCGCCTGATTGCAGTACTTTTTTTTCTGTATTTTCAGTAAAACTACACTTTTGACAAACAAACGAAAAATTTCCTCTAATGCATCGGGAATCGCTATTGACTATATTTCAAATTCGTTATAACTGAATCATGGTAAGCACAAAAAATAAAATGCTTTTCTAATCAACTTTATGCCCGTGATAATTCCATTCATTTTTTTGCATTGCTTACCAAGTGAAAATGTAAAAAGTTTAGTGTTCATTCGATAGCTTATTAAAACCTGAAGTTTTTAAACGCATTATCATTAGATGGGACGTCCTCGTGAATTTCACAGCTGGTTTTGCACATTTGGTGCAGATTTACATTTGGTGTATAAAACGCAACTCTATTAACAATAACTTTTACATTAGTCAATAACAAAAAGGTGGTAAGGTGGTGAGACCATTTTTTCTCTTGATATTAAAAACTCTTATTCAATACTCTTTAAGGATGTTCGATTCAGTCTTTAAACACTAGAAATGAAGAACTAAACTATCTTATAAGCTTTTTAAATTGATCAAATAAAATATTGTTATTGCCAAAAATTATAATAAATAGACTTAGTTCTAAATTTTTGGCATGGCAATTCAAAAAGTAACACGTCATATCGCCACTAAATGCAAGTTAATAAGGATGTGCTTTTTTCTGGGCTGAATGTCAAAAGGAAGTCAAGGGTGTGGAAAACTCATGGCATAACCAACAAGATACAATTAAGTACATTTCTATGACGTTAAGGTGGTTCTTCACGATGGTGCCGTATCAAAGCGACACGGGACCCTGGTGGTTTTCTAATTTTCGATTAGCGTACTATTTGCAACATAAAATATGTTGTACTGGCACTTGACCATAATATCATTACATTTACATACAAATAAAGCTAATAAAGTCATAGTAAGAGTTATAAAAAATTTCTTTTTTGACGCAAGGTTCTGAAAATGGCATGTACACGGAGGATTATTGTCCAAATAAAAGTCGGTTCTCAAAATAGCGTCCTTGTTAATTAATGTGTTGTAACCAAAAAGTACGATGTATGACACAAACATTTCAAGTGCATGCAGCATCATAAAATTAAGGTGTATGTACACGGTTATATTGCGTGCATACACTGCTAATCTCGATGTCACAATACATACACCAAAGTTTTCAGTGAACGCTCTTGCATTCACTGAAATTTCCAGTGTACGTTGAAGCGTTCACTGAAATTTCTAGTGTACGTTGAAGCGTTCACTGAAATTTCCAGTGTACGTTGAAGCGGTCACCCAAGTTGAGATTTTGTATCCATATACCATGATACAATGATACGTTAATAAAGTTATTGATACACGGGAAGTTTTTATAAAGGGTTTGACTTTTCAATAAGTTGCAAGGTACAAAGTTTTAATGATGCGTTTGTGTAACCAGGAACGTTTGATACTCACAACCATATGATACGAGCCACATAACCTGTAAAGTGTCAACTTATAAATATCCTACACGGCACCTTAAGTTTCACCGAGATTTTGGATGCATCCTGCGTCGTACATCGAAAATCTCGGTGTACGCTGTGTCGTACATCGAAAATCTCGGTGTACGCTGTGTCGTACATCGAGAATTTCGATGTACGATATATTTACACGCAAAATGACCGAGCACACGCACCTTAATTTTTTGTTATCAGTGTACCTTAAAAATAACGTGTCATACATCATACTTTATTGTTCATACATGCTTATTGACGATGCTCTTTTATTGTTCATCGAAGTTTTCAGTGCTTGCATGTGAGAACAGTGATTATTTAGGACAATAATCCTCCGTGTACGCTCCTACTCAAGCAGACGTTGCCACCGATTTCTGCATGTACCTATATATATAATCTTATACAATCGTCGAGCGTCGTCTGCCGCACAAAAGTAACCCCTTCACTTTTGTTTTTATTATCCGATGTATCCGAAATATTGATATGCTTCTTGTTATGATTACCTTATGTACGTTTTTAACACAAAAATAAACTCTAATTTTCATTTTCAACAAATATTAATCATAAAATAATTTTACTGATTGTCTTATTACCATATTAGTAAGTGAGTCATTTTAAATTTGCACGCGCGATCCGAGCGTCTGCTCGTTTACACGGCAGACATTTTGCTCTCGCTGATCAATAACTGATTACGTTTACAATTAAATATCGTATACTATTTCTCTGATTAGCCCAAACTTTTGTTACATTATAAGAAAGCTGAAAAATTCTTCTTTCACTACAAACTTTTTCTATTACGATCTTAAGTCTACTTTACGGGATATTACATGATATCGTAGTATGGAAAAGTAATCTACATAAGAATACATGTTAAAAGTGCATTTTTTTAATGACTTGTTTTCAAAAATTTGCCTGATAAAGGGACTCGAAATTTCAAGAGAAGATGCCTTATAACTTTAATAACAATCCATCCAAGTTTCCCTGTAAGGTTAAGTAAATGGGTTAGGTTAAGAACCACCTTAATGCATCACTTTCATAGACCTAACCAAAATATCTAATTCTGCTTTGAAAAATCATTATTTTCTTGATGGTTAAAATGGATTGAGAATTGAGATTAAAAAACAGACTCGTGTAAATTCACAGTATAAAAAGTAAAAACGTCAATATTTCTGATTTTCTAACTATTAGTAAGATATATTGTTATAAGGTCCTAACATTCATCCCGTAACAGCCCACGCTGAATTGTCCATTTTCTATTTTTAAATAAAATATAAGAAATTTAAAAACACTGTGATTGCCATGGAATCAATTGAGTATGATTTACAGATTAGTAATATTTTCCAAGAAGCTGGTACTTGCATGCTTTCTCATTAATTAAGAAAATTTTTTGCATGATTTTTTATAACGGAGAATACATAAAGTGGTAAAAATTTAAATAAGTATATAAAAAATATATAAAAAATAATGCTCTTTTGCGTATCAACGAAATTTTTGAAGTTTGAGATACATCATATAAACTATTCAATTTACCTGTACCACTTAAAATTAACCTAAGAAACAATGATGACACAAAGAAAGTTGCATTCTGTAAACATACGTTCGATTTGATCTATGCTTGACTAAACAATGAACAAAAAAATATCTTTAAAATTGTATGTAAAACCGTTAAAAAGAATTATTTTATAGATGGTCCTGAAGGATCAGGAAGAACATTTTCTATAAAACAAATGTATTACTTCATATCTCAAAGAAAAATCATTGTGTCAATAACATGGACTAAGATTGCGTCAGTACTACTACCAAAAGGTATGACCAGTCATAGAAGTTTTCGCTTACCTTTGGAAATACATAATATTGAGCCTGCATTTTTCAAATCGTATTTAAAAAAAAGACATTGTGTAAAATCGATTTGATGCTTTAATATGAGGCTTCTATGATTCTCAAAAAAACTTTAGAGAAAGTAGAGAAAACTTTGCGTGATATATGCAATACGCACATACATTTTAAAAATAAATTAATAATTTGGGAGGAGATTTCCGTTCAATAGTTCCCGTTACAAAAATGGTTACAGAAGTTTGGATATACCAAAAACTGTAAGGTCGTCATTTTTTTTAAGTTTCTTTTGTGTATTTTTAAATTAAATACAAACATTCGTTTGATTCATAAAAACTTTTCTTAATTCATTTGTAGAAAATGGGGAGCAAAAACTTCAATCATGGATCATTCCTGAGAAATGGGAGGTCATAAAAGTAAGGAATTTGTGCATAGCAGACGGTTTGTGCAACGGCATACAAGTGAAGATTTGAAAGTTATTTGAGTATAAAATTAAATCTAAAATTATCACAGACGAAAATCTTGGAAATAGGGTACTTGTATCAAAAACCACTCTTAGTATAGGTAATGCATCGTCGTTACCTTTCATGCTTTACAGAAAGCATTTTTCTTTAGTCTTGGCATTTGCTATGACAATTAACAAATCTAAAGGAAAAAGTTTTAATAAAGTTGGTGGATAATTGTGAAAGCCTGTATTTTTGTATGGACAACTATACGTATCGTTATCAAGTTGCAAAACTAAAAAAAGGATGTCCATGCAAATTGAACGTAAAAATAATTCCAAAAAAAGAAAACGTTGCTTGGAAAGAAATTGGAATTGAAAGTCATGACGTTAATTAGAACAACAATATTAAGTTGTAGCATATGACACGATATGTTATATTTCATTATGTTACAATTTTGATAGGAATCATTAAAGAACAAATTTTGATTCAGAATAACTATTCATAAGATTTTCCTGAATAAGATTCTTCTTTCAATGTTTTTTAGCAAACTTAATTTGTTTTTGTGATAACTTCGTATAGGTTTAAAAAAACAATTATTTAAAAAAATTGAGTTTAAAGATTCTGTACTAAAAATCATATCTTTTGACAATTACAGTTTTGTATATAATAATAACTCTAACGTACTATACAGTCGTTTTTAATTAGTGAACATAAAAAGAAGTAGGTTTAAGACAGACGAGCTTAAAGAAAAAAAAAAAATTGTAAGCGAATGCATGAAAACATAAATTACCTATTATTAAATTACTTTATTAATTGATTCTTTTTTCCTTAAGTCGAACATCGGGGAGTTTTGTCTCTTCGTGGTTTTATAGAGCTACTGACGATGACTACTACAGTTTCCATTATTTTTGTACTATTTGAGTTTGAATAAATATTTGGCATCATATTATGTCATACGATAACACTTATTAATTAAAAATCTAATGGAAGAAAGAAACACTACAAACAGAAAAAAAGGTCAACGTGCTTCAGATTTAATATAAATTAATATTGATATAAACTAATAACTATATTTGATGTTTTTCGTACTCGTTGATACTATGTATAAAATTAATTTACTTACCTCCTGGGCGATGTGGGAAACATAAATACCTATATATAGCTAAGAGCTTCTTTACCATAGCTTAGCGGGTCTTCGGCTATCATTTTGTTGTGCTAAAATATCATTGACAGTAATCGAATTTTTCGTTTTCGGCGGTGGGGTTGTGGGTGGGGGGGTAGTGGGTCTGGTGGTCGGGCTTTTGAGGGAGTGTGGAGGTAGTGTAAAAGCACGACACATACACATATATATAATGATGACTTCACTTACATAAAAAAACGTATGCCAAAACAGCTTGTTTTTATAAATTTTAATCTTTTCAGTACATTTTTTTGTGAATTTGCTCTCTATCCCAACTTATATTTTTTAACTAACTGTTTTTTTTGCAACACTACTCATTCGTGGTTTTTTTTTTTTTTTTTTTTTTTTATAAATTGTAAGCTGTAGAGACGCAGCAGTGCCAGCGAGAAAGGACAAGAAAAATGCAAGCCGTTGGAACTTATACGGACAAATATAAATTGCAATCACATGTATATTGACAATTTTGAAATAGTGCTGACAGTTGGCATAATTTTTCCATCGTATTATTATATATCCTAGAAGCATGTAATGCCTGCATAAGTCCTAGTCTCTGAAAATACATGATATAAAGTAGATACAAAAACGAAATAATATTCTATTGTTACACGTGAGTATTAGTTTTACAATAACTCTTTTAATTAAATAAATATCTTTAATTTAAATATAAATTCTTTCATTCAAGTTTACTATGAAAAATTGTAATTTTTCAATATTGAAACATTGAATTAGAACATGTAAAGTCATATACATAGGAATAATCTGTACAACCAATTTTGAGATAAAATGAATTTCTCATTACACAAAAAAGATTCTTCTCATGTACGTTGCTCATTATCCATTATTTTTTGATACAGTATAAAAATATCGTGTCATGGTTTTTATAAACATTTTTTAATGCAATCAGTAATCTTATAAAAAATAAAAGAAAAAAGACTAGCGCACCATAACATGACTTAAATTATAATATGAAAGTGTGCTAACAAATTGTATAGGAAAAATTATTATTAACCTGGCTCATCATCGTAGCTATATCCATTTGTGTGACACTAGTCTTTTATGTCTAAAAACATTGGGTAGCAGCCTCATAAGACCAATGCTAAAATTTCAGATTTTGAATGTATTTTTTTTTCTTGTCTACAACGTGCTCTAAAATTAAAACTATATGTCTATTCAGCGATATCTTACCATAGGTTTTAGTTTGGGTGGAATAGCTCAAGATCAAAAAAGGTAATGAGCTGCCTCAACATATTTATGAAATGTGGCTAAAAAGGCCTACTACAAATACTGAAGTTACTAGGACAACGAATTAAAAAAACGTGACGGGGCTGTGAAGGGTTCTTAGCAAAAGGGTTTGTAAAATAGCTGAGAGGGAGAGTGTAAAGAGTAATTGTGTTTTAATATGGCATAATAACTAATATAATTTAAGTACTTTTAGGGTCGCAGCTGAAGGGTAGCACAAGGAAATTCTCAAAAATTGTGAGGGGGGCTCATTGAGTTGTTCAGTTATCAAGCTAAAAAATTATGATGGATGGTCAAGGAGGCGGAGAAAGCTATACAAAAGCTCAACCCCATAGAAATAACGTAGAAACCAATAAAATTTGCTTTTATTGAGAAGGGTGTGGTGAGCGGGCTGAGAGGGACTCATCAAAAATGAGCACGGGATTGCGAGGTCAGACATTAGTAAAACATGACAAATGACAAAAAACATTATGTTGTAATAATCCACTAAAACTTTGAATTTGCATTTATAAATAGTTAAATGATTTCAAATGATTTGCATTACTGCTGAGGAAACAGTAAAACTTTTAATAGTAGCTATTTGAAGTGTTAGATAACTGTGTGGGTATTTCAAAATTTTGTCCTGAAAATTTTCTTCTTGGTAACTTTTTTACTTATGATACAAGCTATTACGGACAATCATAAGCTTAGGCTCGCTTTTTTTTTATATAGAAATTTGTGTAACAAGTATAATATTTCGATTAATAAGTCATTAAAGCCATTTGAAAAGTTTTTCAGGTACAAAATACTTTTCGAAGTAGCGTAATATTTTATTTTAAAAAAAAAAAGACGTAATAACATCTTAGAATGGGAATAGTAAAGCTAATTTTATATTGCAGATCGTTTTTTTTTTTTTTTTTTTAACTTCTTGGCAACATCGGCATCAGGAGTCGATTTCAGCCAATGCAGATCTTTAAGAAAGTTTGATAATTTTTATCAAATCCCTGAAATGCAGTTGTACTTTTAAAAATAGATATGTAATTCTAAGCTTTTAAAAATAGTTTGTTGGGTGACTACAAGAAACAGTATTTTCAGAAGAAAAAGCAAGGAATTTGTTGTCAGATTTTGGAAATTAGAAATAATAAATCCAAAATAGTAGAATAAAGGTGAGAATTCAACACGTCAAGGACAGCGAGGATCAGAAATTAGAATTTTTAACTGATAATTTCAACTTTAACTAACGATAAATGAGTGGTTGGCAAGAAAAAATATACGTATTTTATAAAAATAGAAAAAAATCATTTCTTTAGTTAGCGATGATGATTCTTTATTATTCCTCATACTGGTTACAATAATAAGGTCGATTTTTATTTACTTGTACTGCAAAGAAGTGTTGTACACCCAATTATACAGTACAACACGAGCATTTCAGAATTTCAATTTCGTCACACAACATACAGTTTGTATCAGTCTTTTTGAAACAAAACTTAGCGGGTATTTCAAAAGGACCAGGCTTATCTGGAATTTGAGAAGAAAAGAGAGCTGATTGTAGATAAGCAACTGAACTTTCAGAATATTGTTCCTCAAGTGCAAGTCAATATTGTAACCATACAAAAAGGTGAGATCTGAAAAAAACTTTACAAAGTTTTTCCAGAGTCTGACAGTTGATAAATCGAGTAGTTGAAACTGGTTGTTCCAGCCAGTATAGTAAGAACTTTTATTTCTTTATCGTTTTTCTCAATGTTCATTAATATCTTCTCTTTTTCAACCATCCAAGAGTCTAGACACAAAATCGACCTCTTACTGGCTATTGGTATGGATACCTTTTTGAACCATTCAGTGACTAGATCAGAGGTTAATTTTTCTGATTTGGAGGGGTAAATGACAATATTTTCTAATCAACATATGTTTTTCTTGACTATTTGTTCGAACTTACCATTTGCCTCTTGCAGAACTATACGTAAGGATGATTTTAACTCATTATCTGCATTTATTGAGGGTTAGATTATACAACTATGTGTTAAAGACGTTAACAATTGCGCGACACATTCAATCTTTAAAGAATTCCTTACTGACAGTGTATCACCTGCCTGTATTTCTAAATCAAAACTTGATTGATCGGTGTCGTACACATTTGCTGCTCCGATTTGCAATATCTCTAATTTCACATGTCCTACAAATTTAGAGGCACTTTCTCAAAGTTTGGCTATTTAATATTTGTTTTTGTGTCACGAATTAATTAGTTCTTGTAAATACGATTTGATATTGTATTTTAAATACATGCAACCATTTTGATGATGCTTTAATTAAATTAGCAGATAACCCAACATCTTTTCTGACTTCCAAAGCCCATTGCCTTGAATCGATATCATGTATAGCTATTTTCCAAAACGTACTCTGATACAGGATACAATTAATCAATTCTTCCACCACCCTCGTTAAATTGTTTTCTTCAATCGATGCAGAATCATCTGATTCAAAACTTTTTTGAACTTTTCTTGTACTGACTCAAAATTTTTTCTCTTTCTTTTTCCTGAATGCCAAAATTGCATTGTTTTTTTTTAACTCAAGATCAATCTGTTTATCAGATTTATAGTTGTAAGTCATGCAATTATCAACAGGGTAATCATCTTTATGATCTTTAACTGCAACAGGTTCAGATACTGCACTACAATCGTTGAAGCTTTAACTGTCGTGGGTATTAACAAATACTTAAAAATTGAACACATCTTCTATCAGATTTTCTAGGTGAAAAGCAAATGATATTTCTTGTTTTATTGTAACGGATTTTTCATCAAAAATTGGATCCTTAAAAGTTTGATTTAGTACTTTTAAAATATTTCTTGGATTTGTAAGCATTATGTACGTAGCTAAAAATTTTAAATTTACAATTAAATCTAACATTGTTTAATTAATTGAACCATCAAAAGGTGAAAGTACACCAATATTTCTCTTGATTCTTTGAAACACACATAACTGTGTGACAGGTAAGTTGAAACAAAACAAAAAAAAAGCTTAACATAAAATATGAAACAAAGGTCTTAAAGAACTTGCATTCATTCACAATTACCTTAGTGTACGTGGAGGTACAACTTACACACAGCTGGTAAAGCCTTGGCATACGGATACATATTCATGCTATTAGCGTGGTATCAGTTTAGGTATGTGGTCGTAGGAAAAATAATTTTTTTTAAACACTAAAAATTTTTCTCATCTAGTAAGTTTTGACAGTGCTGAATTAAATACGAATAATTAATTAAATAATCGAGTTTTTGTACGAACCATGTACCAAAACTGACACCACGTTACTAGCATGAATTTTGATCAATGAGCCAAAGTCGATCTGGTGGACAAAAGAGCTCCCCAAAATTAAGTGTTACTATGTATATTCCCCCTCCCATCCCTGAAAACGTATAATAAGGGCTTCTTTACATATTGTGTTTAAGTAATCATTATTAACATACTTTGTTAACAGTAAAAAAAAATTTGTTTTTCAACAAAATATAAATGTTTTCCGATTCTTTAGTTTATCTTAAATTAAAGAGATCTTATTTGACTTTTTAAAAAATTCTATCGGTTTTCCACAAACGATTACCTAAGTTTAAGAAAAACTTGTTTTTGAGAATTTCAGCTGCATATTGAACAATAGTTACTCAAAGTTTTGAGAGCGAAATGCTACTTATGTTAAAATAATTAACATTTTGCATAAAAAAATTATGTTTTGTCAGTCTTGTTGAGTTTTAAAAAGTAATTGACGCGTATTTTTT
Source organism: Copidosoma floridanum (assembly GCF_036245765.1). Taxonomy (NCBI): domain Eukaryota; kingdom Metazoa; phylum Arthropoda; class Insecta; order Hymenoptera; family Encyrtidae; genus Copidosoma; species Copidosoma floridanum. Next base: position 8,855,171 of record NW_028321903.1, on the reverse strand, counting down.
TCTTTTCTCCAAAAAAAATAAAAGCTAGAAAAGATCCTGAACAGAAATTGAGTTCAGGCACTGAACAGGTCCTGGACAGGTGCCTGAGCTGCCTGCGCAGGACCTGCTCAGGCATTAATGGAATTTTATCCAACAATGTGCACAGGACCTGCTCAGGCTCCTGCACAGGCAGCCTTAGCTCAGGCAACCTGGACAAATATAATGTAGTCCTGAACTGACTTTTACACAATTAAATAGTAAGGTTATGTTACTTAAAAAAATGTTTTTAAAAAGAGAAGTTGATTTCAGTAAGGTTTTAAGGGATACAGGTAAGCTGGAAATGTGATATTGCAATATTTTTAAAATTTTATCCATGTGGCTATTTGCAATAAAACACTCTCTCTTCCATTTCCGAAGTTGTATATACAAATCACGAACTTCATCAATATTGACACTTGTTTGTTTTTTTTTTTTTTTTTTTTTTTACGCACTGTCATTAGTTGTCTTAAATTCTTCAAAAATTTCTTGCTAAATATCGCTCTAAATTTCTTGCTTATAAAACTGTATAGCTGAGTTTTCACTAATATTATCTGTAAGTTTAGCTTTTTTTCATTATTTCCGTTAAATCTGTATGGTTTTCTTTTTTCCGAAATTTTCCTTTTACGAATAATTTACATTCAATATTTATTTTGCGTCTTTCGTCAAGAATAATGATTTTGCTCCATTTTAGATTAATTGAAAAAAAGGTTAAGACTATACTGTATAGTAGCAGACAGTTGATATCAGTTCAGGCAAGAGCACCGGAGCTGTTCAGGAACTGTGCACAGCCTGAACTCACATATGCATAAAATGCCTATCTTGCCTGTGCAGGTCCTGCACAGGCAGTTAGGCAAGCTACGGCACATTTCTATTCGGGATATGGCACCTGAAACAGCTATAGATATACTCCCTGTGTATATAAGAATGTACGCAGTAATTAACTTAGTTTTTTGTTTTTCCCAATAATTCAAGTAAAAACAATATTTTTTCCTCAAATTTTCAGGAATACTTGAATTTGATATTATGTTAAAATAGTTGAATTTTCAACGAATTTTATTTAGTCATTTCCGTGTTATTTGAGGTTTGGTCAACGTTTTTTAATCTTTAGAAATCGCTGTATCTTGGAAAGTTTTTAGTCCGTTTTGATGTTACGCATTCTATTTTTTTCCTATTTAATCGTAAAATATACATGCATAATGTATGCTTTACAACGTCTTATACATATGGTGTTTTTTTAACCATTCGAAAACTATAACCTTAAGGTACTGTATCTTTTACTCCACAAGACGTATCAAATAAAAAAAAATTTTTTTCATGCACAATCTCAACTATTAAACCTTATCATATAATAATACTGACGTCAACTATGACCTACTGAACATATTTAATTTATAACTAGTAAACTTCGAAAGTACAATGTTTTTACGTGTATACAATACGTATAATCTACACCCTAACATATAATGAATCTAAGCGTCTGGGTATACACGTGTTAAATAAATATAAAACCCTGTAGGTCCAAGGCTTACTGCATACAAATCAGATGTACTAAGCAGGTAATTTTTAATGTATCATTAAGGTGGCTCCAGTGGCCTCAATGTTAAAATTATAAATAACCCAACCGAGGTTAATAAAATTGAATTATATTCTTTGAATTCCCATCTTTCTATTCGTATAAAAAAAAAATTAAGGTTGACGATGAAAATTGTAAGAAATCATGCTTACAAAATCGTAGTTTTTAGACGGGTTGGATAGGAAATGCAAGCTTACGCGATATACAACCTACTGCTGCACTTATATAAATAACCCGTAAGGTGTAAAAAATATACTATCTTGTCTATATTATTCCGCAGTTTTCTATGACATGAGAGAAGTGTCTTGTTATCAAAAAAAATCTTTAAATAATCGGAGAGTATACAGTTGCGAGTGCAAGTCAGCTCTAAGCTGTCTGCATTCTGCAGAGTACATATATATAGGTATAACTCCTCTTGAACTTAGGAGCGTACCGTAACAGTTTATCAATTAGGGCACCATAAATTTTTTTAGTTTTTTTATATTAATTCACTAAAGTAACAGATAAAATGTAGAATATGGCTTACAACAGTCTCTACGATAATTTTATACCATATTTTAAAGAAAATAATGATTAATTTTTAGTCTCCCCATTTTGATACGGCACTAGGCGCTGGAGCCACCTTAAAAAACAAGGTTGAATGAATATTTTTAGCACTAATTGTCTATCATAACGTTAAACAATAATTGTTTAACATGCAGCAAAAATCCGAAAAAACACATTTTTCAAAATTTGGTGAAATTTTGCGGAGAACCGATGGGCTTCCATAAAAAGTTAGAATTTACTTTTCTTACTTACACTTTCAATGAATTGGAGAACTAAAAAAATTTTTATTTTGTTCAAAAACATTTTTTTACAATTTTAATAAAATTTGTTTATAAAAATTGTTGGAAGCAGATTTAGGAAGAACGCCGTTCTTATTCATGTTTAGAAGGCCAAATTGTAAAGATAAAATTGGCTAATTTTGGGAGTTCCTTTGGTAGCGTGATGAACCTTAGCACCTAGACGGCTTATTTGCCAATGCTTTTCTCAGCGTACATTAGCTTTGTTAATACATTCATAGCTTAGAATTTAATGTGTAGTTATTTTCCAGTAAGAAATGATTCTATACGATATTAGTACATACTTAAGTGTTTGTATGTAAATTCGAGTCCTCTCTGATTGTAAATATCTCTTTTTCGAAACGAATTTAAGAAATTATTGTTTGATTGACTCATTAAACATTTATGTAAATTTATCCATTATTTAGTTGTACAGAAAAAAAGCTTTTGAATGATTTAAAATAAAAGTAAAGTAAAAAAAAAAAAATTTTTTTAAATAGGAAAAATGTTACATCCCAAGTTCATACGATTTGTATTATAACTGAAAACTATCAGTCGATCAAAATTCAGATAAGACGTATTGTGAATATAAAGAAAGCTCATATGCCAAGAGAAGCTTGTACGTCGTTTATGTGTGCGTGTGTGTGTATTACCTTTAAGGTGAATGCTTCATAATATGCTGACATACAATACGGCCAGCCTCATTGTAAGAATGCATTTATGTATGAATGGATAGTTACTTGCTCATTAATTGTTCAATTCTGATGATGTATACTTATTTAAAATTTGTAATTCACACATTACTTCATTCTTTTAAAAATTGATTGTAAAATCCTCAGAAGGATTAATTTCGAAATTGTAACCTTACTGTCACAATTGAACTTGTACTTGGCGTTCTTATATTGCTGATACGAGCTTTCATCAACACTGACCCAAAAACTTAATCGCACTTGTCAGAAAATGCGATTATTACTGTTGTACTATTATTTCCTAATGTGTAAAATCATGACATGTAACATCATCGTGCAACTGTCAACGCAGTCTGTGCGAACATTGCTCATTGGTTGACCTAATTCAACCAAAGGCCTATTTTACTCGCTCTGATGCTATAAAAACGCACCATTAAGAGGAAAAAGCGCTCTCTTTACGTCTGTCACCTGTTCTCTAAGGTTTTGGTCAGCTCTTGACTCTCGCGAGTCGTGAGTACCTTATACACGTAAGGCATAATGTGTTGGCTGAGGCAACTCGAGCGCGTATCGAGAACATTAATAGTATCGGACTATGCTAAGGAGTGAGGTACAGTAAAGGAGGCCCACCGAAAGTGGCTTCGGCGATTACGGAGAAAGCAGAAATCGCAACATCCTACTGGGCACAAACTCGTTCGTGCAGTTTAAGGAAACACTAACGGTAACAGCACAAAGCATTTGGGAACTCGGAAGTAGCAGTAACAACAATCAGTGATAGATGTAAGTAAAATATTAGCAATAAAATTTACGCTAAACCTTATAAAAGTGAGCCCATTCAATAGTATTCAAAAAAACAAATTATTATAAAATTGCTTTAATTTAGAAATACATTAATTGCCCATATTATTAAAAAAAAAGATTATCATTGGATACAAAAAGAACAAATAAAGCTCACGAGCTAAGTTCTGGAAACTATACAAATGACACTTAAACAAAACAGTTAGGACCAAACTCTGAATAAGTCAGGTCATAACAAATTGGCATCCCTTGTGTATTCTCCAAATCTCAGTTTTGTTAAAAAAAAAAAAATACTACTATAAATTCAATAAATAATATGTAAATAAATAAATAAATAAATAAAACAGAAAAAAATAGTGAAAAAAATAGTGAAGAAAACACGTCAATGGACGACTCTCCTATACAATAGTTTTTAAATATTTCACAAGAATTAAGTACGACTAATTTATTAATGTGCATAAATCGAGCATCTCAACACATACCTTCTTATGACGGATACTCGACTCCCTTAAAAAACTTTTTACAAGATGTAGAAGATGGACGAACTCTTATAACAGCCGCTCAAGAACCTATGTACCCTCGCAGAGATATTTCTAGACTCAAAGGCAAAGGTCGAGAGAGCTTAGTAGGTTCTACTTTTGCATTAATTGATCAGTTAAAATAACATCTGAAACAAGAATTTTCGAAACCAAATCATATCATGAATACATGGCAGAACTTTTACATACGACAATAAACCGAAACGAAACAGTTAGAAATTTTTATCATAGAATAATTTCTCTTACAGAAACTACCTTAACAGCCCTTCTGACCGAATTGAATGATGAGAAACTCAAGACAAAAAAAAAACCATAACTTAAAAAATTAGCACTACAAACGATTGTTAATAGTTTACCTGACTCGTGGAAATTAAGTATATCACTTTTAAAACCCAAAGATATCAATAAAGCTTAAGAAACTGCTTTATTCACTGAACGTACTTGCCCACTAGTATACAATCAGGCCAAATACTTTTACAAGGCCGTACCCACTACCTCTACTTCTACGACTCGTGAATCTTCGGTACCAAACGTTACTGAAATTCTTGTTCCTGTCTCTACTCAGTTTAACCACCAAAAAAAATTTGTCAGTTTTGATGACCCATTGACCCACAATAAAAATTCCATCCCGCATACCTACGATAAAAATGATGTCAAGATGACTCAATCAAAATTCGACGAGTATGATCGAAAAATTGTACATCTCGCACTTAGCTATGCACCTCAACGACGATCAAGTACCCCACCACTAAGCTGTACACCACCACTCTGAAATAATCAACCTAATCTTTATTATTACCCTCAAAATTTCCAAGAATTTTCATATTTTTAACCACCACCCTCTTATCTACCTTACTACCCACAAATGTATTATCTCTATCCTCATACTCAAAGCTATGCTTACCATCAACAAGCTTCAGTTCAATACTACAACCAAAAACAATACCAAAATTATAATCAAAAACGATACCGAGACTCTCGCCCTAACTCTCCAAAAAAAGCTAAAGAATAGTTCTTTTAAATCATATGGAGTAATTGCGATGGGGCTGTAACTGTTTAAAAAATTTTGCGTTTTTTCGTTACAATCATTTAGGTTTTAAGATTATATTTAGTTAAAGGCAATGGTTTTTGTTTGACTTAAAATGGTAGCGTGGGCTTGGATTAAGAAATACGGTAGTATTATATTGTGACGTAGATTTGTAAGGTTTTTAATTTACTCTCGCAATAAATCTTTCTTTCTAGATTTCTGGGCTTCAAGTTCAGAACTTTTTTCACATACACGGTACTTTTAATTATGTAGGCTATCACCCACAGCTTATTACCTTAAGTGTTTTTCAAACAATTCATGTGTTTGATTTTGATCATAATTTTAAGTTTATCAGCTCTTTCTACTACCTACTAGATAGTTTTGCTGAAATGATAATTTTTATTGTAATTTTGGTTGTTCTCTAGAACCCAAGATTTTCTATGGCTTATTAACTACATGAATTATGTGACTAGGGGCACTCATCAAAATATTATTGTTATTTATTTTTCTGCTGGGATTACTGTACGAAAACGAATCCATTACAAAATCTTTGATCAAATAACAACTCTTTGATAGAGCGAAGAAGGAGGTAAAAATAAGGATGGTCGCATGAAATGTTAAGAAAAAAAAACAAAAAAATGAAAAATTAGGCCTCACACATATTAACTGAAACTACTATTTTTATCTTTTAGTTCGCTTATACTTATTGTGTCATATAAAATGTTAAGTTTTTGCAACTATTCGTAAGTTAATATTATATTACTACAAATAAGTGACAACTTTTCATCAAATAGTACTTACTCTGCAAAACAGTTTCTTATTAAACAATGCTTTGTTGTGTATCGTTGTGTACGTCTGGTTGTTCAGTTACTGAAAAACAAGAAAAACGAATAAATATTCATTTAACATAAGTTATCCGTATACAAGTTAAACGTTATAACTAAAGTAATCCCTAATTTATTTGTAAAGCCCTAATTTAATTGTGAGTGTATTTCTTCTGATTTTTCTATATCGTGTTAGACTTGTTAAAAGATAATATATCTTTACTTTTAGAGTGTAACTGACTTCTGCTTCGTTATCACAAATAAGCATGTTAAATAATTATTCTCATATCTTGGTTTCCCTCTGCTTGTAGTAGATATTGCGTTTCACACTGGCTTTATTGGTTTCTTTGTGTGTAAACTCGTAAGCCGTTCCATAATTTCTAAGATTTGATTTTAATGTAATGCCTTTGTAAATTTCTTTCTTAGTTATTGTATTCTTGACAACGTCATCTTTATTTTCGTTGTAGTCATATTCTGTGTCTTGAGTGATTTTGTTTTCAGTTGGCTAACTTAATTGCAAACCATTATTTAAGTTTTCATGATTTATGTCAGTTTTCGATATTTTGGTTATCTTAAGTGGGTACGTATCATCGTCTTATTCAACATCGTCGTTCTTCAGAGAATTTAATTCCTTCATCATTGAAATTCTTGTGTTATTTTGTTTGGCTTTTAAGATTTCAAAGATTGGCATGCCTACTGCAACTTTAATCTTGTTAAATAATTTTTCTTTTAGATATTAAGTCGTTCGTTTACTTAAGTTACGTGATATTTTCTTGCTGTTATTCCAATTAATAATGTTTTTTTTTCTGGTTTAGAGCAACGTTGGGCCAAAGTTTATTGGCTAAGTTCTTGTAAGATTTTAACGCGCTAAATTTTTTCTTATAAAGAGTTTACTGTTAAGACTTTCCTTTTTAACACGCTTTTACTAGCTTCACTTGTAAGTAACTGTGTATGTAAGAAAATCTTGGCATCATAATTTAACCCATTTCCTGGTCTTTGATTAGGATGAAATTTTGCACACGCCTTGAGTTCTGATGACAATATAAGTTCCTTTTCATCACATATTCTATATTAACTCATAACCATAGTTGGTACGTTTGCGTTACGTTTTACTAATGTAGCAGATCGTATCCTTTGAAACATGTTTTGGTCTTTGAAATGCCTTCTTGATTCGAAAATATCACGGTAAGATTGACAGCAATCCAATTTTTCTTTTGTTTTAGTTTTGCCCTACGCATTTTTAGGGTGTGCTGATGTTATGACTGGACTTGTTTAGAGTATGGTCTTAACTGTTATATTTAAGGGTCATTCGTGAGTCTCTTAGGATTCAGCTCGTAAGCTTAATTTGTTCATTTTCTATTGAATAATAATCTTTATTTAAATAATATATATAATTTTAATTAATGTATTTCTTTAATAAAAAGATTTAATAATAATTAATTTTTTTAAATACAATTTAATCAGGTCACTTTAACAAGGTTTGGCGTTAATTTAATTAAAGATGATAAAATTATTTGTAATACTATGAATCTAACGACAGCAGGATATTGCAATATTGAAGTATGACACATGTATAGCAATAACTTATTTAATTATCTGCAGCTTTGTGAAATAAAAAATCAAAACATTTTTTGAATATATCATAGTTATATGACAATCATTTCGTGGGGGGTTGGCGCATGGAGCGCGCAAGGGGGTGGAGCCTCACTAGTATATATATATATATATATATATATATATATATATATATAAAGTGTGTGGAATTAATTACGATACAAGTATTGTGTGAAAATAATCCTTCAATCAGACAACCAACTGAAATTAAAATGCAAGGTACGGGAATACTAACGATAAACAGTAACTGTATTGCTCATGCACCTGGCTACACCCTGTATGAAGTCACACTAATAAAATAAACAGATACTTACGACTATAGATCAGAGCTTCCCTACAGTTCAGCAAATTAATTAAATCTTACTGATATTAAAACAATTAAAATTGGCAATAATAACTTCACTCTTGATCTACAAGAGAAAAAAACTCAATTAAATAAATGTGCAAAGTCAAATGATGCAATAACGTTAACTAGAATGCAGGAAACCTTAAAGGATATTGTGTTAAAAAAACAACTTAACTATCAAGATACAGCAATAATTTTTGGGAAGCCTACTAGAAAATTTCATTAAGATGCATTTCAAAATTGAAAAAAAATTCAAAAATTTACCATAATTTATATATAGAGCTCACTCAAGTAGATCAAATAAGCCTAAAATTTTTATAACACAACATAATACTCTAAAAAAAGTACGAAAAAATGTGAAAAATCCAGCACCACCAATTCTCGACAGAACGATAGATAATTATTTGCCGATACAAGGCCACTTATAATTTTTTAAATGTCTGACAGATCAAACGGTATAAAAATAAAATACATTTATTAAATATAAAATAATAAAAAATAAATAAAAAAGAGGGCTTGATACCAAGCCCAGATATATGAAAGTATAGCCTAATAATAACAAATTTGACCAAGTCTTCTTACATTTTCGTTTAATAAACTTTATTACAAACCAATATTTCATTTCAATTCACAAAGTATAATTTCATTGTCATATCATCATATGCACATATATAAAATGAATAAAATTTTTTTTATGTATTAAAAATCTAATTCACCAGATTGAAACTGAAAACGGTGATATCCACCAACATAAAATGATCGCCACCTATACTATATATAAATATGGAATACAGGACGGGTTTGTAAATAAATAATAAAATCATCGAAAAACAACCTTAAACTGTACATATCAACTTCACTAGATGTAATTTATCGCCCTAACCGTCAATACTCCTCTCAAAACAATATCTCGCTTTCTTTAAAATTAAAGAAGGTTCTCTCAATGAAGTCATTAAAAACTCCGAAGCCGGACCTTTCGAAAAACCTAGTAGTAACAATATCAGAGATCTGAGAAAGAAAAAAAGAACAATAGAAATTATTAAACAAGTAAATAAATAAATTTTTTTTTAAATAATCACATTACTAACACTAAATTTCTAGTGAATCTTCTAGGATTTTATTGAACAGGAGTAACATGGAAATTGATCCGTACCCCAGTCTTTACAAAAAGCTCGTTTGCTAGGCGATTAAGTTGTCTTTCTTCTCAATAATACTCCACCATGCTAATCTAAGAAAAAAAAAAAAAATTTTTCCGCAAATTAACAAACACTAACAAAAAAAAAAAAAGCTCACGTTTCTACGTAAAAATCCTTGCAACATTTTATTACCTTAATTTAAATAAACGTTAAGAACACCATAACGAGCAAAAATCAACGAAGGTACGTAAGATATTTTTCTACCAGATAAAAAAAAAAAAAAAAACCAAAAAAAAACAAAAAAAAAAAAGAACAAAAAAATATATGTATAAAATCAATCATCAATGAAATATAACACTTCAGCACCTAGCCTACAAAGGTGCTGACGTGATGAAAATTTACCTTAGTTCCACCCAGGTAAAAAGGACTAACATAGCAGCAAAATTTAATATATATATATATATATATATATAACAAAATATTTTACTTATGAACTTAATAATTATACATTATTAACATTATATTTAGTTTCCAGAAAAACTTTTAATAACTTATCTCAAGCCAAGAAAGTCTACAAGGAAATCAGCAATAATAGTTTAATGACATCGCTTCTTTTCTCTTCCTTCACCTTCTCTTCAGTAATTCTACAGTATTAGTAAACGTTATCGCCACTTTATTTACTGCATGTCACTGGAAATTATTTTACCTACACCATAAATATAATACTTTAATCATTAAACTAACAAAACAGAAGTCTATGGGAAAAACACACAGCATAATTTATACATAACGCAATCATGTTTATTGAACAACTTAATACCCAATCTAAGAAGAGGGGTGTTACATCCCGAATTACTACAAATTATATTATAACTAAAACTATCCGTCTGTCAAAATTTAGATGAGCCGTTGTGTGAATATAAAGCAAGCTCATATAACAAAAGGAGCTCGTACGTCGCTTACGTGTGCACGTGTGTGCATAAGCTTTAAGATAAATGCTTCATAATATGCTGACATAGAATACGGTTAGCATCATTGTAAAAATGCATGTATATATAAATGAATAGTTACGTGCTTATCAAGTCTTGAATTCTGATAATGTATACTAACTTAAAATTTGTAATTCACACATTACTTCATTATATTCAAAATTAATTGTAAAATCCTCAGATGGATAAATTTTGAAATTTGTAAACTTAATGTTAAAACTGAACTTGTATTTGGCGTTCTTATATTGCTGATGTAAGCTTTCATCATCACTGATCCAAAAACTAAATCGCACTCGTCAGAAAATGCGATTATTAGTGTTGTACTATTATTTCCTACTATGTAAAATCATAACATGTAACATCATCGTGCAACTTTCAACGCAGTTTACAACAACATCGCTCATTGGTGGATCTAATTCAACCAAAGGTCTCTTTTACTCGCTCTGATGCTATAAAAGCGCACCATCAAGAGAAAAAAGCACTCTCTCTATATCTATCACCTGTTCTCTAACGTTTTGGTCAACTCTTGACTCTCGCAACTCATGAGTACCTTATACATGTATGTATACCTTGACATGTAAGGCATAACGTGTTGACTGAGGCAACTCGAGGGCGTATCGAGAACATCAATAGTATTGGACTATGCTAAGAAGCGAGGTACAGTAAAGGAGGCCCACCGAAAGTGGTTTCAGCGATTACAGAGAAAGCAGAAATCGCAACATCCTACTGGGCACAAACTCATTCGTGTATCCGAAGGAAACACTGAAGATTATCGCATGGAGCATGAGGGAACTTCAAAGCAGCAGTAGCAACAATCAGTGATAGAAGTAAGTCTTATCATCTGTATTAAAGTATGACTCCAACGGCAATGCTGTCCAATAGTCTTTATTTATTTATTGAAGCAACGTTTCGGCCACTTTAGAATGAGGCCCTTTGTAAGCACTATTAATTTCATACAAATTATGACAAAATTAATAAAAAGGTAAACAATTATACAATCGCTCGTAGTTTAAAACACTAAAACTTACAATTATATCACAGTATACAGACTTTACGTGATCGCTTACATCTGTCGAGATCTTAGTTAATTGACTGTAGCCTGTAAGCGACTTGAACATACTAACGAAAATTAATTTTTATACCGAGGACAGGTATCTATGAGGCAGGACCAATACCAATACATACATGTGTCATACTTCAATATTGCAATATTCTGCTGTCGTTAGATTCATAGTATTACAAATAATTTTATCATCTTTAATTAAATTAACGCCAAACCTTGTTAAAGTGACCTGATTAAATTGTATTTAAAAAAATTAATTATTATTAAATCTTTTTATTAAAGAAATACATTAATTAAAATTATATATATTATTTAAATAAAGATTATTATTCAATAGAAAATGAACAAATTAAGCTTACGAGCTGAATCCTAAGAGACTCACGAATGACCCTTAAATATAACAGTTAAGACCATACTCTAAACAAGTCCAGTCATAACATCAGCACACCCTAAAAATGCGTAGGGCAAAACTAAAACAAAAGAAAAATTGGATTGCTGTCAATCTTACCGTGATATTTTCGAATCAAGAAGGCATTTCAAAGACCAAAACATGTTTCAAAGGATACGATCTGCTACATTAGTAAAACGTAACGCAAACGTACCAACTATGGTTATGAGTTAATATAGAATATGTGATGAAAAGGAACTTATATTGTCATCAGAACTCAAGGCGTGTGCAAAATTTCATCCTAATCAAAGACCAGGAAATGGGTTAAATTATGATGCCAAGATTTTCTTACATACACAGTTACTTACAAGTGAAGCTAGTAAAAGCGTGTTAAAAAGGAAAGTCTTAACAGTAAACTCTTTATAAGAAAAAATTTAGCGCGTTAAAATCTTACAAGAACTTAGCCAATAAACTTTGGCCCAACGTTGCTCTAAACCAGAAAAAAAAACATTATTAATTGGAATAACAGCAAGAAAATATCACGTAACTTAAGTAAACGAACGACTTAATATCTAAAAGAAAAATTATTTAACAAGATTAAAGTTGCAGTAGGCATGCCAATCTTTGAAATCTTAAAAGCCAAACAAAATAACACAAGAATTTCAATGATGAAGGAATTAAATTCTCTGAAGAACGACGATGTTGAATAAGACGATGATACGTACCCACTTAAGATAACCAAAATATCGAAAACTGACATAAATCATGAAAACTTAAATAATGGTTTGCAATTAAGTTAGCCAACTGAAAACAAAATCACTCAAGACACAGAATATGACTACAACGAAAATAAAGATTACGTTGTCAAGAATACAATTCAACGAGACAATGTTGATAATAGTCTTGCAGCTGGGTATCCCGGTTACGGACGACACTCTACTTCAAGGGGGAAGGGACCTACGTGTCTATTCACCCTAAATCTCGACGAGTACGATCAAAAAGAAAAAATTAATTTCAACCGATGCCGTCTCTGCCACAATACCAGGAGACATATCTAGCCAGAGCACAATCTGCTCCAACTCATCAGAGTTGTGAGGGAGTTCCACCATCCCACCTGGTGCAGTTAAAGAATTTGTGGCTACAAATATAAGCAAGGGAAGAAAACAGCTGTGAGCTTTGAGGGGCATGGGCAGCCACAACGGCTACCTTCTTGTTCGTCGCGTTCCCAATGCGCTTACCCACATGTTCCCGTCTAACGATGAGCAGTTGGTTATCCGGGAAACGACCCGAGACGAGATATTCTTTGGTCAGCAGCGTACCTTCCTCCATCACAGTCTCCGTATATCGAGACTCCCAGGGTAAGAATCAAGCAACCGTAGCCAGCTCTTCATCATCAGGAATAACGAATAGCTGTTCGTACGAAGTTTCATCACTGGCGCTTTTTAGGGCCATTATAAGTATTCACGTTCCCTACTTAACCATCAATGTCATCGGTTTTTTTAGGATCCACCTAAGTGTAAACTACCTTGCTAACGAATACATTTTTATTACCATTTCCGGAAGCGATTCGTCATCTAAAAGACTATATTAACTAAAGACGGGCCCTATTAAACCAAGTCAGCCATTCACTAGCAGACGCACAACGTCACCTGCGGAGTTGTTCTTCGCAAGGCTGGAAAATCCGGTGACCGACAACCCTATACTACCCTCTTGACTCGAAGCATTCAACCAGGAATCACTGATCCTCTCCAAGGTCTGCGCTGGGCAAACCTATAACAGCTATGAAGGAAAAAAAACTTGAGCCAACGGGACAGCCTCCACTGGACAAGTATCACTAACCAATCTCCCCATCTAAGATCATCAAAACAACTGAATCTGCAAATAAAAAAGGTGCTTTAGACACCAACGTCTTTGACGTTATACCGGGAGACGTTGGGAAAGAGCACTACAACTAGCCCCAAAGCTTCGGACTTTGTAATTTTTTTCCCAATCAGTCTGGGTCTTCAACAGCAAGCCAGAAAAGATCACCCTGAGGTATCCAGGTCACAATTGCTCCTGAAGTCAAAAAAGAGTTAACTTAAAAAGCTTACTGGTTTTTTTTAGGGCCTTTGGACGTCGAACTACCTTGCCAACAAATATATTAAAACTTTACAAAGTTGACAGAAAACAGCTTTTAGGGGTCACTAAAATTTTAAGCATGCCAAAAGTCGCAAGAGGGTGAATCGGAAGAAAAACTTTAAATGTATCTTATAAATACAATTTTACTTAGGCGTCAAGAAACTGACGCAGAAAATTTATCGAGATTGAAACAGCAGCGTCAAAATTGACAACTAAAGACTCCATTACGTGAGAGATCAGCTTTTCATTGTACCCTCACAGCAATCTCTGAAATCTTTAAAGATCCTTCTTCAGATTTTTCAATGAGTAGAAAATGTATTTGTGTTTTTTTGGCAATAAAAATGTAGGGTTTAAGGTCTAGGACTTTGTTGCTCTGGTTATAAAGTTGTGAGATATGAGAAAAAAAATTTTTTTTTATTATGAATTGTTTGGGGGTTTAAAATCATAACAGCTTTAAAAAATAGCCGTTTTTGTGAAGTACACGGGAGAAACTGTAAATTAACGGCTTCTTATGGCCACCGATTATTTTATGGCATAAAGAACGCACGCTACTTTTCAGCATAATAATTTTTTTGAATTCTCAGACCTCATTATTTAACCAAATAAGCTATATGGATTTCGAAAAAATTTGTTTTTAATGAGAAGATTTTTGTTCTGAGATGTATCAGGAATATGTGTTAAATTTTTAACTAAAAATGTTTCACATTACATGTCAACACACTACGGTGTTTTATTTAGTAAGGCTCGAGCGAAGCCGAGACGGGGGGCTGCTAGTATATATATATATATATATATATATATATATATATATATATATATATATATAATATGATGATAAAGAACAGTGTAAAATGTTATACCGAGTTTTATGCATAAAAATGTTATAAATAACTATAAATATATAGATCAGATTCGCAAGTTAAGATGTAATAATAGTAATTGTCCTGGGGGGATTCCAATTCCTGTGGAGCCATGATTTGAGTGCGGTTTCTTGTATATTTTGATGCCAGGAATACAGGAAAAATAATTAAAAAATTCTTTCTTATCTCCTTTTCGAGATATCGGACTCGAAAGTCGAAAAAATCGTATTTTGTAAAAATGCGATATTAGGGTTATTACTTACTAATTTAATCGTAAAAAATATAATAAAAATATTTAAAAAATTTTTACTGGTGTACTTTTTGATTTTACTTTATTTTAAATGTGTATTTCTTGTTTAAAAATATTTCATGTATTTTTTTTTCTTCAGTAGAACATGATAAACATAATAACAATTAAAAAACAAATACTTTTTACTAACAGAAAAAATAATGTAGATCTTTAGTGTTACCCAGAGTGCACCACGAGGAGGTAGACCTACGTGCACTCCAATGTTTGTATGTGTAAGCTTATAAGTGCATGTATATTTGTGTGAGCTTACGCACATAGTATAAATGTATGTGATGTGTAGCGCGCGTAAGCTTGATCGTTGGTTTAAAAATATACGTCTGTCACGTCATTGTCATTATCCTCGTTCTCGTCTTCGTTGTCCTCTGTCTCGTCGATTTCTTCATCAATGGTGGACATACGAGCACGTTTAGCAACAATGCCTTCGATACTCTCACTTTCAACAGTGGGAGAATCGATGGCTTGTAATTCTAAACCCACACGTTCTTCACCTTCGACGGTGCTGGGATAAATTTTTTTAATATCGACGAGGAACTGCATGATTTGAGAGCCCAAATCGTATTTGAACTTTCTCTCCAAGCAGTTCCGACGATAGAAAAAAAGTGCCATATACTGGTGGAGGAGTTTTGGCAATTCCGGCACACAATCGCAGTTTTTAATAAACGATTTTGGTTTTCCAAATAGTTTATTGTGTTTGTCACGTCTGCCTTGTCAACGTATTCACCAATACTGTGATTGGTCGTCTTGTGTGTCGCGTCCTTGAAAATTTTGTCAACACCAACGTACTGTTTTGCACTGTCTATGCAAATAAAAGTAGTACTGGGGTTGACATATTTTTTTATGTAGGGCCAATGATCTTTCTTGCTCTTAGAGTTGACACTGAAGAAGAGCCCTGCCTTGTCCTCCTTGCAATAAAGGCCCAAAACAATGATGGTCATTTGCTCCGTAATGCGTCCTCGATGATACTTTCTCTTCGTGAGGAACGTCTCGTCGATTTGAGTGGTTTTTTCTTCACGGCCAAGTTGATAATTGACATGAGACGCTATCACCTCAACAATTTCACGGCAGTAGCTGTAGTAGTCTACTACCGTGCCTATGCTAAGCTTGGGCTCATTTGTGTAATGACGCCAAGCCAGCAAATGCTGAAATACATCAAAAAATATATACTTACCAAAATTTATATTCTTCAAAAGCAGTATTCCTACAATACTACAATACATAAATATTTTTAGTAAACCACTATGAAATACTACAATACTTACCTGATACAAGGCTGTCATAGGCATTTTAGCAACAAAAAAGATACTTGCGGCGAGCACTTTTCGAATAGAGAGATGACACTGCCTCCCGTCAAAAAAAGTGCGTACAGGAGGGTTTTTTGCTTTTCTACAAGATTGAGCACCTTTTTTCTTTGAGCTCTTCGTAGAACAACGCCAAACCCATTTTTGGCCCCAGAAATTTTTCATCTGTCTCCAACAAGTCATTGAAGGAGCAGAAGAACGAGAAATTGTCTTACTTTGGATGTAACTGCGGATGTTTTGACATTGTTTACACGCACAGAACGGCTCACAGAACAATAAACAATAAATACTTGAAGATGTACGAGCCACAAGATTTACCGATAACACTGAGCTTTTGAATTTGAAACGTTTACGCGCTAAACCAAAAAGTGACCGATAGAGGCGCTGCATGCTAGATTAAGCGCGCGAGAATTTGGATTTTGAATTGCTCTTACATGAAGAGCGTGTCAGATATCAAGTTGATGAAAATAGATAATAGACTTTGATCTGTGTCAGTGTGCCGGGCAGCGATGGTAAAATTAACAGAAATCTTATCATTTTTAAATCAATAAATAATATTAATTTATCAAGTGTTTGTGTATTAAAATAAAATATGTTTAAAATGTGTTTTTCGAAAATCGAGATGCTATATTTAGAAAAAAAAGCAAATAGAATGGTTTTCATTATTTTTTTTATATTTATTACTATCAAATAAGCAAGAAATAACCCTAATACCACATGTATACAAAATACGATTTTTTCGACTTTCGAGCTCGATATCTCGAAAAGGAGGTAAGAATGAACTTTTTTATTATTTTTCCTGTATTCCTGGCATCAAAATATACAAGAAACTATACTCAAATCACGGCGCCACAAAAATTGGAATCGTGCCATTGTCCTAATATGTAGTAGAAATTTCGTAAAATTTTTAAATAATCTATCGTTGCAATTTTCTTAAGAAAAAATTTAATTCGTAAAATTACCTTGTCGTTCGGTAGTACGAGGACCTTCTGTTTGTATTAAGCTTTCACATATACTTGCAATTCTAATTGTACAACTAGGGCATAAATAATGATGCACACTTATCCTTGGAAAAGTTTCTGAAACGTCATTCTCAAACGCGAGTTACATTCTACAGAGTGAGAATAACCAAATAGAAGACGTTAAATATGTACAAAAATTTGATGAAGGTATTTTTTTTGTCAATGAATAATGTCAGTTACATGCGCATGTGCCAGTTTTTCGTACGATGATCGAGGGCCGATCTGCCACATTGAAGGGATTTCCATTAGAGTGGATAGATTGGCCCCCGTGCGAGCCCTGATACATGCACACATAACAAACGTCATTCACAAACTAAAATAAAATACAATATTTATAACTACATCACTACGTCTTCTGCGTCTACGTAGTAGCATCACATGAAGCTTATTTATTAATTATAACTTAACAGTGTGTGATGCATTTTGAGCAGACTTTCAATGACACTTTCAATGTAAAAACTCAATGTTATTGTATAATTGTCTATTATGGATAACGCATTTTTTTTTACAAGCTGGATGGATTAAATAACGAAGACGTAACAAATATGTATATGAATAGTACAAATAAAAAATTTTTCTATCACGGGCGTTCTTGAGAGACTGCCACGCCCTTGGTAGAAAAAAAAGTGTTTTCCCCACATGTACATCAGCCACATCAGCCAGGGCGCTCCTAATAATCCCTCGGGACTTCCTTTACAAGCGCCCTTGGGCCCAGGGTCACCCGGGAGAGATGCACATTTTTGACGAAAACTTCTATTTTTATCATTTTAATAGATTACTAAAAACAACTGAGAATTACAATGTGATGCTAAAAAATTTACAAATTCCTTAAATTTTTGAAATTATAGCAACCATACTAGATCTTCTGTTTTCAATTTCTTAAATTTCACACGAGATTAACAATGAAAGTATCTAACAACTGTGTGTCACTAAAAATTTCATATTTGTTAAATTTTTGTTGTCCCTTAAAAATTCGTTTTTAAAAAGCTCGTTTTTAAAAAAACATGTATAAAATAATGAAAATTATTTGATTTTACAGAAATTAAAGAATTGAAACAAATTCTTCAATTTCTGTTTCAAAAACTACAATTTTTATCGAAAAATCGAAAGATGCATTTTTTCTTATGATTTTATGCAAAATACACTAGTATTTTTTAAATTTGGAAAATCAATAATTTTTAGATATCGTCCGCCATATTGAATTCGCCATTTAGAGTTTCAATCTCTTTATGCATGATACGTGCTTAATCACTATAATTTATATAATGTATGGTATATGCATGGTATATGGCAATGTGTGGTAAAAACAGTGATTTTTTATCTTCAGTACCCTCTAGCACTTATATCCCTGCCGCTCCCATTACAAGACAACATTTTTTTTGAGAATACATATTTAGCTGAAAAATGGAGAAAAAAATTGAAAAAAAGCGTCATACTATCCGAAACATCAATTTTAAACTGTAAAATTCGAAAAAAATGGGTCAATCTAACCTTAAAGTTCAAAAACTATTTTTATCGTACTTTACGAAAAAATTTCTTCATGGAAACGTGATTTTTAATTTTTTTTTGAACCGCCAAATTTTTCTCCTAAAATTCACAATTTGGAGGTCAACGAAAAAATTCAAAATTTGTGACCGTCACTGATAGCAAAGGTGTTGGCCAAAAAATCTTAAATATTACAGTATTGTTTTCCTATAGAGTACTATTGATCCCCAAAGTTTGGAGGAAGATATATTTTTTTTTGTCCCAGGTAACGCGGAATACTCCATGTACAAATATTTGAGCGTGTGTTAGTTAATGTATATTTTTTTTAGACCCCTAGCAACCTTGATACAATTGGTTTTTACACCCTACCAATCCCGTACAGCCGAACTAACGACCCCTTGAAATGTGTTGCATTTTCACCGATCCCCTAAAAACCTTTACGACCCTGATATAAAAATGTACATTGAAAAACACTGGTATATTTGTACTTGTGTGTCTTTGTCAGTCTACACACATAGTCCCTCAACTTTCGTTGGGGGAAAGTTAAGGTTACAAAATAAAGATCCAGCCAAAGCAGAGTCTTTTTATGAGCTCTGTATATCTATATTATACAATTTTAAAAAAATCTGCTAGGAAAAAGCACAAACGTCGGCTGTCAAAAGCCATTATGCGCATATATATGAATATTTTGATCACTTGAAAAATAAAGTTAATGATACATGATATTTTGTAATATTTAAGTTATTTTTGGTCATAAGGCTTTGAACTTTATCGAGTAAGAAAATTTTAAATATAATCAAAGGAAGAACCTTAACTCATTATAGCATTAGTCATACATATGTGTCGATAAATCAGATGACAACGTTTATATAAATCTTACAGTTAACATAATAATTAATATTTATTGTAGTTTGCCACTCCACGAAACTTTTCAACTGAACCTCTAGGTAAGGTGTGTCATTCGGACATGGTGTCCTTCCAAGTTTTTTCGTCTCTCTCATGGATCCTACGCTCATTTCAAGCCCAGTAATGTCTACTTTTTATATAAGGATCAGGACCTTAGAATTCTTCTTTCTCTCAGCTGGTTAAACTAAGATTTCCTGTAGCCTGATTCTTCTATGTCTCTCCTCGGTGACGATTAAAAGCTGTACACTTTCCACAAAGGTTCGATTATTAGCCTTCTACTCTTTTCCTTTTTTCTGGACCTTCATACACTTTCCGTCCATGGTCTGGACGTAAGCCGCATTACTTTCTGGATTTTTTGGGGCTTTTTTAATAATGTGTTTTGAACTCAGGCTTCTTCTTTTTGTCCTTATTTTCTTTTTACCTTATTTCACATCCTTACTGAAACAGGGTGCAAAGGCGAATCGTCTCTACTCAAAAGTCATACTCACAGCCACTGAGAGTGCTCACCACAGCCACTGCTAGCCCAACTTTATCCTTCATTGGCTTCGCCATGTTGCAATTTTTTATATGAAGGGCACTCAGCTGCGAAACTGTATAAAAAAGAGTTTTACACGCAATGTCTGCACTTTTCATTAGCTAACTTTTTAGATTAGGGTTGCTCACTGCAGTTAAGCCAGACACAGATGGCCTTATAACAAAGTCACCCTCCTCTAGCTCATCACCTCTATTATCTCTTTCCATGGTGGTGCCTTGAGTTTTTATCCCTGAAAATTCAAAAATATGTCCCAGGACCCCCACTGACTCATCTGAATTTCTCCGTGTATGAAAGCAGCTGATACAGTCCCCAATACATGTCTGAAGCCCCGAGGTGGGTGCGTAACTCCGGGATATAGTACACCCTGTCACGCTAGTACACCTGCACTCTAGATTTGTATATGGATACAGATCTCTTGTGCCATGTTGCCCCTAGACTAGGCCATAAACAAACAAACACCTCTCTACCACCTATAGCTGGGCAAGAGAGTCTCGCTGGTGTGCATCGTGGGTGCCCTACATATAATTCATTAATGCCCAAAATCTTAAGTTACTCAGTTTTTCACTTGTTTTTTTATTTTTGGACGTACAATTTTTTTAGTACTAGAGGTACCCCAGGCATTTCTGGTCACCGAATCCAGTCTTAATTCTTTTTCTTACGCTCATCACGAGTTGGAAAGTAGCACCAAGCTTTTGCAAATCGTCAATGCCACCTAAGGCTCAAAAAAGTGTCAGTGTCGCCAAATGTAAGTGTTCTTAGGATTACTCATAAGGATAAAAAATTTAATAGTTACGAAGAAAAAATTGTGTGCCGTTAGTTGAAAGCCGCGTCATCTGATTTTTAATACAAGGAATGCGGTCTTCAATAAGGTCCCGCATACCGTGGAGGGAGACGATATGTAGCTGATCCTTTGCATCGTAAGTACAGTCATGGTACTGTGGTTTGAAAATTCGAAATTTAAAAACGTTACGCAATTTTTCAATGAACTATAGAATCACTTAATTAATAAGAAGAAACAATAAGTAAATGAAGTTGCTGACATACCTTATAACAATTTTTAGCCCAACGTGACTGAAGACTGAGACTTCCATTGTTCCGAGATGTGGGCAGTCTATTCTCACTTATATGAAATATTTAGATGACTTTTTTTTTATTATTAATAATAATTACATTTAACAGAGGCTAGAATTTTTCAATAACTTTAATCCGTTTATCTAGCTTACACTTAAACAAGAAAGCAATAAATCAATTCTCTTTTTAGATACTCTGAGTTCCTTCGACTGAATGTATAATTGATTTATGTCGCAGACCATCTGACTCTTGCAGATATTTGAATTTTTCTCACATAATCTGTTTGTACAAAAAAAAGCTATATTTTTTTTCAAGATTAATAAGGTATTTAAATTTGCTGCCTTTTGTTTTAGAACAAAAAAAATTTTAGAAGTTAGGAGAATATTAGGTTTAAATGACTATCTTTTCTTTAGTATATTAGATTAAAAGTATATTAGAGCTAGGATGAGTGTGTTCTATAGAATGGCCGGACGCTTCCAAAATATGAACCTCAAGGTAGATTGTTATATTTTTTATCACAAAAGACTCTTCTACTAAACTTTTCTTTATAGTACTCCTATATTTTTAGTCATTAGTGCATTGCCTTAAAAAAATTTTTTCTACACATGATATCAAAGATATTTTTTTTAGCACTTGTAAGGGGCAAATTAGTGGCATTGATTGTGTTGTATAGTGTGAGTGTTGGGTTTGTTATACTGGCCAGAGCAAGAGATAACTAAATGTTAGTACAGGTGAAAATGTTAGATCAGTTAAGAAGCATGATTCTAGATCAGCAATAGCCCTGCATTCAAACAAATTTTAACACTCCTTACACTTATGTAAAGTAATAATTTAAAATCGAGAGAATAATGAATTGAAGAGAGATTTAATTTAAATGATTTATGTAACAACTTATGACAATAATGTTAAACGGTAGCTTGATACAAATAAGTTAAGTCTTACATATAAGAAATAATTGCTTGATGTTGAACGCGAACTCCTGTAAGCCCGTTTATTTTTTATTGTCTCTACTGCAAGATGTTATTTTTCGTGTATTACACGTGTATTACTTGCTACACTAACATTCTCCACATCGTCTCTCTTTGGTTCTTTACCTAGTAATGAAACTTTATAGCTTCTTATCCAATGTTTATACCCTTACCTTACCTAAAATGGTTTTATCCATGTATGTACAAATTATGCAGTTTTGTTGTTTAGCGTCTTATTATTTACGAGCCATGTTAAACTTATTTTTGTTTGTGCACTTTGTGCAAAGTTATTGAGTATTAACCCCCTACTTGTATTAGTATTGTACATTTTTTATTTCATGTTATATTTTCCCTTATTTACATTATTTTTTAATATTTGTATATTCTTATACCATGTAGCCATAAACAGGACATCTGAAGAATCTTGAAATATTAGCATTTTTAGGTTTTTATTGAAATACAGTCATGCTCTACATATAAATTTGGAGGAGTATTTATTTATTTTTAGACAAAGGAGCAAGTGTTTGGAGAATACTGATTTCACTGTTTCTTATTACGGAGGATTTGAAATTATATTTTTTTTGAAATTGTAACCTTTTTTCAGTCACATAAGGGAAAAATTTGTTTATAATTGTCAAAAATTTGCAGAAAACTTATATTGTTTTAATACCAAAAAATTTGACTGTATTTTTAGGGCCATAAAATCCACAACATTTTCAGATTTCAGATCTATAGTATTATTAAATAATAAGTTATTAAATAAACTATGTTTTTCAGAAAAAATGTTTTTTGCAGTATGTGGAAAATCTGCTTGTCCAAGTTGGCATGTTCGTTTTCCTGTTGCTCACATTTAATTTAACAAGTTTCCGTAGGAGTTACAGTTTTTACACTATACGCAAGAAACTTATTTTCCCAATTTTTGCCACTTTTCGGCACTTCATTTGATAATTTAGGGCTGTTCAGAGTATTTAAAATAATTTGTATTACTTAGATATATAAAAATATTTTGTCTGCTACTTTAATAGAAATGAAATAGACTAAAAAGGCAATTCTATCTGTCTAGTAGTAATGTTGCAATTTTCATCACGCTGGCAAAATATTTTTGAAACATAATCCAATACCCACATCAAACAGAACAGCAATATTATCTTTCTCTGTGGTAATAAAGTTTCAAATATTATATTTAGTAGTGAAATAAAAGAGAATTACCTTCAGCAAGAAATGAAAATACTAGAAGAAAGCACGGAAAGAACTGTTAGACGTTGAGATGTATGTGAAGTGAGAAAAACGTTATGTATAAATCTGATAAATGTTCTTATTCACAATAGTGATGTACGTAATAAGAGAGCTCTCTGATGACCGTCAAACTCAGTCATACTCAATGTTTAGACGAGGTGGGAACAATGCGCACACAACGCAAACATTCTAATATAAATACACTGCAACTTCTTTCTCTCTAAGAAACGATTTCACAGTTTAGGCTCAGATTTTTTTTTAACAATCTCACAAAGCATTGTATTAGATTGCGTTTATCAGTTACACCAGTTTGCTTGCTGTTGAAGCGTAAGCTATGATTGTTTGCATCGCGTTTTACTATTTGGTATACATGTAGCTTATCGGCTCCACTACCCGACCGTTTAATTATTTACGTAACCGGACTCAGTGTTTTTGATATTACTACTTACGACTACTGAGAATTATTTTTATAAAAGTTTTATCGTTTGTTTTAAACGTATCTACTCTTTCATCCCTTTTTTTTATATTTTTTTTATTTTTAAGTACTTGATCTTTGGTGTACAAAAGTATCAACATTAACATGTAACGCAACTCTCTACCTAGCGTGAGTTTAGCTAGACTCTTGTTTGTTGTATAATGTTTTGTCGCACGATAATCAAACAGAAATATATTTGATACATCTTGAATGAAAAATTTTTTCTTGTAGTAATTTTTTAAGGGTTTGTTTAAAGGTTTTAACTAAGATTTTAAGATTTGAATTTGAGGTTTATATACTGAGCACTGTTGTCAATCACTAACATTTATGGCAACCCAATTCCAGAAAATATATACTTGGATCTTTTAATTGTAGTATTTGAACTTTCGTTTTTAATTTAAAAGATTTCAGATCATTCTAAACAAGCATGCACCACCAACTAAAAATTATGATCTTTCATAGGACTCACTTAGTCTGAGTGAATTTTTTGCCATAGTTTAAGGGGTCATTCCCAAAGTGTTAACACTTTTGATAGTGGATTATCTCTTTCTCTGGCACACTCGTTACAAGCTCTGTAATCTCTCGTTGTAAACTCATGTAGTTTATTTTGTTGGGAAAAATAACTTTATATTCCCACGTATGGTGTTTTTTTTTAAACATTAGCTAATTTTTTCATTTACAGTGCAACTTTAAATCCATTACTTCTTTATTTTGTCTCAGCCAGCCAGTTTTTAAATAAGAAATAATTTTGCTTAGAACCAGATCTTTACGTGTTTTTTGATATACTGTTTTCCAATTAATGCTTTTTTTGTAGATTTGCCTATGTACTTTAAGTAAAAATACTCGGTTTTCTTCAAAACATTTTTATCTTTATTCATTGACAATCATAGTAAGCCGTCAGCACAATTATTGTCAGATTTAATATAAGAAACGTTAAGAGTTAACATGTTTAGAAAATTTGTATATCTTTGCAAGCGTCTAGCAGCCATCTTCGATTTTATTTTTTTTGGTATTCTTACTAAGGATACATGATCGCTTCTTAATTCAAATTCTCTTTCGTACACATAATCAAAAAATTGTTTAAACCAAGTATGATGGCTTTTGCTTCTTAATCAATAATTGTGTCACTATTTTCTCTGTTGTTTAAGGTTTTTGACGCATATGCAATCGATTGTTAACTATTCTTAGTTTTATAAGATAATATTGCTGAAAGTTCTTTGTCAGACGCATCGCATGTTAAGGTTCATTTTCTCGTAGGCTCATGATTTAATAAAACGTCTGATAGTTTCAAATATTTTTTGGCCTGATTAAATGTATTTTGACACTTGTTGGTCTACACAAAGTTTTTTTTTCAAGCAATTGTATCATGCATTAAATTTTTTTGCCTTGTTTTATGTAAGTTTATCGTTCTTATTATTGTACATTACAATGATTGTAATTAATGGATAATTTTTCCACAAGAATCCCATTTATAGCTTACACTTTTTCTTTAAACACGTAAACAACAATTTTGTTAATTATAGTACCTTAATATCTCATTTTTCATTCAAACAGTTCAAATTTCTCTTTCTTTTATTGTAAGACACATTCTTGCACTATTTGAAAAATCGTATTGAGAGTCTAAATATTCTGTTTTATCGTTTTCTTTTATTGTAAGTGTCGTCTAGAAAAACATAGGCGATTGGAACTTAGGCCTAAATTTGCTCCATGCTTCTTTGAAAAAATCTCAGTGCAGAGGCTACACTATACTTTAATTTATTAGGTTCATGCAAACCTTCATGTGTACTTAAAATTAGAATATCTTTACTAAAGTTGTCAAGTGGTACTTGTAAATAAGATTTGCAGCCATCTATTTCCAAGAAAATTTTTCCACTTCAGGAGTTTGCTGTTAAATTTTTTGTTTAAGGTAATAGATGACAATAAATAATGATTAAGGGATTTGCAGTCACCTTGTTATCACCACAAATTCTTATGGCGTTGTCCGATTGAACAATAGGCACAATAGGTGCTTCCCATTCACTTATTTCAACAGATGTTAGAACTTTTAATTCTGCTAATCGATCTAACTATCTTTACATTTCTTGTTTTATTAAGAAAAGCACGCTTCTTGGCTCACAATAAATAAATAAAGCATTTTCCTTTAATTTTAGTTAAAAAGTCTTTTTAGAAAAAGTTATAATGTTGGGTGAAAATAACTCTTAAATTTTTTTGATAACTTCGTTTTTGATTTTGTTAATTTAATTATGAGTGAATTTTTGTAAGGTGTCTACTTCTATAGAAGTTTATTGAACTAATTTGAAAGTGTGTCGTATACGCAACTAGTTGAAAAAGTATGTCAGTATTTGTGACGTATGAGTGTGCAATTTTAGAAATGTTACCGAAGTAGTTGTTTTTAAATATATTCAATGAAAGTGGGTACTTTCATACTTGCCAGCTTGGTAGCACGTCGTACCATGGCTACACTTTCTACTTTTTTTATTTACGTATTATATTTTTTATTTCTGTAATTGTAAAATATAAAGATATTTATTGAAACCACACCCTTTTGATATACATAAGCTTCTTGCAATAATAATTGCACTATCTTTGTACGCAATACCGTTCCGTACAAGATCTATTTAAGCTCATCAGATTTTGTTGTCTGCCGTAGATGGTCATAAAAGTATAACTTCATACTTGGGTACCCAAGCATCCCCTGATCACTGGTTTTTGCCTGAAAAAATACCATAGAATTGACATATTATTTCTGCAATAAAACAAAAAAATAGATTGAGGTGCAGTTAAGTATAAACATTTGTGCCAAACAGCTGTCGGTCCTGCCATATGGTTGCTCCCCCCTTACTGCTAACTGTGATACATGTCCTAAGCATCTGATTTCATTATTTATGAGCATCATGGTTCGTTGTATGTTACATAATATATACTATATATCTTATCAATTACATGTATTACGCAGTATTATATGTGTATTATACTGTCTGTATCAATGTTTACGAGTTTACACTCCTTTTTCAGTTTGGAGAGCATTTAATCGTTGTAAAAGTGATACACAAGTATCTGAAATAAGTCCAAGACCCTAAGTCCAATGTATTTTGGTTTTTTTACCATCACTTCTGTACATTATAGTTGTATAGGTATAAAATTTTCGCCTAAAATATCACATCTGCAGTAATTTGACTTTGGAATGTACGCTGTCACACATTAACTTCCATCCCAATGATTTAGAAGTTTGAAATCGATAAACTTTCTTTTATTTTTTATCGTTTTTCTAAAAAAAGTATCATTGAATAGCTTGAAAAGCCGTTTTTAAAATATTTTTAACTGTTTTTCTCTCATTGCTATTAAGATCAATATATTCTTTAAGCTATGGACTTTTCTAGAATTTTAAGGCTCGATGAATTTTTGTCAGCCGTAATCCATGATTCATGGTTTTTTTAAGGGCCTTATAATGAAGAACATGCTCATTTATGTTATTTAATCTTGTCATTTATTAGGGCAGCTTCGAACGTAACACTGAAATGTGTTTTAAACAAAATGTTCGATCTTTAGAAAAATCGCAAAGCTCCTCTGGGTTTTTTAAATTTACTTCTAAAACAACCGCTGTTGTAGCTAATAATTTGAAAAACCATGAAGCTTTTGCTCAACATTTGCGATCCACTAAAATCCACTATGAGCAAGTTTTGGAGTCGTTGCCCACCCATACAAATTATTCATGTCAAAGCATTCTATGTATTTTTTTTTACTTTTTTTTATAACCATCCGTAGTTATCAATAGATTCTGCTCTGGCTTACTTCACCGTGTGCGTCTTTTTTAATAAATATAAACATCTATGTATCAATTATAAGTTCTTATAAAATAAAAAAAAGTTCTTTATTAATAACTACAGCACTATGAAAATGATACTATCATACTTAACAATAACTTTCGTTGTTTTTTTTTAAAGCACTCTTAGTGTTGTAATATTCAATTTTTAAATAATTTTAACAAGAAAAGTACATTAGTTTTAAGGTTAAAATTGAAATACTGCCCAAAAGTTCTTATATTAGAAGTCTTATTAACGGTTCAAACATGTGTATTGTCTTTGCTATTTATACATAAATAATTACGTCACACAAAAGCGTGACAGGGCAAGTTTAAAAATAAGACAAAGCCTTGTTGACCGTACTGCTATTTATTCTCTTTTACCCGAAACATCAGCTATACCAAGAAGTTTTAACGTGAAAATTGTTATTTTACTGTACATAAAAAAAAAAAACTTAATATGTTTATATGAAGATCTCTCCACTGTTAGTTTTAATATGACATTAAAAATGGTTTTACCCTTAAACTATCTGAAAGTCAAACTATTTCTTTATAGTATACAGATAGGCCTGCTCTCCAAGATAGAAAATGTTGCCAACAGTGTAATGTTAGCAACACGTAAATTAACTGAGTCCATTCTTCTGTATTTTCAGTTACCGCAGAAAACCAAACACCACAGCATGGTAGCAAATTTAAATATCCTACAACCAAACTGGCTTTGCGTGACCTTATTACTAAAAATATCAATATCTCATAACTCAATAATTATCAGGGCAAAGCTGAAAAAGTTCTTTTTTTTTATAAAAATAAGCTTTGCTTATAATGCAATGTTATGTAAACACAAAAACAAACAACTCATTTTCTTAAGACTGTGGTTTTAAAAAGTGTCAAAATCTCTGTCCGGAGGATGCTTCTATTTTTAAAGCTAGGGGTTAAACGATAAATAAAAATGTTTTTACTTAGAAAATAATATACATGTGAATGGAATTAGTTGAAGCGTGCTGGGTATATTAACGTTCTTCTTTAGTCTCCATACATTTGCAGTTGTCATTTAATACATTATGGCAAATAGTAGTACTCTGCTTTTTAATAGGTAATGTTTAAGTACTATCTGAAATTAAGATCTTATAAAGTCACTCTTAACTGTTAAGTACCAGAAACTCACTAAAGACCGCATTTCTCTCGGACCTGGAGAAGTAATTAATTTTTCGAAAAACAATTCAAGTATCAATGTTTGTTATAATATAATATACATCTGTACGTTAATTGCAATATGTTTATTCATTTGAAATGTGAAATCATGATTTTCTTTTTTAATTTCATAAAACATGTTTTCGTATAAGCTGTTGTTAGGTTACATAAGAAAACAACAAATACAGTTTTAAATAACACAACTTCTGATTTGCTAAGTCATAAAATCGATTTTAAAATATAAAGTCCCATATTTTATAGTAAAATTTGACGTTCAAAAACCTTCGGAAAAACTTCAACTTTCTAACATATTGAATATACCTTACGTACAATTTATTAATTAGTCATTATTTCTGCAAAGAGTGATGATCGATGTAAGCACAAAAAAAAGTTCTTGTATAGTTAGGTCGATAAAGTAAAATCAATCTTACGAGTTTAAATAAGTAATCAGGTAACTCTAACGCAAATATTATAGTCTCCATTGATATTGTATGAATGATTGTTTTCATAAATATATGAATTGAAACAAAGCATCTACATGAGCATTTAAAGTTGAAGTATAGTAGGTAGATGTTCATAGCAGTTGTTTACTGAATTATGCCATTGATCTAAAGTGCTCCATTGTTTTATGGCTACTGCCAAAATACATAACGTATGGTAATAATATATAAAAGTATGCGGTAGCCTTATTATACATACTGATAACATAACTTGTCATGCTCTATTTATCAATATTCGTGTGTACTTATACTTGAAACTTTGACTTGTTTTTTGTTTATCTGGATAGTTCTCATACATTGAATAAAAATGTACTGTCGATCTTGTAATATTTTTTACATTTGCCTTTTATTTCAGCGAGCAATATTGTTTTTATTGCCCTACCTACATACTCTCCCTAAATTAAACAACTAAATTTAACATGTGTAACTATTGACAAGTGCAAAGTAAAAAAGACTACTAACAATTTCATTGAAGTCAGAGATAACTTTTACGTCGTGGCTCTTCGACGTAAGTTTTGCGTGCGAGTATTTGAATGTAGCATGCATCATGCAAACAGCAAGGGTGTTTGTGTTGAGCAGTGTTTGAGTGCAATTAAAAACTTTTAGGTAATTTACCAATATCCTTACGTACACTGAGAAAATTATACAGTAGCGTTAACTACGAAGGCTGTGGTAAGAACTGCCACAATGATTTGTCGTTGTTTTGACCAGAAAATAAAGTAAATGCTACGATGCCTTATACAATGTAATTTTTAAAAAAATGTTCAAATTTACCAGATGTACATGCATGTACTTTAATTAAAAGAAAAAATTTGTATTATGTATGTACTAAGGACAAACTATAACAAAATTTTTTCATTATTTAAAATAGAAATCATTTCCAAACGTATTTCTTGTGTTTACTGCCTCAAATAAGTACACACGCCGATTGTAATAAACTCTCACTTTTTGCTAGCATTATATTATTTTAATACTTACTCCAAAAATTAATTAATTTTTGAATCCTTAGTTGTTTTTATTACATTATAGTTATTTCGACTAATTAATTCAGTTCACTGCAGTAGATTGTGGTCAGCACTACTAAAAAAAATTGTGATAGAAACTACCACAGCGGTATCGTCAGTTCGATTATAATCGCTTTACTATACTCTGTGTAGTTGCATCAGCGATACCTCATAGCAGACGCTACTGTAAAAATTTTCTCAGTGTATAATGGATAATTAGACGATGACAACTCTTCTGCGATGGTCAGTTAAATAACTTAGGTATTTTGTTGATAATTGATTCTGTGAGAAGATAAAGCTTAATTGAATAATTAGCAAAACTTGATTTTATTTAGTCACAAATATTACAAACGTAATCGCAACAGCAAATTAAATGCTTAAAATGAACCTTACTTAATTAATACCAGCTACTGGCCCACTGGTTGGCTGCTTTTTCAGGAAAGAATACGAGCCCGCAGGACGTGGTCCTATTTAAACCCTAAATTGGATCGATAATCGTGGGTAGGACTGGGGTGAGTCAGAGAGTGGAGGTAAATATGATTAACATATTCCTAGAAATAAGGTGCAGCTGCAAGCCTACGCCAAATGTTGAATTTCGCGGGGATAAAGTTGTCCATGGTAAGTTTATCCCGTGGATAAAAGTCCAGAGCGGGAGTTGTCCATAAGCAGGCAACTGATTGATTGGGTGTTGGTATTGATCCATGGGTATGGCTGCAAGGTGAGGGACACCATGGTACTTGTTACTTGTTACTGACGGTGGATAGACGTTACTAAGCGTATTATTACAATACTGACACTTCATACATACATAATCAATACTGTACTTATGACTCATTGGATATAGTTTTCAGGATCATATTAAAAAAAGTAAGGATTTTAAAATGAATATGTTACTAAATGAAATAAACATATTATAAACTTGTTACTGCTTGTTTAACGAAGTTTTAAGTGATAAACAATTTTCGTAGCTCTTTATTCGAAAAATTCAGAGTACTTGCAACACATAAAATTAATAATTAATATTAATTAAGCTTAGCACGTTATATGATTGATATATAAAATAAAGCCACCACTTATCCTTACATTTTCACAGTACGGTGTAAGGTTTTTTTGGCAGTCATCGTAAAACAGTGGAGCATCTTGTATCCTTTACATAATCCAGTAAACAGCTGTATTAAACATTTATCGATTATATTCCAACTAAAAATGCTTATAAAGATGCTTTCTTAAAATTTGTATAATATACATGGAAGTGATAATTTGTATAATACGAACGGAAAAAATAATATTTATGTTAAAGTTATCTAACTTTTTTTTTTGTAAGATCGGCTTTACCTTATAAACATAGCAATGTAAGAACTACTTTTTATATTGACATCAATGATTTCTCTTTGTGGGAATTGTGTTAATTGAAAAAACTATAAGTATGGAATAACTAATTTGTCAGAAAAGTGTAAGCTTCTCCAAGAGTTCTTATACATTCAATCCCACTATGAAATATAAAACTTGACGTTGTAAAGTCAATTTTATTACTTTGCAAGTAAGAAGTTGTTTTGCTTAAAACTGTTTTTGTTTTTTTATACCATGATATAGCAATAGTTAATACGGAAAGCTGTTTGTGAAATAAGGACATTGCGACTCCACACTTTTACACTGAATGTGTAAATGATTTCAATTTTATTTTATAATGTATTACATATTATGACAAATAGTTATGCTTAGGTATAGTTGTAATTTGTATTAAAATACGAGATAAGTTTAGAAATGAAAAACGCACAACTGAATAAACAAACATTATTTAGTTTCTTTTAATAATTTAAACTAGATGAACAAACCATATTTATTATCAATTTTTATTAATCAGACTGACTGGCTTGCATGTACTTATCAATATTTATTAGAACATGTCAGACTTGCCTATCCTTTTTATTTTGTTAAAGGTAGTTTTAATGGTATAATTAAGTGTAACAATCATCTTTTGATGAAAACGATGTTTTCTTAAGTTTTTCAAATGATGCTACATTACTCCTATATTATGAGAGAACATCCTTTGACTCCAGAATTTTAATTTGCTTAAAAGAATAAGTATCATCTTCATGAAGAACCTTTTTTAGAGTATGATGCTGCTCTAAGTAAGATATCAACGTATCGAGTGACAATGGTAAAAATCTATACAAGTCAATGAAGCGTAAGTTTATTTTTCTCCTTTCAGCATATTTCGTTAAAAAAATGTGTTTTTCCTGACAACTGTGCCGAAAGTCTCTTGCATCGTACCTGATTTTAAGCTAGGAAAAGCCTCATGTCAGTCCTGCCTTGTGTGCGCAGAACCAAGTGCGCAGCTATATATAGTTATATATTATATCAGAAGCAATAGTAGTAGTTTTTTTATTAGCTTATAGGAAACATACAGCCATTGAGTAATATACATGGTAAATTACATAAGGAAATTATTTGTATAATACGTAGAATGAACATTTTTTGTGTGGTACACTTATTCCTTATTAACATTGATCTCGAAGACATTTGTTTTAGTAACTTAAATCACAATTGTGTTGACAATGTTAGATTGTTATTAATATATAAAAAAAAGTCGCAATATACATCTTGAAAAATTAGGTATAGTAACTCTCTATTTTATCGCTATAATATTTAAATAATTTCAATCAATCACTAGAACAAGAATATATTATATTATTATTATTATTATTATTTATATCATTTATAATTCTCTTTTTTTTCTCCTTCAAATACATATGTAACTATACGCTTACTTATACCATTTATTAACTAATTACCTTTTCAATGAAATATTAATTTTGATTTATCAAATGAAAGACGAGATTAAATTGAAAACATTGGGTTTGAAATCTGCAATGAGTGATTCAACCGAAAACGGACCGTACGGATGGATCTTTCTCAGTTTTGTAAAAAAAATAGCTCTTTGCTCTTTGAATGAATCACACTGCCAGAATTTGTGGTTAATTGTTTCTGGACTTTGTTCACATTCGCACTGTTCACTTATAACAATGTTGTGTCTAAACAGACTTACTTTTAATGATGTATGATTGGACCTTATTCTATTTATACTGACTAATGTTTTTCTTAGAATGATGGAATTAAAGCCAGTGAACCAGGGCTTATTAGTTTTTTAAAAGAACGTTTGAAAATATTTTGATCCCTTGCCCTTTACTCCGTATTCTTGAAGAATTTAAAACTCGTTTATCTTTTTTTTATTTCCGATTTAAATGAGATAACAGCGTCGGAGTAAGGAATAGGTAAGTTAAGGAGGTGTCCGCTCTCAGCTGCTGCCCTGGCCTTTTTATCAGCCTCCTCGTTGCCTTGAATTCCCACATGCGATGGTACCCAGATAAGTTGCACGTTTTTTCCTTCGAGAGAACATTTTATGTATAGGTTTTTGGTTTCCAATATGAGAGTTGAGAAACTACATTGGAGGGCTGAGAGGACGCTCAGTGAATCAGAGAAGATTCTGAAGTCTGATTTGTCGCTTTGCCTTATACGACCAAGAGCCTGATATATGGCTGTGCATTCCGCTGTAAAGATGGATGTCACGTTAGGTAACTGATATAAAAAGTGAAAGACTTCATCGAGGCTATGACTAGCAAGGCCAACTTGGTTTTGGTCGCCTACTTTAATTATTGAACCATCCGTAAATATGTCTGTGTAGTGATGAGTATTATTTTGATTAAACAAGTCTTTAAACGCCACATATGGGTCAGGAGAATTAAGCAGTTTGTGGCCTATAGTTAAGTCTAGCTGGACTGGAAAAAAATTGTTCGAATATGGGTTTAGGTACTGGGGAAAGATAGGGTAACATTTGATGTTAAGATTGTGTTTGCATATATTGATGAAGCATTTAAGCAATAGCGAGGTTTCGAAATCGTATTCATGGTCTTAATTTTTGGAAGTCCTTTTAAGAGTAGTAATGTGTTTGATTGTAAGATTGTTATCAAATGATGATGCTTTTAAAATGAATCTGTCAGCCAGATATTCAGCCCTCAAGGAGAGATGCATGATTTTCGTCTCAGCTAAAATCACGTTGATTGGAGTGCTAGCTCTATATTCCATTGCTATTCTGAGAGATTTGTTCTGGATTCTTTCTAGTTTTTCGGTATGGCCTTTTGCACAAGGGGAAGTCAAAAAGGACCCGTAATCTTGTTTAAATCTGATCAGAGATTTGTAAAGAAAAGTAAGAGTTTCTGGGTCAGTACCCCACACAGTGTTTTTGAGGCAGCTGAGAATTTTAAGCCCCTGGTTGGCTTTTTTTACTAATTTGGCAGTATTAATACCCCAATTTAGTCTTTTATCGACATGGATTCCTAAAAATTTGACTGATTTGGATAGACATATCTCTGTATTATTAAGATGTATAAAGAATTGGTCCAGTTTAATGTTTATTTTGCTGAATATCATTAGATCGCACTTATCTAATTCCAGTTGCAGACCGCTATTAAATAGGTAGCTAGAAATTTTTCCGGTCTCCGACTGTATATGAGCAAGTAGGAGAGGAATAAAGTGTCCACTTACAGAAATTTCAATGTTATCTGCAAATTCCAGAATTCATATGTTACTGTTGAGGATTGATTTTATTCCTTTGGTATAAATAGCATAAAGCCTAGGGCTTAGTATACTGCCTTGAGATGTGAGGAGGAGCAGCAGCAGCAGCAGACATTATATTATATACACATGGAGCTAACAGACTTATAACCTTTATAGTTTATGCAACACAGGGAATCATGAGATATATTTAAGTAACATAAGCAAAACAAAGTTTTGTTAACAAATTAATTGAATTTTGTTTATATAAAACGCATCTAAATAATACACGTCATATCATAATGTTATAGTAGTAAACTATTTTATTTTTTAAAATTTATTTTTTTCACATTTGTGTATTAAATAGATAAATAACGTAGCATGACCGTTATGCTTTAATGAAATATGCAATATATTGAAAGCCCCAATCAGACGCTATTGCTTTGACAGAGCGAGATCATCGATAGTTTCTGCTATGGTTATTTTTTTTTGTGTTTCCATAAATGAATAAAAAACGTTTGTATAAATTGACTTCTAAAAGAAATGATTGACTGTCACAGGAGTGTGGTCACTGCAAACATTGCAGAGGTAGAGGTTACAACAATCATAAGTATAAGTACAACGATGAGTACAAAGGATATGAATGTTTATGTCAAACTTTTGGTGGAGGTGTAAGGAAAAAAAGTAAACGTACCACAGCCAAAAAGTGGGGCTACTATTGACCACGCATTACCCCACTTTCTGACCTAAGTACGTAATACATTATTTTTACGTTAGAAAAATAACTTGTACTGTTGTTACTGCTCGCTCTCTTGATACTTACGATTACGGACATGTAACCAAGGCCTTAATATCCTACTTAAAAAAGTTATTTATAGTTAAAAGATTAAAATTTTCTTTGTTACGTGAGAAATTAGCACTCACTCATAGTAAAATGGCAACGATCTTAGAGACTTCCCACAAGTATGATATTTATCAGCATTGAAATATTGATTTCTCTTCTTCAGTTTATAATCATATTAGCTCTAGCTTCTTATATATGCTTTGTAAATCTTAGGCAAGTAGTTATTTTTTTACAACTTCTTGTGTTTTTAACTTTTTATCAGTTTTAAAGTAATGGAGACTAAGATAGCTAATGTATATATATTGTGTAGAGGTTTTGTTTAAAAACTTCTTACCACATTGTTATAATCATTAGTACTACTATCGCTGTTTTGGCTATTTTCTGAATTTTTATTATTTCTACTTAATATTTTTCAAAATCTATTTTTACCTCATCTCCTTAAGCTGCAACATTAACCAAAAAAAAAAAGAACATGCATCAATACACTATACTCAATATTTTAAACAGAATTATTTTTTTGAAAATATATGTGTGCAAAATTATATTGCACCCATACATGCATGCACACTTCTCTCCATGCCAAGCAAGTTTAAGCTAATGTTAAAGTCATACTTGGTGCCTCTATTATAGAGCGTAGATTACATTAAAAGGACAAACAAAGGAATAGTAAGGGAAAGTAAAGGAATGTTTCATCCTTGATCGCTAGCTGAAACTCATCAGTGTGGCTTGCTAACACGTTCTAGCCATAGACAAGCACAACTAACACTTGCACTGATACGTATTATTATAACGAAGGCAAGATTGATATAGTGAGTAGGAAAAGTAGCATGTATTTTTAATCGTATGCCTGTTATAAATCTTTTTACTTAATCTCCCGAAGCCACTTGCTGATTTATTCGTAGTAAGAACATTAATTAAGACACTAGAATCGATATTTTAAACACAATTATTTATTTGCAGGTGTATGTGTGCAAATTATATTGCAACCATACATGCATAAGCCCATTTATAGGGGTTGAGATTAATTGATTCATTACAGGCATACGACTAAAAATACATGCCAGCTTTTTAACTCACTATGCCAATCTTGCCTTCATTATAGTGATACGTATCAGTGCAAGTGTTAGTTGTTTTTGTCTATGGCTAGATCGTGTTAGCAAGCCACACTGATGAGTTTCAGCTAGCGATTAAGGATGAAACATTCCTTTACTTTTCCTTACTACTCCTTTGTTTGTCTTTGTAATGCACTCCACACTCTATAACAAAGGTACCAAGCATGAGTTAAAAGAGTAGGTTAAACTTGATTGGTATGGAGAGAACTACGTGTGCATGTACGGGTGCAATATAATTTTTACACGTACATATGCAGAAAAACAATTCTGCTGAAAATATTCAGTATAAAATCTCGATTGATGTTATCTCAATGGATAATTGAGCAAGTAGTTTAAGAAGATTAGATTAATTTATCCAAACAGTCTCTGAGAAATATAAAATCGTCATAAATGATACATTATTTCTGACGATTCTTCTGTTTTATTTAGTGCACACTAATAGCTTTAGTTCTCCGCTCGTAACAAAAGTGTGTCAACATTTTTGGCACTAAGAGACTGTAACAAAAAAAGGACATCATCTAAATAGCATGGTTAACAGTAAACAATAAAAATATGTTATAAAAGCTGCTGAAAACTACAGACTTAATGATAAAATCTGAAAAAAAAAGATATTCGCTCGTAAAATACCACAAGTAATCCAGATGTAGCTATCATTTTGAATACAAGCCTACTTATTTTAATTGTCTTCTAGGATAAGAAAAGTAATATTATTGACCTTAAACTCTATCCAATTTGTATTCAAGCTAAGCTATTCATACGAGCTGTAATAACGGAGTTAAAATAATTTTCCAGACATTTTTAAAAGCATTTTTAAGATTTTCCTAGCGTGCCAGTAGTTTCTAAGCTTTATATGCCATGACATACGTCTTGATAAAACAATCCAAAAAAACCATAGCTCACAACACTGACTGCCCCTGAATGCAAATTGTAGGCATACTGTGACGATTTTTTCCAGCCTGTGTGCCTTGGAACTGTATGTCGAGGAACGCTTAGTTAAAATTTCTTTGTACGAAAGAATGGACTCAAAATTTAGTAAATTAGATTTTAAAACTTGGTTCAAGATCTATTATTACAACATGCAACATACATCATAATTATGTCATGCAGTTTTAGATTCTAACTGCCGAAAAATGGCGAAGCACTATACTCGGGAATGAATATGTTTTTGTTAGCTGAAGATCACAATATTTTGATGATATTATACGTTGCTTTTAATTTCCAATATAGCAATATAAATGAATAACTCAATAACCATCAGCACATTCCAAACTAAAAATGGATTTTCAATTGTTCAAAGATGTTTTTCATTTTGTGCTTAACCATAATAAGTTACAAGTTATTAGGGCCTGCCGTATCTGTACAAGAAAGATTTTAACGACTTTTTTGTTTTATGTAAGATAAATAAAACTGTTAAAAGATCTTATTAAATCTCATTATAACTAAAATAACAGTGCTGTTAATAAGAACTCTACTTTGTTCTTACATTTATATCTATTTCTTGGTACACTTGTATAGTCTACATCATAGATTGTTATTTTGAGTAATCTCGGCTTTTTTTTTTTGGATGAATATCAAATACATCAAACTCACCTAATCTTTTACTTTCAAATAAAACTAATTTTTTTATGAAGATACCATTTTTTAAGGGACTTTTTCAATTGATCAGTTAAAATTATTAAAAATCAAACATTCGTGATTTTTGAATTATTAAATTATTGTTTGATTTAAAGAAAATTGGTTTAGTTCGTGATATTTTACATCAAGGTTCTTTTTTTTTTATTGAACTTAAAAAAGTTTACATTTGCTTCAAATATAAAATACTAAGATCTTTAGCCACTTTTGGCTATTGTTTTTTAATGATATCCTTATCATTGACATAAAATCACTAGCTTTGCTGTGTAATATTCTTGTATAATGAACGTTTAATGTACTACCATGGTAACACACTTTTTTTACAACCTGACAAACTTTTTGTTATTCATAACTATTTTACACGTCAGTATTGCGTTGCAGAGCTGATCACTTTGACAATACGTTCATCAGCTTCTGAAAAAATGATACTTCAAAAATATTAATCTACTACTACGATGTACAGCTTTAAAAATTTTTTGGCAGAGAAAGAGTTATAGTATGAATGTTTCATTATAGTTTTGTTCTTTGGAACCAAGACATGTAATTGGCACGTTTTGCCAATCTGCGTATCTTACATAAATTAAATGGTGCAAATGAAACGATCGTATTATTGGTATGTTAATATTAAATTAAAATAAAATGGTATTTATTTCATAAGGTTGAACAAAAGTGACTCCAAAAATTAGTGATTGAATTTAAAAAATGTGTGTGGCCTCTCAGGCCAGTTTAAAGTTTTAACTGCGTCAAGAGTAACAGTAGGCCTATATTTATGGAATCAATATTTAATAATTTATATTTCTCTAAGTGTTGAAAAATGCAAGTAAGTGTAGAGAGTAATCTGTTAATTTACTAAGTATCTAGAAATAGCTAAGAAAAATTAGCTTTGTTCTTTTTAGGATTATTTTATGAGCGTATACACTTCATAAATATATTTTCTGGAACACATTTTTTAGACAGAAGCTCATTGAATATTACAATTTAACGTAGATTCTTATGGGGTTTAGTAATTTAATTGTATTTAAACTGCTATGCAAATAAATCAAAACTCTTTAAAAGCAGGTTATTGATTTTTTGTAGCTTAAAATAAAATTTATTTAATACGAAAAAGAAAATTTTAAAAAATGTTCTTGTTAAAATATTGAGGGATTTACTCCATAAATTGGAAAATGAGCAAACACACCTTAAGAGTTAATGAGATTTAATAGATAAGGAATGTAATTACAACAATACTCAATACAGCCAACGAGAACTGGCTGCTTGCACGCATGACCGCATGCTTCAACGGACAGACGAGATCTATCATGTACCCGT
Organism: Copidosoma floridanum; assembly: GCF_036245765.1. Taxonomy (NCBI): domain Eukaryota; kingdom Metazoa; phylum Arthropoda; class Insecta; order Hymenoptera; family Encyrtidae; genus Copidosoma; species Copidosoma floridanum. The sequence goes on along the minus strand of NW_028321903.1, from coordinate 8,815,115 downwards.
GTTCAAGTGCAAAGCGTCTGCAAATATCATACAACTGCAACTCAGTATGAATATACAATAAACTTATTAATCCTAAAAACTAACGTCCTTTAAATTATACTAGCAATAGAAAACTGTAGCATTTCAACTATACCATTCACTGCTTATGTTGACACTTGACAGTGATAACAAGCCTTTCTAATGGTTAAACGTATTTTTTGTAGCATAATTAATATTTATGTTATTGTTAAATAATATGTTATATTTACTTTATTAAAACTAAATATTTTTACAATAGTTACCCATCTACATAGAGTTCTTGATAAAGGACTTCTCTCACAGTCTTACGCGTTGTCCACAAGGGTGCATACTAACAGATTTCCAGTCCTAACAGTAACAGAGAATATTCCCTATGCGCCAGCTATAAGAGGAGAAAAAAGAACAACAGCAGAGCTCATAATGTGAGGAAATTGCAGACTTGAACGATTTTTTTAAGACTCAATGCACTATTTATCATCCATTAGAGTGTATCTCAACCACTTCCAGTTGTCAGATATTGTATACTGTAAAAAATTTTAACAAAAATATGACGTAAGCTTACTGGAAACATCTTTTAGGAACGCTCATTAAATTTACTTGATGCACTTTTAATTAATATTTAGTAATATTTAGCAATCCAAATTTAGAACACTGCACACCCTTTGAAATCAGAGGCATCATCCGCTTCCTAGAAACTCGGAAAGCTCCTGGCAGTGACGGTATCGCCAATAGCGTCGTGAAAATCTTTCCTTAAAAATTCATCACGGCAATTTGCAACATTACTAACGCCATGATGCGCCTTCGTTATTTCCCAATTGCGTGGAAGGTGGCTACGGTCATCTGCCTTCTGAAGCCAGGAAAACTCCGATAGTCTCATCCACAAAACTTCACCGCGATAGCTTTCCTAGATGTACAGCACGCCTTCAACAGAGTTTGGCACGGAGGCCTCCTGTACAAACTTATTTAGTTAGGTTTTCCACACTATCTCATCGGCACCATCAAATTCTACCTATCGGACATATTCATCCACGTTAAAGTAGGCGGCTACCTCTCTGACCCCCGTCCAACAACCTCTGGAGTCCCCCAAGGCTTCAAACTCTCACCCACCCTTTTCAAAATTTTTTGCCACGACCTGCCCCAGCGCGAAAACATCAATATGTACGTCTATGCAGACGACGTCGTGATTAGCTGCACATCAAAACAACACTCTCGGTGCACCACCTTTCTAAACGAGCATATCATCAATCTCCATAACTGATATGGTCTTTAAAAACTAGTCATAAATGAGGCAAAGACTATAGTCATGCTCGTCTCTTGGAAAAATCCAAGGAAGAAACTGCAGAAGATAAAGGTCAACGGAGTAAAAATTGACTGGAGCTACTCCGCCAAGTACTTCGGCGTAACGCTAGACCGTCGACTCACGTACGTTCGGCACATCAACAGTACCCGTGGTAAGGCATACGGAGCCTTCGTGCAACTAAAGCCCTTCTTCAACAACATAGCAGTCTCCCAGAATACCAAGCTGTGCACCTTCAACGCCAACATCAAAAGCATTAGCACCGACGCGATACCAACGTGGGGTACTGTAAAGGGAAACCGACTACAGGGCATCCAGGGCCCTTCCATGAAGATACTAAAGTCAGTCCTGGGTATTCCATGGTACATCAGGAATGCCCAGATTATCAAGAAGTTTAACATCGTTCCTCCAATACAAGCAGCCCCCGTCCTTGCATCTAAAATCCGCGCCTACATTACGGACTACCCAAACCCCACCATTGCCGCTCTCACGAACCTCCAACCCGGGCGCTTCGACCTTATACAATGTCCATGCGCTCCTGCACAGAACCCCGAGGATCCTTAATATACTCTAGGTCTTCAATCCTCCCTGCTTCCATTGGATGCATCTCCATGATTTCGCTGAAACAAACACGACTTCAATTCGTACGCTCCCTTCAGAAGCACCCTTTTATCCGCCGTATCCTGTACGGTCTCAACACTTACATTAATCACAAGTACTCCTCCAAATACATAATACCCAGTGGACTCACACATTCACACATACACATACAATTGCAGCAAATTTAAGCTTCTCTAACTCTATTTTGGTGCAAGCCAAGATTCGAACTTCACCCAGATGCGTAAGGGCTCCTCCTCTCATCCCTTTGAGAGCGAGCTGGCCTCCAAAATTCTCCGTTATTTTCCTTCTTCATTCTTCTCCAATACCCTTTTGTCTTCAAGGGGAGTGGTCCTCATGGACTTGTCCCATGCGGGGAGGTTAGTTTTTTATCGGTAGGCACACTGGATAAATCCGACACTACCACCAGATAAGCTGGGGTAGTATCTATGAAGATCTTCTCCTCCCCGCTCTATCAAAAAAAAATAAAAATAGAATAAAACAAAATAAAATAAAAAAAATAAACGCTCTTACGATAAATATTTCATTTTCATACTCAAAATACATTAAGCAAAACTACATAAAATTTATCGTACATGATTATTAATTTTTGAGTAATGTACTTAAATATCAAGTATTTGATTTTTTTATGTACAAGTATTAAATTTATTCTCATTAATGGAAATTGATGCCTTGCTTGGTAAAAACATCTTTTAGAAACGCCCAATACACTTATTTAATGCATATGTCATTATTATTTAACGCAAAATAATAAATTTCGTGTTGACAAATTTTTATGATTATGATTGATATTTTATCTTAGTCAACATTTCATTTAGAGCAAGTGTAATAAAAATTTTGGTACAACAGAAATGTATACATAAAATCATGAATACAAAAAGGCAAATCTAACCTTGCTCTCTCGTAAGAGACAATGTTAACATGTCAATATTTCATAATTTTTTCTTGAAAATTTTTCCTAGTAAAAAATCTGAAAAAATTCATGTGCACTCCTTACATGCTCAAGTATAACATATTTTTTTTTTCGAACGTTTTTCTATTTTGAACTTTTCTTCCAAACCTCCTTAAGTACATTACATACATTTTCAAGCTCTTACAATAAATATTTCATTTTCATACTTGAAATGTATTGAGTAAAACTACATTGAACTTATCGCACATAATTATTAATTTTTGAATAATGTACTTACATATCAAGTATTCGATTTTTTATGTAAAAGTATTAAATTTGATTGTCATCAATAGCTTTAAAAATGTATTTTTAAAATTGTTAATACAGTTGAAGTACATTACATACATTTTTAAGCTCTTACGATCAATATTTTATTTTCATAGGTAAAACTTATTCAATGAAATCAATAAAATTTACAATACATAATTATTAATTTTTTAGTAAGATGCTTCAGATATGTATTGATTTTTTTCAAGTACGGATGTTAAATTTTATTAGAAAATATAATTTGATACCATATGTAATGTAACTACTTTTTATGATTGTTCATTAAATCAATTTAATTCATGAATTGTTTGTATTGCATACAATTGATTGCAGTTTAATAAATATTTAGATATCGTATGTATTATACCATAAAATTATTGCGTATGTTCTGTATTACAGTACGTATAGAACTCGCATGCTCTGTGTATTGAAAATTAAGACTGCTTGTATTTTTCACATGCATATATCTCGATCGTTTCAAAGAAATCCGATTCTAAATGAATAGAAAAAGTCTGTCCAGATCACGCATTTAATTAATTTGATATGGTCGTCGTAAGCGCATGACATTAACGTATGAAATTATATTTTCTAGCAATAAAATTTTTTGTACTTCACTACTTAAGTACAGTGCTGCCGTATAAAATTTTCGTGCACCGCATCGAAAATTAATCTAGTATTAAAGTGCGAACTTTTTTATGTCAGTTTTATTTTACGATGATCATATAGTTTTCTTTAAGTTGAAATCACTTAGAGTGTGTATTCATCACACGTTGCATGATTTAATACTTTTGACTCCTTTAATCCTAATCATAAATAATAATGCAATTGACGCTAGTAGTTTTATTCATGGTGTAAGGTAAAAATAACAATATGCATTAGTAAATAAGAAACACCAATACACAATTTTTATTAGATTGTGTAACAAATTTACGTCATTATTTATATCGTTGATTCTTATTACAGAACAAATTAACTTATAATCAAAATTTTATATCAATATTTATAATTAAGTTTTTTTTATGTTTTGATCTGTTTGCAAATGTTGTACGTAAAAATCTTGAATAAAATTTTGAAAAAAAAATATATTAAAATTAAATTAGTTTTTTTAACTTAATTTTGATGAAAATTCAGCCAAATTGTGAGCAAGATAGTATCAAAAAAAATTAATTCGTTTCTTTTTGGAAGACTCAGATCCTTTTTTACGGAATAAATTGAAGAAACTCTCTGTAAAAAATTATGCAATTAATTTAAGTTTTAGTTATCTTCAAAATTCGTATAATAAAATTTAAATGTTAATAAAAAAAAGTACCTTTGGATTAATTCTCAAGTTAATTCCACTTTAGGGTTGTATGCAAGTCCAAATACATAGTAACAGAGAAACGTTACAAGAAGTACCGTTAAGAAATCAGAACATGTTATCAGTTCCATATCGTTGAAAGTTACGCAGAATTCTGCTATTTCGTCATATAGAGAAGAGCCTGTAAGGTTATAAGAGATCGAATCAGTAAATAAGAAGTACTAAGGCACCTGCATTTTATACGATGATAAATTACCTCTGACGATTAAGAGAGGGTGAGCTGATTCAACCTGAGTAACATCAGATTCATCCTGAAAAATAAGAATAGCTAAGATAAATTAAAGACAATAACAAATAAAAAATCTTCATAAGTATATTTTAACGAATGACGCTGGTTAGATGCCTTAATAACATCATTTGTACTATAACCGAAGCGACGAGTTAAAAAAATAATAATAAGTAAAAATAGCAACGAATGAAAATCGTTTAGAAATTACAGTTAAAATCTACGGCATTCTATTAAGAACTTACTATAGACATTGAATGGTTACATTGATAACGTAGCTGTTTTGTTCCAAAAACTGAAGTTTTATTTTATTTTTAAGGATTGCTATTAAAATCAAACGTAGCTCCCTAGTAAAGCATCCTGCATATTTTTTAATTCAAAGAGTATAAAATAAAATAATCTGTTTCAATTTTTAGATTATATGTATTAATGAATAAATTTTAAATTATAATAAATTGATTGGTGTTTTCGCGGGTTCAGCACCAACTTTCTTCTTAGCATTATAAATTGGAAGCTGTAAGATGCTGATTCCACTACTCAACTCTTTATCCCCGACTCTATCTTGAAAGGTAAATATATCTCCTAATATAACTTAAAGGTAAGGTAAAATTAACTCGTTCATTGTCAGGCTACATTCAATTTAAACTATTTCAGTCAGTTTCATTAAGTATAACTAGACTTCGTCGTAAGGGCTTATTATTTTATTTATAAGAAGTAATAGAAGAAGTTGAAAAAATGTCCAAACTTGACATGCACCGCCTTGTATTCTTTTCGAATTTTTTTTAAATAAACATGGCTTATCTCGTTTGCCTTTAACTGAATAATTAAAATTTGTTATTTTACAATTTAAATATTCGGACGTAAGCCATTTTTAAAAATAAAAAAATCACTGAAAAATTGTAGATCATATGCGACTACCTCCTCGAGTAGGTCGTGACCTATACAAGGAGGCAGCCCAGGTACACACATGTGAAAATATGTTAACTGATTAAAAGGTGAATCAAATTTAATTCCTTTATCATCATTATTACTGTGTAATGCATCATGGTAAGATTTCGCAGATCTAAGTTCATAAATTAAATGAAATACATCATTAAAATCAAATTTATCTCTAGAGATAGGACAGTATCTACAAAATTATTTAGCTTTACTGAAATTTTCGTAAAAACCACCTAAACCATGACTGCCTTAATTATTTCCGCAAATAAAAACAACCGAACCCTTTACGAATTTTCCATTAATTTTAATGCCTTTGTCTTCAAGTATTTTTAAATCTTAAACAATTTTATCATACACCTTTACTATATTAAAATCAACTTCTTTACAAAGTACAACTAATATTATTAAATCTGCTTAATAACGACGATGTTTTACAACATTTCCTAAAGCAAGATATATACCAACAATTTTATGCTTTTTCTTAGCAGATCCAATCGGATTAACTATTTCAAAAGCATCTTCATACAAGATAACTTTTACAGCATTAGGATTATTTTAAAAGAACGCATTATATTAAAAGTAGAACCATCTGTGAAATCTGTATTAAATTGTGTTTTATTATTCAGGGCACTATGATATAACTGGTGTTCCAAAGATTTGTCTGTACAAAAACTTTTAAGCGTCTCTAAAATTAGAATACAAGCAAAGAAAGTCTCTTTTTCAATTTTGATAAAAATTAGCTTAATGTAAGAGATATTTTCTCGGTAAAATTTTTTCGGTAAAAACAGTACTTAATCTCAAACTGCTCCTTGCTATTAAGTTGTTACAAATATCTGGGTTTGTAGTTACATCTGTCACTAATGTATCAGAACCTTTATCTTTCAAAATATTATACAATTTATCAAGAAATTTATTGTTTTCTGTTTGATTTAATTCAACTATTTCTTCTATAATATACTGCACAGTAGTTGCATGAATAAAATATTTACATTCAAGTTTCAAATAAAACTGAGCCATTTTGTTAATTAACAAAACTTCATTCATATTCTAGGAACTGTTTCCAGCAAAATTCGATGTAAGTTTTTGATTCAATTGTTTTTTGTTCTTGTCTTTAGGTTCCACTAATTGATTAATATGTGTATCATCAATTTCGATTAAATTATCAGTAGTCGGCTCTTTATGGGGAGGCATATCTACTTCCCCACCCGTGAACTTACTGTGAACCTTCGACATATGACTACAGAAAGAAGATAGAACATTATATGTTCGTGTGCACTTTATATAGGTACATTTAACTGTTTTTTTTTTTTTAGGACGAAGTTCTTTATGGCACGTGCTTAGGTGGCTGGAATTTTAAAAACGACAAATTTTTATGAAACAGAAGTTGCTTACCGGAAGTCTCTTTCTCCTAATTTATTTTATTTCCCCCCTTAACCCGTCACCCTCAACGCCTGTCCATTACGCACTTCCCCTAACCCTCTCGCTTCTAACCGTGCTGCCTAGTCTCCTACACACCTCCTCTCATCACTTCACATTTTTCCTCCCCCATCATTTCCCTTCACTCTACACCATCAAAGTACACACACCAAGTAATTAATGTTTTATTCAATCATAATTTATTTTTCCCCACAATAATTTTTATTCAACTATAAATTTTTTCTTCTACAATTCTAAAAAAGAAAAAAAAAAAGAAAAACAGTTTCCAAAGAAATTTGAACCGCTGACCTCTTACTTTCTGGCGTTTTTTAACAAAACCAGGCAATTAGTATATTTTAGCAAAGTACTCTTCCAATTTATAATGAAATATTTATTTCTACGTGCTCAGTTTGCTTCTTTTACAATAAATAAATAAATTTTCTACAATTCTTTCATATTTTCTTAAAATTTTCAAAAATAATAAAAAAATGTTTGTATTGTGCAAAGACAACAATTAATTTTTATTGTACTTTTTCTTTTAAAATTCATCCATTTGTGATTGAAGTGATTTTTTCACTTAAGGACGTTTTCCTTATAGTTTGTGGGAGAAAGTTCAGAGAAATGACAGGAACACTAATGTATACAGTGTAGCTATTAATTATTTTTCTTATGTAGATGTATGTATGTATATATACATTTCTCTCATGTACGAGCTTATATACATGCTTTCACGCACACATCATCTCCTCTTTTTACATTTATTTATAATTTAATCTGTGGGTCTATATTAAAATTGAATAGGTTTTTCTCAAAGGAATCTTTTGTACCCAAAACATAAAGACATTTCTACAAATCGTATACATGAAATTTGATGTAATTTTTCCATATGGTTCCATGTTGAACATATATTTTTTTCAATGTTTCATGTATAAAATTATGATACAGTCAAACAAGCTGCAATGATAGTGTGTACTTTTTATGCTCCCACAATATACGTTTAACGTTTGAATAAAATCTATCAAAAAAATCTATGTGTAATGAACATCCTAAAGGGACATTCACTGACATGTCTTACTACACTATTGAAAAAAACTAAAAACAACAACAGGATAATTTTCCTTAATTTTTTGTATACAATTATATTTTGGGTACTAAATATGGACGGAAACTAAGTGTGGGATCGTACGTGATGGATGTAAACGTGACGTTACAGATATAATCAGAGTAGGCAGTAGAATGTTCTAAAATCACGGGAAGATTCAAAGAAAGTGTACAGTGTTGTACTGGCCAGACTATACATTTTTTTTATTCTACTGTTCCGTAATGTATTGTTAATAATCGTCAACTTGATATCGTCAATCGTCAATACGTTGTTGGAAGGGAAATTTATAGGAATCTCGTTGGTACTTCGGCGTTAATTTGTTGGTTTTCTTTTTTTTTTTTTTTTTTTTTTTTTTTTTTTTTTTTTTTTTTTTTTTTTTTATGATTCGCGAATGTTTGGTTTTTTTTCTCTGGATACATGTATCTGGGTCAGACAATACAAGGGTTTTTGACTTTCCTTTACGTTGTCATAATTGAGTTGTTGTTTTTTTTTTTTTTCTCTGGTGTGTGTCTCTTCTGCCCTGGTAATACCAGAATTCACTAATAGTATTGTGTAGTGTTTCTGTAGCAGGGTTGCTCCATTGTTCTGGCAATTAATGTCTTATGTTTATTGTGGGTTTTGAGGAATTTTCATCACAGGTGTCCGCTTAGAATGTTCTGGCTTCGTTTATGAGACTGATGACTTGTATTATAGGGTTTTTCCAATGTAACACGTATGTATGTATATGTTTTTTTTTTGTTATTTTGTTGAGAACTATCCCCTGTAGGCTCTGCAATGTTGTATGACCATGCATGTAGATGCCACTGTTATTGTCATGGTGAAATGCTGTTTCAGATTTAATTGTGATTTTGATTCCTTATACAGTGGCGGAAATCTTATCTTATCTGGCTTCCAACTAAATGTGTGTGACTATTTCCCTTGTTCAGTTTTATTTTAGTCTTGTTATGTAACTGAATCTCCAGAATTTTCAGTAGTTGTTGTCATCCTCTGATAACCGTTGATTTTGATAGTAGGTAAGGAATCTCAGGATTGGCTATGAATAGAGTACTTGACGGATTATAGCTGAGTGCGCGATTGGTAAAAATTTTTTAATTGCAGATGTATTTCTTGATAATTGAAATCAACAAAATCTGAAAATAAGACTTTTTTTTTTTTTGTTAAAACTTTGCATGTCTTACGTCCTTTAAAATTCACTAATAACACTGTTCTGAAGTGCGTCACATGTAATCGTAATTGTACTTGTAATTATTTTGTTATTAAATCCTTTTTTTTTTGTTGTATTGTTAACAATGTTTTACTTTTGATTGTTTTTTTTTCTTATAGAAAACAATGATAATTAATATTATTTACCTATTCATTATTATTCTCATTATATTTTTCTATGGTTTCGAGTATAAACATATAATATTCTTAATATAAACAATATTTCATATTGGTTTTTTTTTTGACAATGCCTGTTCTTTTTAAGGGTTGCAAAATACAATGACTCTATCTTTTATCCTATTACTCATTTTTCTTTAAGTTGGATGTTGTACAGCAAAAAAAATTTTACATAAGTATACTCTTCTCTTTCTTAAATTTTTTTTTTTCTTCGCCTTTATTTTGCGCGTGCATCCGAAGGTCATAACGAGAAAAAGTTCTTTTTTTTTGTATTTTATCGATATTATTCCTTTAAATAAGGGGGGTGTTAATTGTCTGAATGTCCGTTGGTTACGTAGTTACTAGTTATTTTATATTTTCTTGTCATATAATTTGTTGCTTTCTCTCGCGGCTCGTCCGAGGGCCGCGAATAAAAGAAAAAAAATATTTTTCCTATAACTTTTACTCGTTTGTTCCTGCGTATCCCGTCTTCCTACACTATACTATATGTATATGCTCGATTTACCGTTATTAAATTCTACATTACTTTTCTCTTATTATTAATACTATTCTGATCACTATTATTATTACTATATTATCGTTACCGTTGTTATTATTATGTTGTTATGTCTTGATTTTTAATTAAGGAGTGTTAGTGATTTCTTAAGTGATCCCTATTATTCCGTTGGCTCTTTCGTGTTCGGTCACCCTGTGTATGTATTGTTATTCGTCTCGGTGCTTCCGGGTTTGTTGTCGTTCCATTCCCTGTAGTGTTGTTCCTATTTTGTCCGTCCATAAGCATTCTTGCCACCTTCAGTGCTACTGGGCCTCCCCATTTTAGAACTCCGAATGATCCTGCAGCCGTTCCCAGCAATATTTCCGCTATCATCCATGCATACTCTTTCCATTCTGTCAGTTCTTCTTTTACGTGTGTCATTTCGCGTATGCGTTGTATTAGATCTGTCAATTTCGGGCCCGTCTTTATTATGTCCTCGGGTCCGTGTTCCTGACCCCCTAGTTCTTGTAGCCCGTCTCTTTTTATTACTGTCCTCATCAGCTCCATCATTTTCTCTTTTCCCTCCCCTTTTATTCGTTGTAATATTTCTTTTAAATTTAGATTTGAATTTTTAATTTGCAATATTTGGTTTTCTCCATCCTCTTGTCCTGGTTCTAATCTAGTTTCGTACGTTTGGCCCATACAGTTTCTCGCTAGATTTATTACCCCTGCGTCGGTTATCTTTATTGTCTCGTGTTCCGTATGTTCGCATTGTATATGTACTTTCTCTTTCCTTGTTGTGCTGAAAGCATGCTGATTTCACGCATGTAGGCGTGTCCAGTACGTTCCTTTTAGCTTAGCTAGTATTATTGGGCAATCCTCTGGTTTCTCTATGGTTTCCTCAAGTATTAATCGTACCTCACAGGGGTGATCCTCCTCTACCTCCTGTGTTGGTTCTACATTCGTACATATGTTTATTTTTCTCAGCTTTTTGCATCGTTTGGCTGTCTCCTTTGATACTGGTGTAAACCTTTTTTCACTCGTGCTGGCTGCAATATATTCATAGGTTGGTTCAAGGTATGCGACTACATCTGTTATATTTATTCCCTCTTGTACCGCTGGTAGTGGTAATATTCTGAAAAATTCTAATTTTTCCCTGGTCACTAGTGGTAATTCAATGTAGTATATAATTTTTTTGTTCAATGCTATTGTCACTATTTCCGAAAGCTCTGCTATTTCTTCCTCTGTTGTGTTAGTTTCCCCTGGGAACCTGAGATTCGGTCTGAATTGTTTTGCTAGTATTTTTACTTCCGATAATGCCTTTAAGGCTGTCTCTGGTAAGTGTGAAGTGCCTCGGCTTGCTAGGTATACTATATCCGTCGCTGTTTCGAATCTCACCACTAGTTCGTCGGACAGTTTCTCGAATTCTCTTATTATTTTTGATGTCCTATTGTACCTATTTATAAGGTCTGTGAACATTTTCAGTCCTTCCTCCGTTATTTTTCCCGCTTTATTCTCTAGTTCTTCTATCACTTGTAGAACTTTGTCGTGGTCGCCGAATGTTGCGACTCTTATCTGTTCCTTCAGATACTTTGTTGTGTCTGTCGTTCGTGTCCAGTTCGACTCCATTAGTTTTCGTATTTTCTCCTTTTTTTCGTCTGTTATGTGCCCCTGGAGTAATTGTATTCCAGGTTGGTTATTTCCGATCTTTTGTCCTACCACTGCCCTGTATGCTATTTCCATTTTTTGTAATGCTACCGATACCTTGTTTGCTGTGTGTTCTATCCGCCCTTCGCACTCCTCCTGCTTCTTTATGGTTACCCTGCATTATCATCTCATTTGCCTGCTTGCTTTAAGGAATGTATGTGTCTCTTCCGCTAATTGGGCCCAGTCTACGTACCATATTACCCTCCATGTCGTTGCAACCGGTTGGATTGAGCCTAAGTCCTCTACCAGAATTTTGGGGTTTCTTTTAATTTATTCTATTTCTCCTGGTCGATCTTTTGCTGGAGCAGCCCTTAAACACAAACGGCCGTTTTTCTTATGTGCGGAGGTATCTTCTTTTTTTTTTTTTTTTTTGTTAGTGTTGTTTTCAGTTTGATGCCCTTCCGCATTACTAACAACGAGGGCGCTTGCTTTGGTCAGATTGATTGCTCAGTTATGTTAAATATAAAATTAAGGTTGTTGTTTTTCCTATCGATTTTTGCTTTGCCTAATTTTTTCTTGGTACTTACTTCTCATTTTTATTCTACCGGTTCGGTTTAGGTAGCCCTTCGCACGCCTGTTTGCTTTATTTTCATTTATTTTAGATCCTCGTTTTTTTTCGTGTTATTGTATACTTGTGAGTACGTCGGCCTTTAGTGTGTTTTCCTTAGTGGTGCGTCCGGGGGCCGCGAAAGAGAGAAGGGGAACAGGGTTTACTTTTAGTGACTACTGCCTGTGCCTGTTGATTTTGATCTCGTAGGGGGGGGGTGTGCGATTTTATGTATGTAGTTGTGTTATTTCTCTGTGTGTGTGTGTGTTTTTTTTTTTGCCCGTGTAAGGGTCACGAGCAAGAAGCGCGTGGTTATTCTGTACTATCTTGCTCCTATTTCCTTCTCGTTTTGCGGTGTATTCGGGGATTTCAATATGCATGCTTTTTTAATTTTGTCCACATGTGCTACGCGTATTTCGCTGTCCCTTTGTAATTTTACATTGTTGTTTTTGTAATCTATACCTGTTATCTCGTATGGCCCCTCGAATTGGTTGTCGTACTTCCCTTTGGACGGTTCTTTTAATACATATACCATTTCCCCTTCCATGAAGAACTTTGTGTTGAGTTTCTTGTCGTAGTAGAATTTTAATTTGTACTTATTTTGTGTCTGTGTCATTGCTGCTAGCGTTCGTAGTTGTGTGAGGTTCTCTGTTATTTGTTCTAGCAGTGCCGTATACGTATGTCCTTTTTCTGGCTGTTTAAAGCTTGAGGGAAGTTTTGCACGTTGGCCGAATACTAGTTCGTATGGGGAGTATCCTGTGCTCTCATGCTCTGATGTGTTGTATGCCAGTGCGCACAGTGGTAATACTTCGTCCCATTTTTCAGTCTGGCTGACGTATGCTTTCAAATATTCCGTCAAGACGTGGTGCATCCGTTCGATTGCGCCATTGCTTTGGGGGTGGTAAGCTGTGCTCCCAATTTTTTTGACTTTAAATAGTTTCGCGAATTCCTCCATGGTTTTGTTCATGAAGTGTGTCCCCCTATCCGATAATAATTTTTCTGGGGCTCCGAAATACGCTATAAATTTGTCCGTTAGGGCTCTTACTGTTTCCTCTGCTGTTGCTTTCTGTACGGGGGCTAGTATTATGTATTTGGTTAGCCAGTCCTGTATTGATAAGATGTGTGTATTGTTGTGTGCCGATTGTTTGTTTATCGGTCCGTAAAAATCCATCGATATCTTTTCGAATGGTCTACTCGGAGTGTCCGTAATTATCATGGCTTGTTTTGTTTTTATTCGCACTAACTTTTTTGTTTGGCATGACGGGCAGCCGAGTATGTACTGTCTTACGTCTGGTCTCATATTTCGCCAATAGAAATCCTTTGCTATTTTGCTATATGATTTGTTGATACCACGATGCCCGCCTACAGCCGATTCGTAATATTCTTTTATTAGCTTATACCTTTGATCTACCGGCGGTACCACTAATATGCTTGTATATAAAGTAGCGCTTATCTTTATGTCTTTGAGGATTTCTTCGAATTGTTCGACCATGTATGTCCATTTGTTAAGATTCAGTATCGCTAGATCTCTTACCAACCCAATTGTTTTAAGTTTGTTTACCATTACTAGCGATCTAAGGGCCATTACGCATTTCCTTATGTCAGATTTCAGTGCTGTATCTTCAAAGTGAGCTTTTGCGTACATCCGAATAACGCATACTTTTCTTATTTTGGATTGCATGACGTCACCCACTGCTTTTGTCTCGTTATTCATGACTGCTGGGTTAATATGGCCCCGCTCGTACAATGCGTCGATGGTCTCCGTGCCCGGGACGTCGTCCGTTATTGTAACAAATGCAAGGTTGTCGATATACCTGAATGGGTGATCTTCGACCTTTTTTATTTTTTGAAACGGGGTAGGTTCTGAGCCGTCCTGCGGGACCCATAAAGGTATGTTGCGTGGTAATCGTGTTCTACATACCCTATATTTTTCCATTATGCCCATCTTAGCCACGATTCTCTTTTCCTCGCCACAGCTCTCATCACTTTCCTCTATCAGCGCTTTGTTTAGGCCCTGGTTGCTATCTAGTGAGAGAGAGTCTCGTTTAGTATTAGTGTTTAGTGGTGGTGGAGGTTAAGGCGTGATCATGCTGCGTTCTTCATCTGTCTGCTCTCCTTCTTCCTCCCTCTCACTCTTTTCCTCACTCTCTGTATCCCGTGCATCCTCTTCATCGTTCTCTTCGTCTTGTTCGTTTACGGCGTGGTCGTTGCTATCTCCTTCAAAATTTCCCTCTATGTTATCTCGAGGTTCCTGAGTATTGGAATTATCGTTTTGATTCTCATTATTATATTTGGGTGAGTGATTGCCGCTAGTTCCTTCTACGAGGGCTTGATAGTATTGGTTTCTGAGATGCATGTGTTTAGATTCTTCGTCTTTCCCCCCCATAAATTTGGTATACTATCTTATCGGGTGATACTTGTAGGTGTATACATATGTTTGCTTCATATTCTTGTGAAAATATAAAAGCACATTCTCCGTCGCCGAATTCATGGCTGCTATTTAATATTTGTTTGGTTCCTTTTGAGTCCTTACATTTATTTATCCATTCTGACCCACGTGGAATTTTTTTGAGCTCGTCTGTTGATTCTGTCAATCCGGATAGAAGTTTTAGGCAATGGAACAGACAGCTTCCGTCTCTAGGGACATCGATCGTTATTAGCTGTCTGTAAGGTTCTGCGCATTGGGTCCCTGATACTCGGATCTTTGCATCCTCTTCTTCGTTCATTGCGGTTGGTGTGCTATCGCTTTCCCATACATCGATTCTTATGCCCTCTTTTCCTTTAATGTCTTTCTTCTCAACGTCGATTGAGACCTTTGCTCGGAATCGATTGGTTGATTCATTAAATATTGACCTTAAATTGGTAATTTGACCTTTGTTATTACTATCCTTATCGTTTCTGCCATTGGGTACCTGTGTATCTGGTGTTTGTTGGCTCTCGTGTTTGTTCGGTGCCGTTCGGCTTCGTTCGGTCATTTCCGTCCCCCACTCATCTACTTGCTGTCTACCTTTGGCTCTACTCTCTCTCTGGTCATGTACCTCTTCTTTATTTTCCAATTTCCCTTCGCTTTCTTTGTCTCTGTCAGGTGTTTTTGCTGCTTCCCCTGTTGCTTTCCTAGCTCTCCGCTCTCCCTCTTTCTCCGCTCTTTCTGCTGCCTCGCTATTCCACGCTAGTTAGTAACCCCAATGTTTTTCTTGCTCGTAATCCCTCTGCGTTGTTGCCGGTGTATCACAATGCGCGATAATAATTTCCTTTGAGTTGTGCGGTTGCTCGGCGGTGATAAAAAAATCTGCGATTTTCCTATGTAGAGTATCTAACTGTCGTTTACGGGTTCTGTGTTGTGTTTTCTCTGCTACACCCTTGTTGAAAAATAGTGTGCTCGTTGTTTTTACCCCTTTTTCCATATTTTTTCTTTGCACATGTATGCCAGTTTATTGTCCGCTGGTCCTTGCGACAGAATTTTTTCTTCATCGTTTACCGCTGTGAGGGTGTTTTTATCTGCCTTATCTTTTAGTTTTTCCGTCCTTTCCCGTTCTGATCCTGTGTCTGTACTACTGTAGTTGTGGGTACTTGATACCTGTTCGCTTTCTCTAAGTTTTCTGGGCTTCTTTTTAATTGCCTTCTCGTCTGACTCATCTGAGTCAGACGTTTCAATTTTTACTTTCCTGTTCTTTCGTATTAGATTCCTCTGTCTCTTTGTACGCATTTTGTATATTCGTGCTGGTGGTGCATTTATGTCTTCGTTATTGTCCCTTTCCTGTGTTTCCGCAAGCTCATACAGCTCCCGGCGTGGTAGTTCTGGGTTTTCTTCCCCTTCTTTGAGTACTGGATTGCGAGAAAGAGCATCCGGTGCTTTATTTTTCTGTCCAGGTCTATAAACAATATCAAACTCATATCCACGGAGTTCTGCTTTCAATCTTGTGAATCTTAAGTCCGGTTTCTTTGATGTGTGGAAATGTTTGAGTGGTTCATGGTCAGTTATGACTGTAAATTTACGACCGAACAAATATGGCCTTAATTGCTCCTTGGCGTACACTATCGCCAATAATTCCTTGTCGTATGTCGGATATCGTAATTCACTGACCTTCAAGCATCTGGATTCATATTCGCAAGGGTGATCTTTGCTATCTTTTCCTGGCTTAAAATTGCTCCGATAGCGTAGTCGGATGCGTCGGATGTTACGATAAAGGGTTCGTTGATGTCTAGAGCTCTCAGCACTGGCTCACTGCACAGAGCGTTTTTAAGTTTTGTAAATGCATGTTCTTGTTCCTCTTTCCATTTAAATTCGGCTGTTTTTCTTGTAAGCTTTGAGAGAGGTTGGGCTATTTTTGCGTAATCCTTGATGAAGCGTCGATAGTTCCCTGCCAACCCGAGAAATTGTTTCATTTTCCTCGCATTTGTTGGTTTAGAAAAACTTTTTACTGCTTCAATTTTTTCCGGATTTGTTTTGATCTGGCCGTTGCCTACAATATGACCGAGCACTTTCGCTTCTTTTCTAAGGAATTGGCATTTTCTTGGCTCTATTGTGAGGTTTGCATCGGCTTGCCGTTTTAAGAGCCTTTTGAATCTTATCTCGTGTTGTTCCAAGTTTTCTGCGAATACCATGATGTCATCCATATATACCTCTATCTCCTGTCCTTGTAAGCCTGCTAGTGCCAGTGTTATCACTCGCATGAATGTACTCGGCAAGTCTATGCATCCCATCGGCATTTGTTTATATTGGTAGTGTCCGTTTGGTCCTGAGAACGCAGTTTTATGAGCGTCCTCCTCGTGAATCTCTACTTGGAAAAACCCGCTCTTCAGATCTACCACGGTTATATATTTTGCAGCCGCTAAATTTTCCAAAATTTTATTCTGGAATGGCAGTGGATAGCACGTACCAACTGTTATTTCGTTCAATAGCCGGAAATCTGTTACGACCCTCCAGCGTTTTTCTTCGTTTGGTCCCACGTTTTTCGGGACAATCCACATATTTGAGTTATATGGGGATGTCGATGGCTCAATTATTTGTTGCTGCAGTAGTTTATCTATTTCTACTTGCATCTGTTCTTTTAGTTTTATTGGATAGCGTATCCTTCTGGCGACTATTGGCTTCTCTGTTGCCGTTGTTATTCGATGCTTAAGTAAGTTTGTAGCTTTTAGTGGCTCGCCATCGAGGCCAAATACGAATGGATTGTACTCTATGAGGCTCCGGATGTGGTTTAATTCTTCCATGTTACAGCCAGATGTATCGACGATTTCCATTATTTTGCTTACTCGAGCCGCTATATCCGATTTCTTAATATCTTTGAAATTTTCGCTGTTGTTCTGTATATCCTCATTATTTTTACCGCTTACGGCATTTCTTTCTTTCATAATTTCATTGTTTTTCACCTTTCCGTCTGAATTTTTAGCGTTAAAAAGCCTAATCATGGCTTCGTTTAACCCTTCAGCGTCGTCCCCAGCGATGCTGAATGGTTCCGCCCCTTGTCTGGTTTCACATTCAAAAACATTTACTTCTGGTACTGGCACGTCAATTTGTTTGTCTGATATGTTTATAATTTCCGCATATATCTTTGAGTTTTTATTTTCTCCTATAAAATTTCCGAATAAGATTCCCTCCTTTATATTTTGTAGAGGGACCCAGCCGACTTGTACGTGGCTGCTCTCATCTTTTATACGCGCAAATATTATTTTCCTCGATTTTGCGGGGATTTTAAAATATTCTGGTTTTAGTAATGGGATTCTGATGTCTTTTAATTCTAAATAATTTTCTTTGGCGCTTATAAGGCCATTATACAACTTAAAAGCGTCCCAGCCAATAATGCCTTTCATTTCTATTGGAAAGGTATCGGGGACTACGTGCAGATTCATTTTTATACCGTTAAGAGGTATTTTAGTCCTCCCTAACGTGCAGCGTGCTCCGTGTGTGACGCCAGTTATTAGGACTTTTTCTCTGCTCTCTATATGCGTGTCGGTAGTGAGACAGCATTCTTTTATAATTGATACCTCGGCACCAGTATCCGCGTAAAATTTTGCTTTATAAGATTGCAGCTGATTGCTATTTAATGTTACTAATGGTGGTGTGCTTCCAGTACTTGATATATTTACCCTGCGGAGAGGTAGGTTCATGTTTTCATGGATTATTTCTTTACCAGCTAAAGGGCTACTAGTTATAAATTCTGTTTCAATTCTTTTTTCTTTGTGAGAATTCTCAGCCTTTTGAGAAGCCTGTTCGGAGTCTGTTTCTAACGATACTTTAATTGTTTGATTTTTCATATACTTTTCTTTGCGTGATGTCTCACGATCTTTACCTCCGATGTGTATTTTGTTTGACTCTGTTAGCTCCTCTCCTTCAGCCGACTCCTTTTCGTTTCTATACTCTCTCTCCTTCTCTATTCTCGGGGCCCGCTCGGCGCTTGGGGAGCACGACGAGCGTCCTGCGAGTTTAAATGTTCCGTGCTACGCGTGGATATTTTTTCATCAGTTGCATCATTTGTTCCATTCGGAGGTCCTCTGTCGTTATAATTTTCATCCCTATTATAATTTCTGTTATAATTATAATTTCCTCTATAATTATTGTTGTTACCGTACTGGTTGTTGTAATTGTTATTATTATTTCTCGAGTAATCAGCGTTTCTGTTGTAGTTATTATATCTGTTGTAGCCTGTATTCGTATAGGGGTTCCTTCTATAATCGTTGTTATAGTTTTGGCTATACGTGTTAGGGGGGTAATTATAATTATTTCGGTAGTTAAAATTTCCTTTCGTATTTTCCCTGTTATTATTGTTAAATTGTTCACGTCCGTCGCTCCGATTTATTCTCCCATTCTCTGCGTCTCTTACTAGTGTGCGGCATTCGCTTGTATTGTGCCCCCTGCGTTTGCAGTAAGCGCAATTTTTATCCCTTACGTTTTGTTTATCCTGTGATACCTGCACTGGTGGATCATTTGTTTTTATGTCTGGGTTTTGAATTCTCTTATTCGCTGCGTCTGCTACTAATTTCATACATACTTTTGTAGCATGCTCCCCATATTCATTGCAATATGAGCAATATTGATAGTCCCCTGTTATTTTATTTTTATCTGTTGTGTCGCGTATTTCTGCCTGCTCGTGGCTGTTCGCACGATCGTCCGTATCTCTTGTTCCTGCTCTCGCTTGGTATATTTGGACTTCAATTCGTGCCGGCATTATTTCTCGTAGGCTTGAGTCGCTTTCCATTTTCAGCGCGGCTACTATAGCTTCGCCTAACGTTTTCGGGTTAAGGCATGTTACCCTGTAGTTGTAAGGTGATTGTATCCCGTACGTATATTGCTTTATAGCTTCTTTTTCAGCGCTCTCCTTTAATGCGTGTCGTTGCCCGGGTGATAGTGTCGTGTCCGAATCGTATGGAGTTATTATTTTATCGTATAATTTTTAAACGCGCCTGCTGTATTCCTCTACTAATTCCCCTCTGTATTGTTTCACTACTTTTAATTTTGCTAGTAATGTGTCGACGCTTCCGATGCTGCTGTACCTATTTTTCAATTCTACCAAGAATTCATCTACAGATGAGAACTGTGCCAGGCGTGGTATAAATTCAGCGGCTGCTTCTTTTAGCTTATTCGCTAGTGAGCCTATAAAAAATTTTTCATATACGGGGCTTACCGTTCACGATACCACTCTTACCATTTGTTCGAAAAGGGGTAGTTTAACAGAATCGCCGTCAAATATCGGTATGTTTGCTGCTAGGTGACTTAGTGACGACAGTGTGTTCTGAATTGGGCGTTCGTAATTAGAATTTCCTGTGTAATGTGGGGGTACTGTAAATCGGTCTTGGGCGTTTAAGTAATTTCTATTTGCCCAACCTAACTCGTCCTCTCCTGCAGGATAAAGTGGTGCCACTATGTTCTGTCTATAATAATTATTGTCGTGGTTTGTATTGTGGGTGATGCCGTAGTTCCCGATTTCTTGCTCACCTTGAGCTACTGGGGTTCGCACTTGTGTTTGACGCCGTGTAACTTCTCCGTACGTCTGTTGTGATGATTAATGTTTTGGTTGAGTAGGTGTAGGTATTTGATTTGTATATTGTTGCACCGCTTGTGCCGCTGCTTCTTTTATTATATCGTGTAAATTAGTGTCGTGTTTGGCTTGTGTTTTATTGTTATGTGGATTAGTGACTCGTCGATTCATGTCAGTTGTCGTGTTTTCACGTTCGGTAAATGAAGTTAATTTTTCAAATACGGGGGGTCTATGTGTTTCTGTGTGGGATGGCGCATCAGTTTCGTTATCGCTTATGTCCTGTCTATGAGATAACTGTCCGCGTTTGATGCTTGGCGTTAGTTTCCTTAACATTTTCATCATAAAAAGTCTCTGTTTTTTGCTGGCCTTCTGCCACTCTGTCCATGTTTCCGGATCATCTTCTAAATTAATCTGTATTACTTCGTCATCTGTGTCAATTGGTCCTGTTTCGTGTATATCTGTGCACCTCACGGCTTCTTGTACTCCCCTTCCCAGTGTATCGTTTGTTTCTACGTCACTCATATTGTTGCTCTTAAGTCTTTTTTTTTCTGTAGTTTGTCTTGTGCTTTTCTAGTTCGTATTTATATTTTTCTAATCGTAAAACGCCGTCGTTTCTGTGTACTTTGTGTTAACCTGATAGATACGCGTGCTCTATCGAGTGTTATTTGATAGTCTTTTTTTTTCGTTTTTGTTTTCGATTGGCTCCTTGTATTTATTAACTAATTTGAAAGATTTTTTATGGGGTGTTTGTCGTTTGTATCGGTTATATGCTTGTGCATGCAATTATGGGTTGCCGCTAAGGTCTGAGGATATTGCGATTTAGAAATAATTTCGATATTTAAGTTTTTTCTTTTAGGTGCGTATTTCCCTCGGGGGTTATGAGTATAGTATATACGAGTAATGAAAATTCACCTACCAGATCGCCGTGACGATGGTCAGCATGACGATGATCCCGTGCATACTTATGGGTTCCTTCTTTGATCCTTCCTGGAGTTGCTCAGCTTCTGCCTTCGCTCGTTGTTTCCTTCTCATGTGCCGTGTATCCCGTGTTCTGTGGCTGTTGTCCGGGCTTGGCGTACCGTGCTTTCTTCTCTTTATCTGTATTTTTCCGAGTTGAGTGAATGGTAGCTGCCTCTAGTGTCCTGGTATGTTGGTCCACTGGCTTGATATGTAGTTTTTCGTTGTCTGGTATCCTTGCAGTATCGAAGATTTTTACGATTATATCTTCCTGTTCTCCTTTACTTTTCCAATTTCCTTATATTGTGGCACTTGACACACTGAATTTGGCGTCTGGCACTTTTGACACTTTTTTCTTTGTGGCGAGAGATATATAATTTTTCTTTCTTTTATTTATTACGTTAATTAAGACAAGAGAAAATTAATTAAAAAAAATTTTTTTTTTTTTTTGTTCCGTGAGACTAAGTGATTTTCGCACACGTGACAGACCGTAAAAAATTTTATCTGTATCCCACTTCTGACACCAGCTGTTACGTGGGATTCTCGGTGCGGGAATAAATAGAAGCGTGACTTGTTGTTACTAATGCTTTATTAGAATTACTTATCATTGAGGGAAGTTGTGCATGTATTCGTTTCGCGGACTTCGTTCTTACCCTCTCGCGTCTCTAGCTAATCTCCCTGTCCCTTCTCTCTACCTTTCCTATCACCTCTCTTCTCTATTCCCCTACCTTTCAGGCCCAAGCCAGCAGAGGCGCACGCACGCATAGCTATATGCTATCGTACGTAACAATCGTTAGGCTAGCAGAAAAGAAAGTCTTCTGATAGTGAAGTGAGAAATTGTTTATCACTAAGCGCGAAAAGTACTGGATTCTAAAACTTATGCTGGAAGATTAAATTTTTCAATAAATCGAGATGAAACTTCCTCGGATAGAAACTAAATTTAACGTCCAACGAGATTATATGTACTGCAAGAGATAAAAAAAAAATCATGCCAATGTTAGTAGATTTTAGGTTGTTAATCAGACATAAAATTTAAACTATTAATTATTAAATTTAATGGATAAATGACTCGCAGAAGATGTAATGAAATGAGATTTTCTCGCAAAATATTAGTGTTTATTTAAGACCATACTAGAAATTTTAGTTATTTTGACAAGTATTTGTCATACATTGACTTCAAATTTTTCCTATAGCAATAAATATATATTTTTACAAATTTGAGGTGAAAATTTGAACAACAGAAATTAAATTTAATGTGAATTAACGTGATATTCAATGCTAGTTGCAAAAACCGATTTATTGTCATGTGGGTTATTATATGGTTTGTGAATCTGACATAATATTCACCTTATTTTTCATAAATTATTATACAATATTAATTAACATTTCATAAATTGACATAAAACTTATTCGTAAAAAAAAATACTTTGTGCCCTACATTTCTATATAATTTATGGTTTTTTGCAGAATATTTTATGTACAGAAACGAATAACTTCTTTTAGAAGTAGACAATAAGTATTTGTTTGTTCTTATAACTTAAAGTGCATCTACAAAAAACTTACCGTAGTTTCTCATGCATTTCGCTGTAATATCAACAGTTATTTTTAAATATTTTTGCATTAACAACGTTCACAGTACTTATTTATAAGATTTCAAGTATTGTGTATAAAAAACTAATTCTTGTACTTGAAATTTTTACATAAAAATAAATAATTTTTACATTAAACTACATTAATGGCTGGAAACATAAAATTATTCTAACAATTTCACCAAAAATTAACATGAAATTTCAGGTTATTTTTTACAGTGATTAATAAAAACTTTTATGAATTAAAGCTTAACGGTATGATTTATGATGACGTATAACGTCAAATACACATTCGTTGTTTAATATTAGGCAACAGAATCTCCTAACTCTTTGTTTGTTATGTAAAGTAATTGCACTGAAAACATTTTTTTTCAGTCTTACAAAAATGCACTTAAACAAAGCTGGGTGCATCAAATGTTGTTCAGGATTGAAGTGAATTTAGTCCGCGTTTATACATTAAACCTATTCTTAGAAATTCACCTTGATTTGTACATCTTTATTTCTCTGCGAGCAGTCACACTGCAAATGTAAACAAAGACTTTTACCCATGTTACAGACAATTTTTATCTTTTCTTAAGTTCTCTTTCTCTTTCTATTATTTTACAATATTTTAGTTTCACACGAGCCACTGCTCTGCGTAGCAGTATACATATGCTAACAAATACATATCTGTTCGCGCACTGCTCTGCAAAGCAGCCTAATGAGTCAGTCTGCTTTCGGCGCGTACAGCTAAAGCAACTCACAGAACTCGCTCGCTGTATGTAAGGAGGCTCGAGACTCGATGCCTTGTATATACATATAGACCGCGTTTTCCAATCTGTAAAATAGTCTGTAAATAAATAGTTCCAACAGTTTTATTACATCTCAGTCTTCCTCCATATTTTTGCTGCTTCTTCGTGTGCTTTCGAGTGCACGAAGAGCATCTATTCACAAACCTTACCCAGATCACTGTAATGAGCTTTTTCAAGCTCAGCCACGCCAACCGCAATACAGTCCACTACAGTCAATATCCAACAAATGTAATATGTCATAAAAGTAAGAACTTCTAAAATAACAATATGTATGAATTAACAAAAAAACAAGAATAATTAATAAAAAAAGTCAGGGGTCAGAAGCAAGGATATCCATAAACATGTTTGTTTATGCGTGTTCCAGAAATTGCATAAATCATATTCTACGGCTATAAGATCCAGTTTTATGCTAAGTACACTGACATATTTTTCACTGAAAAAAAAAAAATTGGTTATTTGAATCGCACACATAGACGTACACATAAGAATTCTTATTTTTGGTTTATTCATCTATGTTTCCGATAGCAATTTTGTGTTTTTGAATAATTTTTTGGGTTATCTTCGGGCAAAAGAACCAAAACCGTTTTCTTTAAAGTTGTCACAATTTTGCAAATATTCTTTTATTTTTCTAAAATTTTTTACCCTAATTTCGTAGAGAAACATCTAAAACAATGGCATTAGAGGTCATGTGTTTACATAACTTAACGCTTCCCTGTTTATGCGCCATGCGGTTTTTTTTCTCTTGAGAAAACCGGTTGAAATTAATTTTTTTGGTATATATTGCACCCTTTTTTTGGAACATAGCGTATTTCTTTATACTTCAAGATTACATCATATTGTAAGACTTGATTAATTAATAGTAGCTGTTTGCATGTTCCTACCGTGCATGGAAAATTTTATCGGTAATTTTCTTTATAAAAACAATAGCAACTTCTATATGTGTGTATCATGCACAGACGTATACACGCACACAGAAGACAGTATACAAACACATGTACATGCACACCTCTATACATGAGAACAGAGTAAACAAGTGACACATACATACATAAGGGTCTACTCATACGTCTACTGTGCACATTTTACACACACGGGAATATGTATACGTGATGCTATGTATAATTCAGAGGTAGACGGAAAGTATCGTATTGGTTTAATTATTATTGTTTCTTTTTTTTAAATTAATTAATTCCTTTTGAACTTAATATACGGACGCCCTCATCCACGTGTCAATAACTCAACGCATCTTTCTGCATGTATATACATGGTATACTACCTATTTATAAGTGGCTATATTCACAGTCTAGTCACTAACGCCAAATGAAATGGAAGAAAAAGCTATAGAAGCACTTACATAGACTGAATATCTTGTTTACAACATTTTAAATATTTTGACACCAATTTTTTTGATGAATACCGTAACTAGCTGTTGAAACTATCATTACATTACAACAAATAAGAATATGCGATATTTATTTTTACTAACTGGAAATTTATCATGCTACTAGATAATCAAATTGATTTTTTGGTAAAAAAGTGGTAGCAATTAGTAGCTTAGCTTTCTATTAGTTTTTTTTATAACTAAATTAGTATTCAGATGACTAAGCACAAAAAATAAAATTTTCAAATATTTGTCACTACAGTAAAGACAGTTGGGCTTTTTTTTTGATCCTATGGCTACGCATAAAAAATTTTCAATTTTATTTAAGGATTTTATCAGAAAAAAGCTATTTACTCTGAGTTAAATCAAAAAGCACATCAAAATAGTAGGATCTGACAATTACGTAACTTAAGCTCCATGGAATAGTGTAGTTGATGTGAAATGATCCTTTTTTTTGAAGTTATATTTCTATAGGCACGTTATGCATGGGGGTAAATCAACGATTTTAGATCTTGACTTTCAGAAAAAGCGTGACGGAAGTGGATTTTGCTTAATTCTTTCCCTTCACCCCGCCCCTAGTGACGTACTTTTGGTTTCTTCTACAGCAAGTAATGCCACACCACATTACCATGCCACACGTTTTAAATTTTATGAATTTTAATTTTTCTTCTTTCAACCAATTCTTAAAAAAAAAAAAAAAAAAAAAAAAAGTTTCCAAAGAGATTTGAACCCCCGACAACTTATTTTCTGGCCTCGGCCCTTACCTACTCTACTATGAGCAGGGCCAACACAGGAAAATCAATTACTTTATCACATCTTACACTTCTTAACTTGTTTTTCACAGAAGTTTTTATTTAATGTACATTTATTTGTTTGGCTTGGTTTAAAATTAAATAAATAATCAATCAACTTAATAAAATAGTTTTTTTTATTTCTTTTTCTCAAACTAGGCAATTACAAGTATTTAAGGAGAGCACCCTTCCAATTCATTAATAAGTATTTGTTCCTACGTATTCAATTAATTACTTTTACAAGAAATAAATAATTTTTCATACAATTCTCTTGTATGATCTCAAAATTTTCAAAAATTATGAAAAATTTTTTTGTACTGTATGAATACAATAATTAAATTTATTGTATTTTGTTCTTTTAAAAATTTTTCATTCGTGATTCAAGTAGTTTTTTGATTGAAGGACGATAATAGTTTGTGAAGGAAAGTTCAGAGAAATGACAGGAACTCTAATGTTTAGCGTAAAGCTAGCAATTCATTATTTCATGTAGATGTACTCACATACATGCTTTCATGCACACCTTATCCTCCCTTTCTCAATTTATTTAAAATTTAATTTGTGGGTCTATTTGCAAATTCTATAGGTTTTTCTAAAAGTAATCTTTTGTTCCCAAAAAATTAGGAGATTCCTACAAATCATATAAATGACATTTGATGTAATTTTTTCATATGGTTACATGTTAAATATCAGTTTTTTTTAATGTATAATGTATAAAATACTGGTCCAATCAAACGAGCTGCAATGTTCATGCGGATTTTTAATAAGTTTCTATATATAATTATATTTCGGGTATTAAATATAGACGGGAAATAAGTGTGGGATCGTACATGATAGATGTGAACGTGACGTTACATATGTAATCAGCGTAGGCAGTAGAATATTGTTCTAAGATCACTGGAAGATTCGATGAAAGCGTACAAATTTGAATTGGCCAGCATATAAATATATTATTTTTATTGTGTTGTTCCGTTATATATTGTTAATAATCGTCAATTCATTAAATATTATTTAAAATCACACCTTGTAAACGTAGAAATACGATAATTGCACCACCTTTGAACATAATAGTGTTTCATAGAAGGTATTTTAATATTTAAAACTACATTGTTTGCCATATAATTTTATCAAAGTGTTACTTTATACTTGGGTACCGAAGCACCCACTGTCCACTGGCTTTAAGTTTCGTACCACCATCAAATGATTTTTTGGGGAATAAGCGCCAGCATTGGGTAGCTTAAATGCTTTTTTTTAAGTAAACAAAAAAATCCCTGCTATCACGTGCTTGTTTAAGTACAAAGATGCTTATAACGTAAAATTAATGAATAAATATCAAACACTAACTTATTTACAAAATAAAACTAATAAATAGCTAGGCTACTCATCGCAATCGCTTGGCTGCTAAAATACTAATTTGGTTATTTTAAAAAACTCATAAGAAAGTAATGAACTTATTACTAATGCTAGCTCACCTAAAAAGCAATCTGTTTAGTAAAAAAAAACTAAAAAAAGCCACGCTTCTCATTACTGACACTGGCTTGTCTATAGATTAATTTATCTATCAAAATGACAAACAAGGAATTAAACTACTATTTCTGTTGCTTGCTTCTCTATGTATTAATTTAATCACTACATAATACAGATAAATATAGCTAAAAAGAACTAACTTCATTCTTATGAAAAGTTGCTAAATAGCTGATCTACTGAGTGTTGTTGCTCGCATATCTAAGGTATCATTTCTATTAAATAAACCAATGGAAAAGCTAAGCAACTTTACGCCATTGCTTACTCACCCAAAAAATAATTGACTAATTACATAAAAGTAAAAAAAGCTAAGCCTAATCGCCGTGTTTTTCTGAATCTTGTAATAATTTATTTATCACATAAAACTCATAAAAAAACTAGTTATTGCCATACCCTATTTGCCCAAGTACTGATTTATGTATTATAATAAACTAACAAAATGCTGAGCTACTTGTTGTTATCACTTGCTCACCCAAATACAAATGTATTTATTTCATGAAATTTATAAATAGCGAGTTAGATCTGATTTATTTATTATTCAAAACTTATAAATATGCAGGCTTCTGATCGATATAGTGTTTTTGGCTTGAATATGAATTATTTATTTAATAAACCAATGAAATAATTAATTTACTTATTGTCAGTATTAACTCTCCCCCATAATAAGTTAATTCTCACAAAAGTTAGTGACAAGTTGAGCTAGTCTAGACTATCACATGATTACCAAAAACCTAATTTATTAAAAAAAAAACTAATCTCAATCAGATCTACTTAATGCCATCAATTAATTGCCAATACACTTATTCAATTATTTCAAAAATTATTGTAAAGTTGAGTGACTTATAATTGTTACTTGCTCACCCTAGAAATAAATTATTCATTATATTAAACAACTAAGAAACTAAACTACTCATTGTTATTCGTTTCTGGCTCCAGAAAAAATTAATTTATAACAAAAATTAAAAATAATCTGAGCTTTTTATCACCCTCCGACAAACTATTAAATCGCTTAGCTACTCATTGCTATCGCTTGCTTACATTAGTAGTACAGCTGTATCTTCAATAGTGCAGTGCTAGATATACACATGTACTCCCAGTGGAAAGATATTTTTGGACATATCTGATTAGAGATTGTACACGTTAAGCATCACTACCAGTGTGTAGAAACATGTACATTTAGGTACAAGCAGTTATTGATGCATTGGCAGTAACATTTAACGCACAAAACAGTTGATCAGGCTTGTCCATGAAGATCTGTCTGTTGGATGTTCATATATCATTTATATACAGGCATGTCATATTAATTAACTAATAAAATCTTGTATGGATAAATTAATCATGAAATATTTATAAGCAGTTCGAAAAAGTTTTTTTAAAACAGCATTAACAATTGTTGACTTTTCTATTTATTTATTTGCTTATTACACTACAGCATAGAAAATAAAGCGTATCTTAAAAATAAGAAATAAAAATGAAAGTGAAACAAACATTGATACATATAAATAATAGCTGTTATTACAAAAAGTTGTTGTTTAGTATTAAAAAATTGTTCAATTATGTAACAAATTGGGTAAAGCATACAACTTGTAATTAAGCCAATTTAATTAACAAACAGTAAAGAAGTTTTAAGACTGAAAATGAACTACAAACCACAGCAAAAAGAAGAGTAAGGGGTTTTTATACATCAGGGTACCTTGTGGCAAAGTGGATAAGATGCAGGGTCTGCGTACAGAAGGTCGCTGATTTAATTCTCAAAGAATGTTTTTTTTTTACGGAGAAATACTTAAAAAATAAGGAATAAAAGTTGAATAAGTAAACTTTTTAGTAAGCTCATTCTCTTTATGTATTGCCAAGTATATAAATTACTGTGAACATTATATTTCTAGAAAATACGTTTCTTTTACTTTGTGTTGCTTTCTATATGATTAATTAAACTAAATAAACCATCATTAACAGAATACCTATGAACAAAAAAGGTTTTCTTCGGGATTGAACATCAATTTGACAATAATTAATATTAAAGTGAAAAATAGAATTGCTAAGGCAATACACGTCACCGTACCTAACACTCAAACATTAATAAAGCAAATATTGAGTTTGAGATTCCCTTCATGTGAGTGTTTGGCTAGGGTCTTACCAAACAAAAATGTTTGCCAAAACTTAAGCAAATTTTGGAAGTTTCACGCAGGTGACCATCACAGTCATTTTTTCCTTATCAAGTTTTATTTTAGCATACACGTTTTTGCGTCACATATTTATATAACTTACTAAATAAAAATATTTCTATGTCTTACATTATTATATTGTATTATTGAAATATAAGAAAATTTTTGTTTTTAATAATTTTACATTCCACAGGATGAAAAGATCTATTATTACCGTATGGTTCTTCGTCATTTGGAAGATAGAAACAAGTATTTGCTGACAGCCAGATGCAGTATTAGTAAATACGACCTATATCCACCAAAAATTCATGGTCATATAGAAACAGAAATGTTATCAACGACGGCAACTAATCATACGATCGTTAGAAGAAGTCTTTTGCCAGAAGATTTTGAGGCAGATGTGTAAGTCATCCGAACTAAGTTGCTCTTCTTTTGTTTAAGAAAACATTTTATTTTATCTGTTAAAAGAATTCAGTGTTACATGAAATATTTTTTTCTAACTGGCTACTTTTCTTAGAGAAATTTTCATTCCTGATAAACTGCAGGCTAATTTTCTCGTGAAATTGAAAGCCTACACTCAAAATGTAAACTTTAAGAAACCGCTTAAGCAAACACTTACCCATCGATAAATTACATTGATTTTTCTTAATTTTTGTACATTATATGAGTAGGCATCGACTAAAAACACTGCAAATTTAAATGTTGTGGTTAAGAACAGGAAGTCACTGAGACCTTGGTAGTTAAATCGGTAATTTACTTTCACAGCAAGAAAGAGATCCAGATTTATGACTTAATTGATATGACACTTTTTTGAATTACTACGTATGACAATTTTTCTACAAACTAGTAGTTTTAAATAAAAAATGAGTTGTCTGAGAAAAACTCACTATGGATAGAAAATGTCGATAAATCCATAGTCACTCTAAAGACAAAATTCGTTGTTCATTAGGAATAGAGATCGAAAAATAACTTTGCAGAAGGATATTAAGGTTCTCAAATTATTAAAACAAAAAAGCACACAGGTAGGTATCGCTGTGTGAACCAACTGGTTTTTGGTAATCAAGTATATTAGGTGATTACTCACATTTTTTACATTGACCCTTAAGCCACAAAATTGATCAGAGCTGAAATGTGCAGAAAAAGTACAAAAAATATCTTTTTCTTTCTAACAGAACAAAATGGTAACTGAATTATAGTTCATATCTCATGAAACTGTTTAGCTTGGCGAAACGGGTTAACGATTTTCAAGCAAGGAGTTTTTAATAAAAAAAAAACTATGGGTCATGGAACTCATAGAAGAGGCGAAGCTTCAATAAGGTTTTTTGTAAAAAAAGCTATTTTTTTAAATAAATAATTTTTTGTTAATTACTTTCGAAAGTTGATTTTAAATTTTTGAGATTTTGTTTTAATAAGTTGTATTTTTTAATAACACCAACAAAACAATGTTAAAAATAGATAGCAAGGTAATTATCGCTTGCTAAGGTGTTTATAAAGTTGTACGTTTGAATATCGCATATTTTTAAAAACATTCCGCCCCATTATTTTACCTATTAATACTTTGGATTCGAAGTACTTTGAGAGGGTTGGAATGACGTTGTAAAGCTCTAATTATTAAATAACAGCATCCCTATTTTTTGTCGTCCCGTAAGCTGCTGCCACAGCCTTCATCCTTGCATCATCTTTTTACGCTATTCTTAGGTGTTAATTTTATTATACAAGAGTTAAAATATATGTAATAGCAAGGTTTAATAAACCAAGTAATGAAGCGGAGTATTATTATAAATATGAGTAAGACTGTTAAATATTTTATTTAGTGTGTTCTGTGTTTTGCACTCTAGGGCCACTTTCTACCTGAAAGTTACTTTCCTGCCAGAGACAAGAATAAACATTTGGATGCTGCTAAGCCCAAAGTTTGTTCTTACTTTAGAGAGGAAAGTAACAAGAAGGCAAAAAGTGTGCCCCTAGATACTGCATATCCTTAATACAATAAATGTCATTCTCACCTCATGCACAAACATATAACAATCACGCCCTTCAGGCACCCAACTTATACTTTCTGCCCTAGGTAAAAATATTAGCTTACACCAAGGGACATCTTGGGATAGCCTTGGTTGGGTGAGCTCCAGGTGTAAACCCTAGTTCTCGTACTGGGAGCACTAAACTTCCAAATATTTTAAAAGATGCAGCAAGTAAGAAAATATACTATTATGTGCTCATGTATCTATTTGCATAGGTATGGATCTCCATGTATAATGTAAGATTGTATTGATATTTACGTGTATGTCTGTGGGAGTGTATATGACTACGAGTATTTTGATCAGCGTTGTCAATTCCTTACTCAATGCTAGTTTTCTCTTGCCTTGCCAATATTCCCACCCCCTAACAAACTGTATATAACGTCTTCAAATAAAAAATAACTTTTTTTCTATTAGAAAGTTTTAGCTTATTGTAATAGTAGTAAATTGACTATTAGAAAAATCTAAGTTCTTTGATACTGTTAAGCAGAAGAATTAGAATAGTATGACAATAATGGCATCATTGTCTAGTAGATCTTACATTTTGTTAAATTATAATAAATTATTATACCTACATTTAGTTGTAATATAATTTAAAGATTTTTAATAAGCTATACAGGCTTATTCTGCTACGTATTTGAACGTAACTAAGTGAAATAACAAAAATTAACAGTAGTATTTAGCACGGAAATAGTGTTAAGGTAATGACATATTATGTAAAAAAATAATGAATAAATAAATTAAAGTGATAAAAATAAATAAATAAATACATATACAAAAAAAAACTTAAACTAGTATAATCAGGATGCTATTTAAGGGTTGAAAACATTTGTTTGTGATTTGCGGTAAAGCATGAACTCCTAGTAAAAATTATTTGACGCAAAAGTTGTAGATCATAAAATGGTACCCCTGGTTGGACTCGCAAATTATTATAAGGAGATTTGAGAAAGTGCACTTAAATTCGTTGAAAACTTAGTATATAAAAGGAAATTTTATTAAAAATGGTAAAAACACGAAAAGGGGGCAATAATGAAGAAACACAACAAGTAACGGTGCAGATTTACGGGAAAAATTAGGATAATTCAAGTGGAACTTCCCCATTAAATTTAAAACCTTATTTAAATACAGAGGGTGTAAATAATGAAAATCATTTCGAAGTGATAGGAGTGCAAAAGCAATAAATGATTGAAATTCCACCTCTCAACCCCGAAAATATTCTGGAACAAATCATCGACAAAGTAAGTCAAGTCATTACACAAACAAACACACTGAAAAAAGAGTCAATGCAACTTACACATACATACAATGCACTAGATACCCATATAGAACGACTCACAAAAACACAAAATCAAATACACACAAGAGAAGCACAACGTCATGTGGAGCTCATCAGACAGTCAGAAATACTCGATAATTTAAATAAACAATTCGATCAACTTGCTACTAAATATAGGAAA
Source organism: Copidosoma floridanum (assembly GCF_036245765.1). Classification (NCBI taxonomy): domain Eukaryota; kingdom Metazoa; phylum Arthropoda; class Insecta; order Hymenoptera; family Encyrtidae; genus Copidosoma; species Copidosoma floridanum. Next base: position 8,782,168 of record NW_028321903.1, on the reverse strand, counting down.
AATAGCACGAACATTTCAAAAACTTAATCAAACAGTCACGGCACAAACACAAGTCACAGTAAATTTAAAACAGGAAAATGATCGTATATACGAGGTTATCGCTCAATACAAAAAAGATGTGGAATCGCTTATAACCCAAAGTGCAGTTGCAAGTGGTCGACCGATCAAATTCCTCAAAGCTTTGAGAACTTATATTGAAATAACTTCCATAGAAACCGATGTGATTAAATTAGTACTATCTCAAGCTTCGAAAGACCCGGCCCATGATTGGTTCAAACATGCGGAAGAAATGAATGAATTTGAAACTTTATTTTTGAATAAATTTTTGAATAAATATTGGAACGCAACGGTACAAGCTCAAGTTCAGTGGGCACTATTATGGAATGCACACGAAGTCGGAAATAATTTAAGCCGTAGCGAATACGTTTTGAATTAATATAGTTACGTGTAAATGTTATCGACACTGCCCACCAAGGCAGAAGCTGTCGAGAAATTTGCCAACCATTTTGAAAAAGTAATTTAACAATTTAATATCCTCTGGGAAATCAATAAAATCGACGATCTAGTGAAACTATTAGATTCCATGGACGCAGTAGGCATACTAAACAATTCTATCACAGTCAGAGAAAATTTATACGTAAATTACAACAGACAAACAAATACTTATTCCATTAAAAATTACAGTAATTTTTGAACTTCAACACCAAATTCACGAAGTGTAAATCGGCATGATCGTGGTGATAACATAAATAAGAATGCACTGAAAAATACAAACCTAAATACGAACTCAGGACAAAACAATAACAATAATACTCCAAATCAACCATACAAAGAGAGACCACAAAACAATTTATGCAATCAAAGAAATAAGGGAGCACAGATAAATTTAATTAAAGAAATTCCAAAACAGGAAATCGAATAGTCGTTGTATCTGAGATCCCAAAAGAATCTAAAACTGATACCTTACGAGATACAACGACAAGAGGGGTTATCTCAAAGACTAACCAATTAAAATAGTATCAAAACAATTGTATAAGTATCTGAGGGGAATTACTAATAAATGCCCAAAAGTGTTTGATACCCAGGATGTACCCAGTAGTGTCTCCATTTGGTCAACCTTTTAAAAAAAAATTTGTGATTAAGAAAAATCCCATACCGTAAAAAAAACATGCATTTTCACTTACCAAGAAGGTGAAGAGATTTCAAAGGTTAGTCACCTTCTGCACGAAGTTCTCACCCCTCGTACGACACATTTTTGCAGTAATAGATGTATTTACAAAATTTGTCGTACTCTATCCAATGAAGAAAGCAGATATCCCCACGATCATAAGAAAAACTTTTAATCATTATATACCCACATACGGAAAACCCAACCGGATACAATCAGACCATGGGACACAATTTACCGCAGCAAAATGGAAGGAAGCATTGAAAAAAGTAAACATAAGAATACGTTTTTCGGCTATTAGACACCCTCAAAGTATTACTGTAGAAAGAGTCAATAGAAAATTGGGCCGATTCTTCCGGGTTTTAGAAACAGATATGCACAAAAACTGAGCCAATTGGGTACCTTTTATCCAAGACTCTATAAACGAATGTCACCACGAAACAACAGAACACACACCAATAGAGCTTCAATTAAACACACAACCTACACGTTTCTGGCAAAAATGGGTAACAACATCAAATAATACTTCGGGTAGTCTAAACGAGAAAATAGCATCCATCAAGGAACTCACTACAAAAAAAGGAAACTTACGGGCAGAACAATATAATATGATCAAACCATTTACTAACTATGTATTGAAAGATAAGGTGCTTATAAAAACTAACCCTTTTTTTATCTATGTGTGAAGGAAGAACGGCTAAATTCATGGCACTTTACGAAAGACCGTATTCCATTTCTAGGATTATCAATAACGCCACGTTTAATTTATCAAACGATAAAAATAGAACATGGGGAGTCTGTCACGGAAGCGAATTGTGGCCACACTATACAATCAAAAATATGGTGCACAATGCGACGTAAACAGCAACAATTAAACCGAAAAATTGAACAAACTAGGCACCGCCTAGAAGCTCTGATCAAAGAACTCCATACATATACGCGTTTAAAAGATGTCACCTCGAATACTTACCACGAATCAGCAAGGAATTACGTTCATTGAGTTCGATAACGACATAGCGATTGAAGAATTCAAACGTCTCACTATTCAAGCATGATGTAGGGGAGGGTAATTGTTTTGTCCGTAGTAATTTAAGAACCACAAAAAAAAAAAACAAAAAAAACTGGAAGGTAATAAATTAAATTTCCTACTAGATGGGATGGAAACAGGTCCAACGACGTGTATAAAAAAAAAAAACCAAGGAGAAAACACTGATTAAGCATCGTTAGAAATTATACGCAGGGAAAGCCTCAAAAAACGGCCCAGTTGCCGAAGCACGAGAAACCTTGAGGAAGGATAAGGAGCAAGTTTTATTTAAGGAGAGGTTGGCAACAACCAAGGACTGGATAAAGGGGTTAACATACCCTAAACAAAGCCCAGAGCTTTGCCATCTAATTTCAAAGGACTCTTTACTCCTCATGATTCCCCTCCCACCACTTCTGTGTAAATCTCCACTGCCACTAATCTTCAAGAATCTTCAAAAATCTCCAGAACCACCAAAACAGTTTACCCCCAGACCTCCCACTCCACCTGTACCAAAAATAAAATCTATTTTAGTAATTCCTCCCCATTCTACGTTCTATAAAATCCATGTCTCAAACAAACCATTTCCTCTTTTCCATTAATTTCTCATGGCACAAAAATTAATTAAAAAAACTATTAAGAAAAAATTATTTACGCCCGTTGTAAAAATAAAAAGATGTTTAAAAAACATACAAGACATCAATAATAACAAATAAATAAAATTTAAAAAAAAAAAAACATACGTTCTTTTCTAAAAAGCCCTTTCATTTCTTGAATTTACAGAACGATTCAAGCGGGGACGATAAAAGAATAGCCATTTTTTAATAATTGTATTTATTTATGTATTTCGTATACAAAAAAGAAATTGAAATTTGAACGCCGCGTGCGGGCAATGTGCACCTAGTACGCTTTGTAAGCGCTAGAGTGCATAACAAATCCGCTACACAAAATAAAAAACGAGGGGATAAAAGGCTAAGACCTGTTTAGTGGTGCTACCTAGTCAAGAGAGACCAACTGGAGAGGATACAGCATCGTCATGCTTCATCTCTACCCTAGGACCCATTGAGCGGCGTCCCCTGGACAAGGGTGATCAAATGTCAAGCAGATGGGTCAAACAAATTACAAGTTTAAAAGAACATATTTAAAAAGGTATCAAATTTTTTGGTTCCTACTGGGAGATCAATACTTCAAAGTATGCCCCAGTAGTAGAGCGACTCTTATAGATAGTGCAACGCCTATTAATAGGGTGAAATTAATCTGAAAGTCTGTCTACCATTCAAATATAGGAATATCCATTTTAGAAGGGTGCGGGAACTGAAATTAAATTGAATTTAATAAAAATTTAAGTTTATTAGCTTGTAATGAATGGACAGAAATTTTCTTATTGTTAGCTAGTGAATAAAATAAAAGATTTTCCTATTAATTTCAGGTTAATGTGCGCTTATTTCAAAGTAATCTTTTCATTTTTAAGAGATTGCGAGTTCATTCTAAGTATTATTATTCCTAGGTTTTTGTAAATTTCCTTTAGTTAATTTAATTCTTCTATTTATCTTGGCTAACGGCAAATATTTCAAATTAAGATTAAATAATATTGTAAAATAAAAAATTATGTACAATCAATAAAGTAAGAATGTAAAACAATCACTGTATAAATTGCAGGGATTCTAAGATTACTCAACAAGTATAGAAAAATTCCGCTTATTTATTCTTTTCATCAATGACTAAGAAATTACTTGATTTTTGTCACTGGGAAACGAACCCGCCCTGTAATAGGTAGTTTAAGTTAATAACTACGTGTTGGACCTTAATTCCTTAGCTTTTGTGGCATTTAACATGTATCAGTCGTCAGCTCTACCGCGTGAATACATTAAGAGAAAAGAGGTGTCACAAATGGTACATGCAGGGGTACCAAGAAATGAACAAAAACCGATTTTCTAGTTCTTGTTTTTCTTTACGTTAAAAAAATATGGCTTACTTATAAAACGTTTTGAAAAAAATATGTTTTTTGTTGTGATAAATAAGCATAATCTCCTTGTTTTTTAACGTTTAGGTTCTTCGATATCAACATTTTTTGAAAAACTACTCTCATTTTGCGTAAATGACTGTATTATTACTTTCTAATATTTTAATGATCAATACCTAATTATTGAAGCAAACTGTAACATCTCGTTTTAAATGATTTATACATCTTAAATACTTATTATACATTGAACTGCTTAAAATTCAGAAATACTGAAAAAAATGACTTTTTGGTTCACTGGATATCGTTTTATAAGTTATTTTTATTTTTGTAATCATTTAGAATGGAAAAAAAATACAAAATTTTAATGACAAAAATTACTGTTATGTAATATAACTCAAATAAAATCAATTAAGAAACAATACGTGCGACAAACTAGTCGAAAAATAAAAAAAACATTGCATTTACTTATATACGAGAAACAAAATTATTGTTTTCATTTAATTTCAATTTAATTATTACCCAAACTTTGAGTGGCTGGATTCCAGACTGGCAGACTGTAAATGATAAGTAATAACTCTTTTAAGCCAAAATAACGCTTTCTTTAGTATTTTACAGTGATAAATTCATGATGAAGTGAGCAAGAATTGGCAGTAAGTAATTCAAGTGTTTTTGAGGGTTAAATAGTAAGAAAATTAGTATTGGAACAAAAAAAATTGGTAAGAAGTAACTCTTTTGATTTTGCGAATTAAAGAATAATGCAATAATTTTTTTTGCAAGCCACTATTAGTAACAAATTAACCAACTATTTTTGCAGTATAGAGATATGACATAAGAAATAATATAAATGTTTGAGCAAGAAGACATTGGTATTAAGTTAACCAGCTATTTCCTAATCTTAAATAATAACTTTGAAAATAACAATAGTGATCACTACTTTTTACGTTTTTTATTATTATTATTGTTATCAACATCATAATCATCGTTAGTATTCCTATTACTATTGTTGTTATTTTTGTTAGCAGTATGGGTTTTTGAGCAGATGACTTGGCGAATAAAAGTACAACACTCGAAATTTAGAATTAAACTCAGACACGTTTATTGACACAATCTTTAGGCTTAACTATCTTGAGTACAGTAGGTAAACAAACAGAAAAGGTAGGATAAACTATAACGCAAATGTGAAGACAGAGAATGCGTGTGTAAAAAGACTGGCTGACTGCGCGAGAGTAAACAAAACCGTAGTTACTTGACGCTAAAGTCACGGCGTCTTGTCTTCTTGCTGTTGCGCATGCGTAATAATTCAGTTACGAGCGCCAACAATACATCTAACAATTTTTAGAACGAAGTTCTTTATATTGCATACTCGGGGGGCTGGAATTTTAAAACCGACAGATTTTTTGAAACAGAAGTGGTTTACCCGAAGTCTCTTCCTCTTAAGTTTCCCCCCTTACCCCGTCTCCCTCACCTACTGTTCTCTACACACTTCCCCTCCCCCCACTATAGATGTATGTCTGCCAACCGTGCCGTGCAACTCTTCTGCACACCTTTGCCCACCATTTCCCCTCACACTCCCAAGCAATTAAGGTGGCTCCAGTGGCCTCTATGTTAAAATTATAAATAACCCAACCAAGGTTATTAAAATTGCATTATATTCTTTGAATTCCCATCTTTTTATTCGTATAAAAAAAATTAAGGTTGACGATGAAAATTATAAGAAATCATGCTTACAAAATTGGAGTTTTAAGACGGGTTGGATAGAAAATGCAAGCTTACACGATATACAACCTACTGCTGCGCTTATATAAATAACCCATAAGGTGTAAAAAATATACTATCTTGTATATATTATTACGCAGTTTTCGATGACATGAGAAAAGTGTCTTGTTATCGAACAAAATCTTTAAATAATCGGAGACTAAGTATACAGTTGCGAGTGCAAGTCAGCTCTCAACTGTCTGCATTCTGCAGAGTACATATATATAGGTATAACTACTCTTGAACTTAGGAGCGTACCGTAACAGTTAATTAATTAGGGCACCATAAAACTTTTTGTTTTTTAATATTAACTCACTAAAGTAACAGATAAAATGAAGAATATGGCTTACAACAGTCTCTACGATGATTTTATACCATATTTTAAAAAAAATAATGGTTAATTTTTAGTCTTCCCATTTTAATACGGCACAAGGCGCTAGAGCCACCATAATTTTCAAACAAATTTTTTAATTTTATTTTCTCACAATAATTTTTCTCGAACTCAGAAATTTTTTCTTTTACAATTCTTTAAAAAAAAAAATTAAAAACACTTTCTAATAAAGAAATTTGAGCCCTTGACCTCCCGTATGTGAGTCCAGTACCTTTCCCACTTTTCTACGAGCGCTGCCGACTATAGAAACTCGGTTTCTTGTACTTATCGTGTGGTTCGTAACTATAATACTCCATTTTTATAGGCATTCACTGATAAGAGATTTAATTCATGATAAATTATGTATTTGTTTTCTAAATAATACATCGTAAAAAAAAAAAGTAACGAAATGAAATATGAAAAAAAAGAAGAGAAGTATTAAAAAATCAAATATAAAAAAAATAAAAATGAAATGAAATGAAATATGAACAAAAAAAATATAATATTAAAAAATAATGAAACGAAATTGAATGAAATATGTAAAAAACGAGAAATGACAGAAACAAAAAAAGGGAATGAGAAATATAAGATTAAATAGAAAAATAAACAAAGAAATGGAATAAAGGAAATACCAAAGAATAAAATAAATAGAAAAATAGAAATAAATGAAATAAAGTAAATACAAAATAATTTAAAAAAAATGTAATGAAATTAAATTTGAAAGGAAAGGAAAGGAAATATGAAAAAAAAAGAAATGAAAAAAAATGAAATTATATAAATTAAAATTAAACTGGAAATAAAAACGAAAAATCAAATTAATAAATAAAATATAAAGGGAATTAAAACAACAAACCAAAGGGGATAAATGGGTCACGGGACCCACGGTGAGAACGAAGTTCTTTTAACATGACATGAGTATAAAAACACAATTTTTCAGGTAAAAAGGGGGTCGCCAGACCCGTAGAAAGAACGAAGCTCTATGAACGTTTGTACTTCATTCATGTAGTTCACTAAACAAAAACTCGAAGAACGAATAAAAAAAAAAAAAATAAAAAAATAGTTTAGTACTCACGATGGTTGAACTTCGTAAGAACGTCGTGCATAAATACAGTACTCACGAAGCTCAACCATCGAGAGTACTGAAGCATTTTCGATTTTTGTAATATAAAGTAACTTATAACTGATATAATATGCATAAGAAATTAAACTTTTAAGGAGAAAAAGTTTTTTTGACCTTGTAGTACCATGAATGATCTTTAATTTAAACTCAATCGTACCTTTGATGATACTGCAGCATTGAGAAGAGCCTATAACATATTTGAAAAAAATAAATTTAAAGGCATGGGATATCATACTTTACTAGCACTTATAATTCTTACAACTTTTTAAAGCTTCTTTTTATAATACTTTAAGTCGGTAAGTTATGGGGACTCTTAAACAGTGGAGATTCTAACACAGCTGTGGTATCTCTCATGTTGCCAGGTCTCAGTGATAATACTTCTGCTTTTTAAAATTTTTGTTTTCTTTCTCCCACTGCTGTTTCACTGATTATGATGACGGCGTTGCTTACTACAGCTTTTAATCAGCTGTTGTTGTTATTCCGTTGACAATGACGTTGCTCTTCACAGCTTCTACTTAACTGCTGTCGTCTTACTAATAAAAATATCGTCACATCATACAGCTATTTAATCAACAATGACACTAATGTTATTTCTCCAAACTTTAATGTGTCTATATGTGTAGACAGAAAATTTGTTTAGAACAACTGTAATAGTAAAAACTTTGAAGTTTCTGTTGCAGTTTAGAAACTTTACATAAAATGTTATTTTTGGTTTACTTAAACTTCATTTAAAGCTATTCTATATCGATAACCATACTTTTTCAATCGTATCAGTGAATAGGACAGAACAACAATATCAATCATTTGTAACTTCTTCGAGAAGTTCTGTCACTTTCTTTAAACTTAAAAGAGGGCAATTTAGGAGCAGTCTGTAGTTGAGATAATTAAAGATCAAAATCGGCAAGTAAAAGAAAAGAAAGAAAAAAAAGAAATTTCTGTTAGTACTTGATTCTTTTGAGCAACATCCAGATTTATGAATAATTATTAATGATTGGTCAAAGCTGGATAATCATAAGAAATCAGATAGTTTGAGTATGATTATTATTTCTTATGGATAAGACTCTTAAGAAATAGTTTATACTAGTCAACATTAAGTTCATTTTTTTTGTTTTACCAGAAAAAAAGGATAGATGTGAGGTGATACAGCTGAAAAAGCTATGAAAAATATCAAAGGTACAGTAAATTTTCTGGAATAGGTTTTGTAGATATACTTAAAGTTAAAATCAAATTCATTGCAGTATACCTAAATAAAACTTTATAAACGAAACATAAGTATATCTAATAATAAGAAATAAACCTTGAAAAGTTTGATTCTGAACTACAGGTTGTTACTATTGCTGAGAACAGTAGAAAAAGATACTGTTGATTTTGAATTAATTTATTTATATATTATGAGACTATAGAGTGTAGTATATGACAACCACAGTAGACTATATGAGAGAATATTTACTGTACCTTTGATATTTTTCATAGCTTTTTCATCTACTTCTTGGATCACCTCGCACCTATCCTCTTTTTCTGGTAAAACAAAAAAAAAAGCTTAATGTTAACTTGTATTAACTATTTACTAGAAGTCTTGTCCATGAGAAATAATAATCATACTTAAACTATGTGATTTCTTATGATTATCCAGATTCGACCACTCATTAATAATTATTCATAAATCCGGATGTTGCTCAAAAGAATCAAGTACTAACAGACATCTCTTCAAGTCTCATTCTGGGATAGGTAGATCTATGGGAGCTCTTCTGCTGGAATGACTTGATATTTTTCTCGGTTCATGGACATGATCTTTTTTTTTCTTTCTTTTTTTTTACTTAAAGATTTTTATCTAACATTATCTTTACTACAGACTGCTCCTAAATTGTCCTTCTTTAGTTTTAAAAGAGTGACAGAACTTCTCGTAGAAGTCGCGAATGTTTGACATTGTTGTTATATCCTATTCGCTGATATGATTGAAAAAGTATGGTTATCAATATAAAATAGTTTTAAATGAAATATAAGTAAACCAAAAAAATCATTTCATGTAAAGTTTCTAAACTGCAACAGAAACTTTAAAGTTTTTACTCCTACAGTTGTTCTAAACAAATTTTCTGTCTACACATATAGACACATTAAAGATTGGAGAAATAACATTAGTGTCATTGTTGATTAAATAGTTGTATGATGCGACGATTTTTTTATTAGTAAGACGACAGCAGTTAAGTAGAAGCTGTGAAGAGCAACGTCATTGTCAACGAAATAACAACAAAAGCTGATTAAAAGCTGTAGTGAGCAACGCCGTCATCATTATCAGTGAAACAGCAGTGGGAGAAAGAAAACAAGAATTTTAAAAAGCAGTAGTATCATCACTGAGACCTGGAAACATGAGAGATACTACAGCTGTGTTAGAATCCCCACTGTTTAAGAGTCCCCATAACTTACCGACTTAAAGTATTATAAAAAGAAGCTTTAAAAAGTTGTAAGAATCATAAGTGCTGGTAAAGTATGATATCCCATGCCATCACATTCATTTTTTTTAAATATGTTATAGGCTCTTCTCAATGCTGCAGTATCATCAAAGGTACGATTGAGTTTAAATTAAAGATCATTCATGGTACTACAAGGTCACAAAAACTTTTTCTCCTTAAAAGTTTAATTTCTAATGCATATTATATCAGTTATAAGTTACTTTATATTACAAAAATCAAAAATAGCTGTTCTTTAAAAAATCGTGGTTATAGGATTAAAATTATTGTACATCCTATCAAACAATATGATTACAAACAATATAATAAATTTATTAAGGGACTGTGCAACATGCTTGCTTTCTATTATGAAGTCTACTATTTATGCATAAATTACATTTCATGTATCTGTTATATGACTAATGATTGTGTAAGTAAGCATTTGTTACACATCATTTGAATAATATCGATAAATAATTAAAATAATAATTATAATTATAATCATGTAAATAATGATAATATAAAAAAAAATAACTATTACAAGAGTAATACTAATGATAATTATAATGTTCATATTGATAATAAAAATCGTAGAAAGTAATTATGACTAATATCATTTTTAATATTACTATTCAAGATAAGGAAATAGTTAGTTAACTTAATACAAACGTTTTCTTGCTCAAACATTTATATTATTTCTTACCTCATCATGAGTCTTATTACTGCACAATACAAAAAAAAGCGTTTTTTCGGCTCAGAAGAGTTATCATTTTCTTGTTTGAAGTCTGCTAGTCTGGAATCTAGCCACCCAAAGTTTGGGTGGGTATTGAATAAAAATTGAGTTATAACAATAATTTTTTTTCGTATATGAGAAAATGCAATGTTTTTCTCAATTTTCACACTAGTTTGTCGTATGAATTGTTTGTTAATTAATTTTATTCAAGTTTCATAATATAACAGTAACTTTTGTCATTAAAATTTTATTTTCTTTTCCAACAAAAATGATTACAAAAATAAAAATAATTTATAAAGCAATATTCAGTGAACCAAGAAGTCATTTTTTCCAGTTTTTTAAAATGTTAAGCAGTTCAATGTATAATAAATATTTAAGGTGTATAGATCATCTAAAACGAGATGTTTCAGTTGCGTCAATACTTATGTTTTGATTATTAAAATGTAAAAAAGTAATAATAATATCATTTACGCAGAATAAGCGTAGTTTTTCGAAAAATGTTTATATCTAAAAACCTAAAGGTTGAAAAACAAGGAGATTATGCTTATTTTTCACAATAAAAAGCATATTTTCACAAAATCGTTTTTTAAGTAAGCCAAATGTTTTTAAGCTTAAGTAAAACATAAGAACTGGTAAATTGATTTTTCGTTATTTTCTTGGGATAGATAAGAGTATGTTAAACATACTAAATACATAAGTTTTAGATTATTTTATAATCTTTAACTTTTGCGTCAAATAATTTTTACTAGGAGTTCATACTTTATCGCAAATCACAAACAATTGTTTTTAACCCTTAAATAGCATCCTGATTTTTCTAGCTTAAAAATTTTTTAGTGTATTTAATAATTTAATTTAACAATTTTAATTTATTTATTTATTATGTTTTACATAAGAATATTTTTTACACAATTAGTCATAACCTTAATACTACTTTTGTGTGGATTACTGCTGTTAATTCTTTTTAGGGGGAGTGTGGGATTCCGTGGGAATCAGGCTTAATTTTTTATTATTATTCCATTCATGATTTACAAAAATTGTTGAAAGACGCAATTAAATTTTTGTTAGAAGGTTAGAGAAGAAAAACTGGCTTCAAGAAATTTTATATAGTAAGTAAGTATTAATAACCGTGTACAATTTTAATGCATTTATTAAATTTAAAAAATTACGTGCAGAGCTATTTACAATATAGACGATACAGGATATCCATATATCAAGAGCACGAAAAATAAGAAAAAATATGGTACTTGAATCACTTTCCCAAGAAAAATCTAGTATGCATAAAAAGAAATGCATATGCATAAATGACATAATTTATTCGAGGATGAAAAGTTTCGAAAGGGGAATGAAAATTGAGTATTTAAGCTTGTATATCGAATTTTTTAATGTGATCTTTTTAAGATTTACTTCAGAGCATTAGAGCGATGGCAGACTTAAAGTACTTTAAATTGACAATGGAAATGCTGCTTCATTCATAAAATTATGCAGCCAGCATGAATATGGATGATTCAGAGTTATGCCGATTGTTGAATTTATCTTCTGAGGGGATTGCTGCATTGGAAGGACTTGCTTTCTTATCTCGATTAACCAGAGCAAATAAACAATTATGTCAATTATTGATCACAAATTTGTTGAGTATCAAAAATAAGTTGAGTTAATTCCTATATAAATCTGGTGGGGAATTCAAGCCACTATCATCAGCTTTACCAGTACAGCCTAGACATTCTGTTCAGTGGATTGATGTAGCGTCAGCTTTCGATGGACAAATATGATCAGAAGTCATTACAAATCTTAAACATCTGGATATTCAATCATTCTCGAATGACGTTAAATTTTTATTCGAAAAAAAAATTATAGCTGCTTTTCAAGAATATACTGCTTTAAAGATAAATACCGAGCTTTTAAGTAAATATGTGATGCAAAAAATGACTCTGAGATTAGTGGAATTAAATACTTCGATACTAGAAGTGCTTCAATTTATAAATTGACAAGTCTCTGTGAGCGGTTCAATTGTAATATGAGTGAACCGTTGAAACAGCTGATAGAGAAGTTTGAAGAAAGAGATTAAGGTTGGTTGTTGCAAGAAATTTTGAGTTTGACTATTAGTATAAATAAGTTAAATCCAACGAAAGGAAGCTTATATGTTGAACTACTAGCCGCAATCAAATCAAAAAAAGCTTGCGTCAATGAAAGATCAGTGATACTAAGTGTTTTATGTAGACAATTTCATCTGCTCTATATCCTACAGCTCAAAATCCAGATCGTGTTAATTATTATGTACATTATCAAAACGAGCATAACTTTAATAGTATAGAGTTTCTGATATTACTTAAAGAGATCATTAAGTTTGAAAAACAAAATCCTGTTTCTGTAAATACATACATCCGTCAGAAATTCGAAAACAACTTTAATGTTACCCCATGCCCAATTACCTCTGAGTATGTTGTCCTGTTCATCATTAAAAAAAGATTCTTTGTTGCTGCTTAGATTATTAAAACAATCACGATGCAATAAACTTAAATTAGTTTTGTGAAGCACCCAATTACAACGCTTGCGTTTATAATACTTAAATGACAACTGAAGTTAGTTACTCAAAAAATACGTTGTCACAATTTCAGGCAAAAAAAAATAAGTACAACTTACGCTTTAACAAAATACTCTTTTGTTGTTGGGGAGTTCAATCGTTTGATGTTAAATTTGTTCAAACTTCTTTCAGCTGTATCTAGTTTTTTTTAGCAAAGTCATACTTTACTTAGCCTCAAAGTTTTCTGATAGTTGCACACAGTCACTTACGAAAATATTAAAACGTCCGCAACCCGCAACAGCTTGATTGAACGCCCGTAATAAATTAAATTGGCTGTTTCTACTGCGAAAAGTTTATTTCAGAGCTTTATTTCGTACCGTATAAAACTGCACCCTAATAGTGTTCTTAAAAAGTTTATAAAAAATTTATTTTCTGCTGGATTGCCGCTAGAAAGCGTTTGCACTTTTGTCAATGAATATTTTACATGTAAATGATTTGGTATATATAATAAAAAATAATATTGTCAAAATATATATTTAGCTTTTGCTTTTAAACAAGTATGCTTACATTACAAGTAAAGTATGGTCCAGATGTTATCATAAGCACAGGGGGTATATCGACGACTCCTACGGAGTCTATCCTTATTCGCATTTTCTCATTTCAATTAACACTGGAAAATGTGAATAAGAACAAACTTCGTATGAGGCGTCGATATAATCTTGTTGTATTGACATACCTAAATGCTAAAAGCACAGCGGTAGTACGGTTGCTTTTAATTGCAGGGATAATCATGCTAATAATTTTTAGAGTTTGAATTTTTTTTTGTATCACGTCATTGATAGTTAAAAAATTTGATTTTTAATGTTCTAAGCAAAATTTATAATTAAAGTAATAAATTTGGAATTACCGAATTAATAAGTATATAAGTGGACACATTTATCCTTCAATATAAAAAAAACATATGTCTAGCAATCGCACTAAAAAGTCATGTTTAAGAAATTAGTACATTCATTGTTTTTGAGCAAGCACAATTTAAAAAATGTGAAAAAATGTAATTTTGTGTATTTAAATTGTAATTTTTGTTTACCAACATCATACTTAGTGACGATTTTCAACCAATTTTTTGACGATTATCATTTATAAATATTAGAGTAATATTTTCAACATAAACTTTACAACAAAAAATGTGATTTTTCTTTTAAATATCAATAACAATCTCCAAATTTCGCAAAGATCTTATATTCTCAATAAAAATAAAAAAGCGCAAAATCAAAATATTTAATAAGTAAGAAACATAAATAATTACGCTAAAGTTAAAATACGAAATGTATTTAAAATACCTTGTAAATAAATAAATAAAAATAAAAGGGAAGGAAAATATTTTTCTTTTTCTTATTTATTTCTCAAGAAACTTTCTTGAAAAAGAAGCTATGTCGTTTAGTACTATGACTCTTAAGTATATTGGATGTTGAGAAAAGGGCATGTATAGAGGATAAGAGTGCTTGTGTTGAAAGTGCCGTCATCTATGCATATGCACCTCTTGATATAATGACTTAAATGTATCGACATTCCCTTGTTTACTATTGGTCGTATTAATTTCTAATTTACCGACAAGCATTAGAGTTACATTACTACTAGATCGAGCTTACGTGAAAGACAGCTCTAAAAATTAAGAACGAGGAACTTATCTAAACTTGCGGTGCGAGTGAATGTATTACTCCTCGGTAGCTCAAGTGGTAGAGCAACTGTCTAGTAAACAGGAGGTTGTGTGTTCGATCCATACCCTTGGAGGATATTTTTCTCATTCTTATTTATTTCTCAAGAAATTTTATTGAAAATGAAACTATGTGGTTTAGTGTTATGAGTCTTAAGTATATTCGGTATTGAGAAAAGGGCACGTATATAGAGTACTTGTGTTGAAAGTGCCGCCATCTATGCATATGCACTTTTAAATACAATGATTTCAATGTATCAACATTTATGACGGAGTCATTTTTCTCTTTTTCCTCTGCACCAAGATGCGTCCTGAAGGGGAAAATTCAAAAATACCTACTATAAGACTAATCAAGACCCGGGTTTCGTCCGTTATGTTGTTTTATGTGTGAGAAATGGGAAAGAAGACATAGCGCTGAAGGAAAACCAAAGAATGTATAGTTTTAGTATCCAAGGGTCTACCTGTGTAATTGCGTATTATAAAATATTTATAACTACTGCGCCATTGTACTTATCCAGTGTTGTTTCATCGACGAGAAGTGTATGTACACATATGTTTCTGTATTAACCGTATGTACTATAAATTGCATCGCGTTCAAGTGTGTGGGAATGATGTCTTGTCAGTAAGATTCAGAAGTACGTATGTAGATATAGTGTGATAATGCGCGAGGCTGCACTAATTGGTGGGCCTAACGCGTCACTTTTGTAGTAGCATCCACGCGAACCAGAGCTCCCGAGTTTTTCGCAATTTCGGTAGTTGTGACAGAGAGAATCGAGAAAGAAGGAGAAAAGGACAAGGAGAGCCAGCTATCACGATCAGCCAGCCGTACCCAACCTTGCGCCCAATGACCGAGAAACCATCACCTCCGTCATCCGTTGTCAACTGCGAGGTCATGGTCACCAGCCAATTCAGTCGCTGAAGAAGAGAGTAAGATGGTAAACCCCAAGGTAAAGTAGCGTGTAGTGCTGTCGTGAAAAGTAATGCGTGAGAGAGAGTGTGTGTGAGTGTTTAATAGCCACGTGTAGCCAGGGCAAGCCGTGGGAGCCGGCCCCTGGAATCGTTCCTCAAAGAGATCGTTAGAGCGAGAGCGGATGAGAGAGAAGCGTGATTGTCGGAATTCGTGCCATGGTGTAGTTCCAGATTGACATGAGATTTTCCGGGCCTAGACACCCTCGTAATTGTAGTAACGAATAAAGTAAGCCTAATAATCCGAGAAATCCGCCTTTCGTGTCGTTATTTGTAGGCAATTGCCAGACAGCGTTCTTTTTTAGGTCGTGGGACTCGTTTCTCCCTTAAAGAGTAGCTTGTTTCCCGACGGGCCACCCTCAACGGGACTTCCTCTAGGTGAGAGTCTCCAGAAGCCAAGCTGAGTGTGGCCAAGCCACAAGCGTCGTTAAGCGTTGGTATTTTTCGCGTTTCAGGTGCAGAGCCATTCACGTCGTTTCCAGTGCAGCCATTGGTGAGAATTTAAGTGTCTTTGAGCGTTGCTTTGGGACCGCCCTGGCCGGGACACTCTACGTGTTGCAGGGTGAGAAAAAGCAACGTTAAACATTCGCTCGTATGCTATTGGTTGTAGTAATTTCTACGAATAACAGATTTATTCAACAATGGATTGAAAAATTAAAAAAAAAATTGTTTTTTCTGTACTCGAAATTGATAAAGTTAGAATAGATACATTTTGCTAATATATAAAGCAAAGTCACTAAAACCGTTGTAATCGCTAACTACGAAAACTACTGAACCGATTTTGCTGAAATTTTGCATACCGATTCTTGACACTTCCTAGATGGTTTTAGTATGGTTTTTATCTTAAAAAATTAAATAACAATAGCAATTAATAAGCTCAAAGTTTTGGAAAAATACGCCAGCTTTTCACTTTAGTTCAGTAGGATCCGCTAGGTGGCGTCGACATAAAATCAAAGCTACCTGCAACAGAATGAAATAAGTGTGGTTATAAAAGGCCGGAGCATCGTAGTAATTGTGTAATCGTCGACTGGCAGTTCATCGAGCTGCATTGATAATGTAGCTAGAGTTGTGCAGCTTGGTAACCTGGTTATCGATGACGCACTTCTCCGAAGGGGAAGTGATCTAGGTGTTCACTTTCACCTGGAACCTTTAGGATTGATGAGTGCCACTAATGTAAAATTTATTCTAATCGATATCGTCACCGGCGATCAAACAAGATCACATCCTGCTCCGACACTTCAGAGATCTGTGGCCATACCACAATCTGGCCTGGTGCTGTCAGAGAATTTGTACTACAAATATAAGCCAGGGAAGACAGCCCTAAAGAGTACGGGCAGCCACAACTGCCAACTTCTTAGTGGTCGTTCCAACAGCATACCTACAGAAAAGGTATTCTCTAGGCCCACTTTCCCGACTTACGATGAGCAGTGGTTATCCGGGTAACGACCTGAAGACGAGATATGTTTTGATCAGTGGCGTATGTCTCCCTCATGTTCAGTCTCCGTACACAGAGACTCTGAGAGTAAGAGTCAAGCTACGAAGCTACCCACAGCTGGCTCTCCATCATCAAGCATAATTATAAGGAACAACCAGAAATTTCATCACTGGCCTTTTTCAGGGCCAATATAAGTATTTACGTTCATAACTTAACCTTGAATCTCATCGGTTGTTTAAAGGGCCCCCTAAGTTTAAACTACCGTGCCAACAAATACATTCTTACTAGCATTACCAGGAACATTATTTGTCGACTAAAAGAACTACGTAAAGCTGGCCACTATTAAACCAAGTCAGTGATTCACTGGCAGACGTCACGAGCAGAGTTGTTCGTCGCAAGGCTGGGTACCCCGGTGACCGACGATCCTATATTACCCCCTTGACTTTAGCATGTAACCAGGAATCACCGACCCTCTACAAGGTCTGCGCTGGGCATACCTAACAGCTATGAAGGAAAAAAAAAATTTGAGCCAACGAGAGTCTCCAACGGGCAAGCATCACATAACAATCTCTACTAATCTCTCCACCTTAGATCATCAAAACAACTGAGTCTGCAAAAAAAAGGTGCTTTAGACACCAATGTCTTTGACATTATGCCAGGAGACGTTGGAAAAGAGCACTGCAACTAGCCTCAATGCTTCGGACTTTGTAATTTTTCTCCCGATCAGTCTAGGTCTTCAACAGCAGGCCAGAGAAGATCACCCTGAGGTATCCAGGCAGTCACATTTGCTGTAAACTTTAGTCAAGAAAGAGTTTACTTAAAAAACTCACCGGTCTTTTTTAGGGCAATCGGACGTCGAACTACCTTACCAACAAACATATTAGAACTTAACAAAATTGACAGAAAATAGCCTTTAGGGGTCATAAAAGTCGCAAGAGGGTGAATTGGAAGGAAAACTTAAAATTTATCTAATAAATACAATTTTAGGCGTCAAGAAACTGACGCAGAAAATTTATCAAGATTGGAACAGCAGCCTCAAAATCGACCAATAAAAATCCCATTACGTGAGGGATCAGCTTTTCATTTTACCCTCACAGTAATCTCTTAAATATTTAAAGATCTAAATTTAGGTTTTTAAATAAGAATAAAATATATTTGTATTTTTGTGGCAACAAAAAATGTAGAGATTAGGCTCCAGGACTTTGTTGCTCTGGTAATAAAGTTGTGAGATAAAAGAAAAAAAATTTTTTTTATATATTTTTTTGGGAGTTTAAAATCTTCAAAGAATAGCCCTTTTCAAAAATTACACTGGAGAAACTGATAATCAACTGGTCCTTATGTCTAACGATTATTTTATGGCATAAGAAACGCACGATACTTTTCAGCATAATTATATTTTTTTTAATTTTTACAGCTGATTATTTTACCAAATAAACTGTATGGATTGTGAACAAATATGTTTTTTGTAAGAAGATTTTTGTTCTGAGAAGTGTCAGGAAAAATTTCTAACTGAAAACGTTTTACATTACATGTCAACACACTCCAGTGTTCCATTTAGTAAGTCTCGGGCGAAGCCAAGACGGGGGGCTGCTCGTGTATATATACATGCATTATGCCTATGCCTATACCTATGCCTATGCACTATGCTTACATGCCTATGTACATGCACCTGAACCTTTTTTTATTTTATTGCAAATATAATTTTTCGATATTTCTCTGAAAATAATATAAAAAATTATTTTTACGGCTTAGTGACATACAAAAAAAAAGTTGCACGAGTTCTACAAATCATATTCTTATTAATCCATTTTTATCTCATCCTCTGTGAGGTTAGATGATATTTGCAACTTTTTTTTAACATTTAATATCTAAAGAGCCATGTTGTTAAACAATCTCAAATTTAACGTATGATTTATAAGATCATTACGAACATCATGTTAAGTTTTTAGGAAGATCGTACAAAAAACGCTATGCGTGATAAGTGTCCTAAAACAACCTGTTTTCAGTTTTTATAGCATGTGGCTTGACTTTTAGAAATTCCAAATGCCTTATAAAACCAATGCTAAAATTTCGAATTTGGAATGTCTGTTCTTCATTCTAAATACTGTTGGCAAAATGCTTCGATATTTAGACTGTACAGCTATGAAATGTTATTTTAATAAATATTCTAATTTAGATGCAATAGCTTGACTTTTTCAAAGATGGTTAGCTACTTTGAGTCATTGAAAAAAGTAGCAAAACGTTATTAATTGCAATTGTTAGAGAGAAAGTACCGGAAAAGCATAAGCCACTTGTTTTTTGCTGTTGTATGATAGTCAAATAAATTTTTTAGTAGGCAAGTGCTAGTGATAAAGTATCAAGCAACTTTTTAATTTTGTATTATAAGTAAATTATTCGTTACTAGCAGCCCCCCGTCTCGGCTTCGCCCGAGACTTACTAAATAAAACACCGTAGTGTGTTGACACGTAATGTGAAACATTTTTAGTTAGAAAATTTTACACATATTCCCGATACATCTCAGAACAAAAATCTTCTTATTAAAAACATATTTTTTCGAAATCCATATAGTTTATTTGGTCAAATAATAAGGTTTACAAATTCGGAAAAATAATTATGCTGAAAAGTACTGTGCGTTCTTTATGCCATAAAATAATCGATGGTTATAAGAAGTTGTTGATTTGGTTTCTTCTGTGTAATTCACGAAAAGGGCTATTTTTTAAAGCTGTTAAGATTTAAAACCCCCAAAAAATTTATATTAAAAAAAAATTGTTTTTTCTCATATCTCACAATTTTATTACCATAGCAACAAAGTCCTGGACCTAAAACCCAACATTTTTATTGCCACAAAAACACAAATACATTTTCTACTCATTAAAAAATCTGAAGTAGGATCTTTAAAGATTTCAAAGATTGCTGTGAGGGTACAATGAAAAGCTGATCTCTCACGTAATGGACTCTTAAGTTGACGATTTTGACGCTGCTGTTTCAATCTCGATAAATTTTCTGCGTCAGTTACTTGACGCCTCAAATTGTATTCATTAGATACATTTGAGGTTTTCTTTCCAATATACCCTTTTGCGACTATTGGTATGCTTACGACTTTTATGACCCCTAAAGGCTATTTTTAGTCAACTTTGTTAAGTTCTAATATACTTTTTGGCAAGGTAGTTCGACGTCCGATGGCCCTAAAAAAGACCGGTGAGCTTCTTAAGTTAACTCTTTTTTGACTGCAGTTAACAGCAATTGTGACTGCCTGGATACCTCAGGGTGATTTTCTCTGGCTTACTGTTAAAGACCCAGACTGATTGGGAGAAAAATTACAAAGTCCGAAGCTTTGGGGCTAGTTGTAGTGCTCTTTCCCAACGTCTCCCGGTATAACGTCAAAGACGTTGGTGTCTAAAGCACCTTTTTTATTTTGCAGATTTAGTTGTTTTGGTGATCTTAGATGGGAAGATTGGTTAGTGATACTTGTCCAGTGGAGGCTGTCCCGTTGGCTCAAGTTTTTTTTCTTTATAGCTGTTATAGGTTTGCCCAGCGCAGATCTTGGAGAGGATCAGTGATTCCTGGTTGAATGCTTAGAGTCGAGAGGGTAATATAGAGTCGTCGGTCACCGGGTTTCCCAGCCTTGCGAAGAACAACTCCGCAGGTGACGTCTGCCAGTGAATAGCTGACTTAGTTTAATAGTGCCCGTCTTTAGTTAATATAGTCTTTTAGTTGCCGAATCGCTTCCGGAAATGGTAATAAAAATGTATTTGTTGGCACGGTAGTTTACACTAAGGTGGCCCCTAAAAAGAACCGATGAAATTGATGGTTAAGTAGGGAACGTAAATACTTATAATGGCCCTAAAAACCGCCAGTGGTGAAACTTCCAGGCTATTCTTTATTATTATTCTTGATGATGAAGAGCTGGCTACGGGTTGCTTGATTCTTACCCTGGGAGTCTCGATGTACGGAGACTGTGATGGAGGGAGGTACGCCGCTGACCAAAGAATATCTCGTCTCGGGTCTCGGGTCGTTCCCCGGATAACCAACTGCTCAATTGCTCATCTTTAGACGGGAACACGTGGGTAAGCGCGTTGGGGACGCGACTACCAAGAAGGTAGCCGTTGTGGCTTCCCGTGCCCATCAGAGCTGTTTTTCCTTGCTTACATTTGTAGCCACAAATTCTTTAACTACACCAGGTGGGATGGTGGGACTGCCACACAACTCTGAAGAGTTAGTGCAGATTGTGCTCTGGCTAGATATGTCACCTGGTATTGTGGCAGAGACGGCATCGGTTGAAATTGATTTTTTTTTTTTTTTGATCGCACTCGTCGAGATTCAGGGTGAAGGGACACTTGGGTTCCTTTCCCCTTAGAGAAGAGTGTCGTCCGTAACCGGGATACCCAGCTGCAGGACTATCACCAGCATTCTCTGAACAGCTTGATGAGCTGCCGAAGCTCGACTATACAGCTAACGATACGCTCCGGCCTATTATAACCACACTTATTTAATTATGTTGCAGGTAGCTTCGATTTTATGTCGACGCCACCTAGCGGATTTTACTGAACTAAAGTGAAAAGCTGGCGTATTTTTGCAAAACTTTGAGCTCATTTATTGCTATTGTTATTAAATTTTTTAAGATAAAAACTATACTAAAACCATCTAGGAAGTATGATGAATCAGTGTGCAAAATTTCAGCAAAATCGGTTCAGTAGTTTTTGCGGTTAGCGATTACAACGGTTTTAGCGCTTCTGCTTTATATATTAGTAAGAAGAAAGTAAGGGCTAGCAAATAATAGGACCTATTCTCTTAAGCTTTGTATGGTTATTAAATTATTGATTACACAATTATGTGCCAATGATAAGCATTCTAAAGTGAGTAAGCGCCACAGATGAGTATACCAACCATTTTAATTTTTGTATCAATATTCAATTAGGTTTTACGTGAATGAGAGCCAAAGATGAGGTGACAAATCATGTTTTTCTTGTATACGATGATTACACTTATTTTTAGCTGAAAAAGTAGGGGCAATAAATTGCCTATTTTTGTGTTAGTTTTATATAAAAATTTAACGATTCCGATTAAGGCAAGCGATCGCCAACAATGAGTAATTCAACTTTTTTAAAATTTTATTATAATTAGTTTACTAATCCTTGGTTTATCAGACGCTGACGATAATTATCCTGATTATTTTCATGTTTTAAACGATAGCATTTGTTCTTAGACGAGCAAGTGCCAGTAATAAGTACCTACAACTTAACTTTTTATAATTTCTTAAACGATAATTAAATCAATACTTCGTGGAGTTAGCACTGGTGATGAAACCCTTAACTGTTCTCAATTCATATATAAGGAATAGATTAATTCATAGGTGAGCTGGCACCAGCAATAAGTAGCACAACTTTTTAAAAGTTTTGTGTGACAATTTAATCAATTTTTGAGCAAGCAAGTGCCGGTAATGAGCAGACTAATCATTTTTTAGATTTGTATAATAATTAAATAAATCTGTAGGCAAAAAAGCAAGATCAATAAGAAGCTTAACTGTTTCCTACATTTATATAACAGTTGGATTACTTATTCATGCGAGTGAGCAGTGAAGGTGAGTGGCTCAACTAATTTTTATTTTGTACGATATTACGCTAGACATTGGTATTCAAAACTCTTTCTATTCGTGGCACTAGTTAATCTTGGTGCTTCAGCTTAAAATTTAACGAAAGTTACTTGTTTACTAAAAAAGAGTGTCGTTCGTAGCCAGAATACTTAGCTGCTTGACTTATAACTTCGTTTTTAATGCACTGTCAGTGGACGATAATGGATTTCGTAAATTTGCTTGAGGATATTATAACTGGACCCATTTACTTTTATAAGTGAATTCTAACTCTACTGTAACGCGACCTAGCAGATCCACTAAACGTCTCCTTAATACGGCTTGCTAGGTATAGTATTTATAAAGACAACGCGCCTGAGCGATAAATAAGAATAAGGAAAGTATCTTGCGTAGCTCTCCCTCACGTTTACCACCCTCCTTTTCCCTACTGCATGAAAGTTGTAGCTTTTTACACGTAAGCAAGTGGGCCACCAATGAGACACGCATATCGGCGCACGGAACAAACACGCATACCTACCAGCTAATATGTATATAATTTGATGTATAATATATTCATACACCTAATTCTTGGAATAAGAAATGTTTTTCAGGAGGCTAAACCGGTTAAAATATTAGCTTTTATAAGATTGTTTTGCAAATTTTTCATTTAAAATTTTGGTCCATTTCACAAGCTTAAGGGTTGGAGACTACGTAGTAGCATAATCGGAAATCCAACTTTTTAACATAACTTATAGAGTTAAAATCCTGATGAAGTTAGGGAGCTTAAAAATTCTTAAAAATATTTAACGACATTTTTAGTTGCGATGACTAAATTAATAGGGAGGTATACTCGAGAATCAGCTGCAAACTTTTAAAGAATAATATTTTTAATTTTCTCTGCAGTAGAATTTCTTGGTCAAATTATCGCTCTCTTACATAACCATTGGTATGATTTGTTTGATAAATTTTTAATGTCTGGATATACTTCAAAAATAAGATTATCGACAATTATAACCAGTTTCACAATGGATTGATCTATAGTGATAAAACTGTTCTTTTTTGCCATTGCTCATTTTTAATAGCTGTGCTAGAAATTCCATGTTTTTTTCCACAGAGATATGCTTTTGTATTAGTAAGGAAACAGAAAGACTCTACATAACGCCAGAGAAATGATGATTTAGGGCATTAAATAGTCATGAATGGTATCAGCTCAAGTTCCTCTTTAAATTACTAGTAACGTCTGCCTAAAGTTACTACAAAAAACAAATGTAATGCCACCAATTAGCTTTTGGTTTGATCTTAAATCTTATGATGTTTTATTAACACACGTACTATACGTTAGTATTATTTTTTTAGTCTATCATAATACAATTATGTACTAATACTGACATAGTCAGTACTCGTAGAATAATTTGAAGTACTCCGTTAAATAAAATTATATTGCTCAGTACTCTAAAATCCAATGAGTGGAAGAAGTTTCTCTTGTCCCAGCATATGAACCCACTCTGCCGTACACTGGAAAAAAGTATAAAGTACTAGCTTCTCAAAACTCACACGTGCAGCGCTCCTAATGAGTTGGTGCAGTTACTCTTTTGTTTTGGGTGGCCAGGTTCCCAAAGTATAAAAATAGTAGCAATAATTGCTTAAGAGATCTAAAAATATTATTGGATTATGGACTGTTTGTTAATTATTGGTGCTTTCGTTTTGAGGCTTATTATAGAGGAATGAATTTGAGTACCTTAGCAACGAGTGGCAGTTAACATCTTATGCTTGATATTGCTATCAAACAAACAGGAGAAATATGTCAAACATTTAAACATCATATGATGGAAAAAGTTGAAAGTTTGGAACAGGCGGTAGGTCATATATCACTTAAGTACTAATGATTTAGGTAAGTTAATAACCATAGAGTTTCTTGATTATGTTGAAATTCAAAACCAGACTTATAAAATTGGTTTCTTTATGGTTGTTAATATAACTTCTATGGAAAAGGATTTTGAAAAATCAAAAAAATGAATAAAATTCATAGTTTAAGTAAAAATTAAAAGTAGAAATTAAGGGAACGATCCTTATTAAAATAACATTTGACGAGCATTTTTATGCTGATATTGTAGACTGTAAGAAAAGTATACATAAAATAGTGTAATACGATGAACTAAAAATGCATCTCTGTATTTTCATGCAATTAAAGGATGATTGTTTCAAAACACTTTTATCACACTTAATACTCATATAAAATTTATTATAACGATTGATTATATTTATTTGTATTATTTATCCAAAAAAAAAAATTGAATTTTTTAACTTTTTTAATATTCATACATAGAGATTCCTATGACAATATCTTAGCAGTATTGCATAAATAAGTTTAATAATTATTTTTTTTAAGTAACTATTTTAATAGGTAGCAGTAGGGGTAGATGGACTAACTACTGCACAGGCACCAACTTCTGTGCACTCAACGGTAAGACAAAATACGACAAACAGATTAAAAAATGTGTGCGCTCTAGACATTGTAACACATTTAAACATTAATAACGTTCAATCTAGAATCTAACTCACTATAATGAAATTCATAATTGGTCAGTTGTATGACTTTTAACGTATCTAACCTACAAACCTTTGTAGTCATTCGCAGTAGTTGGTGTGGAGTAAATGCATCTGGCCTTCAATGTACAAACCATACGGGAAATATCCGCAAAGGCATCCAGAAACTAATAATTTATAACAGTCAAAAATTTCAATGCGCAGTAGCTGGGTCATTAACCCCTACATATATCTAATGCATCACTCTAATTTGTATAGTACAGTAGCAGTTACGCAAGCTCTGCATGTACTGCTTTTTCACAGAATTGGACAGCAGATCTTCCAAGCGCTTGTTGCTGCTGTTTTCCTGTTTTAGGGAACCTGCACACCCAAAATAAGCTATCAACTGCACTAAGGCATTGGGAGCACTGCTTGTGTTAGTTTTAAAAAATTAGTACGTCCAACTTTTTTTTCCAATGAAGAAAATTAGAGCTCCACATAAACACTTTATCTATTGCTGTAACACTGTTCCTGCACTTGCAAGTAAAATGATGCTGTCACAGAATTCACAAACATTGTTCTCGTACGTAACTTTTATCCCTTGTACCAGAGATTAGTAGAAAGATTGCTAACTGCAATGCTACGACGCAAGTTTAATTTTTGCTACTGTTTCAAGCGCCCTGTCACTGCCAGGTGGTCAAACCAGAAGCACATTTTTTAAGTTATACTTTTATAGGAGCATTATGCACGAGGGTGAATCAACAATTTCAGATTTTGACCTTGACAGAAAGTGTAGTTGATTTACCTTAATTCTCCCCCCTTCTCTTGTCTCCCGTAACGTACTTCTGGTTTACTCTATACCACATGACGTCAGATCAAATCAGCACGCCATACATTTTTTATGAATCTTACTTCTTCTTCTTTTAACCAATTATTTAAAAAAAAATAAGAAGCAAAAAAAAAAACAGATGTAGGTCTCGGGACTTAAAAAATCAAATATTAAAATAAGTAGTACAAATTCTATTTTTTCTCACGTATTCGAGCAACCGCCGGCATATGTAACATATACTTATGTAACATGTGATTCGAGAATTCTAATAACTTCCATATTTGCTATATGTACGAATTCATGGTCATGTTATACAGAACGACACAAAAATTTAACCATAGTGCTCCGAAAAAAGGTACTTTTGTCCAGTTACGCAGGACAAAGATTCCTTTTATTCAAACTTTTTTATTCGTGCATTTGATATGATATCAAGTATGTACGATCAATCTTGTTGAAATCATTGCATCCGAAGAATTTTTTAAAACTTTGGTTACCATAAAAGTAAAATGATCCACTCTATTTGATTGAGATTAAGGAAAACAATAGATATACAGCTATTTTATTTTTTTCAAAGGTAGGATTGTCGTATCATACATAGTTAAAACTTTATGCACATTTTCTTACACACATATACGTATGAACATGTGTGTAATGAGCAGGACGTGCAATACGTATATATGTATACAAAATACATACGTATACTTTGCCTCTAGTATAGGTGAAGGCTGTTGTTTTTCTCTTCTTTTCTCTTTTGTCTATACCTATACCTCAGCTTCAGCAAGCGCATTGGTTAAGTATTTAATTGTATCGTAGAAGCATACATATACT
Organism: Copidosoma floridanum; assembly: GCF_036245765.1. Lineage (NCBI taxonomy): Eukaryota > Metazoa > Arthropoda > Insecta > Hymenoptera > Encyrtidae > Copidosoma > Copidosoma floridanum. The sequence goes on along the minus strand of NW_028321903.1, from coordinate 8,755,203 downwards.
AACATACCTGTAATATATGTTAATATGTATAGGTATAGCACCAGCGTGAGGAAAAGGAAGCAAGCGGCGTACATAAGAGAGATAGAAAGACGAAACGGTAAATAGTAGAGTGGTGCCGTGGCGTGAGCTGCAAAAGAGAGAGACTGAGTGGGAGGAAGTGTATAAGAGAGGAGATTGAGGAGAGGGCTTGGACCACGGGGTGGGTGTGTACATTTTTCTGTAATTTATTTACCATCACACGGCTGCTCACAGCTAAACGTAAAAAGTTTTACTTCAAACAAAAAAAAAAGGGATTTGAACCCCAGACCTTCTACATACTAGGCAAGGGCCCTACCCACTCTGCTACGAACAGTCCCAATATGGGAGGCTCGATTCTTACATTTTACGGTGTATTTGTAACTTACTTTTAATGCAAATTTCTATTTAACGTTTAATAATTCAATTGGTTTAACTGTAAATAATATAAATAAATAATTCACTTAATTAAACTATTCGTTTCGATTGCTTTTTCAAAAAAAAACTTGGAATTTAGTATATATAAGCAGAGCAGCTTTCATATTGTGTAATGACAAACATTTATTTACTTATCATTTATTTGTTACTTTTAAAATAAATAAATAACTGTTTTCACAATTTTTGATATTTTTTCAAAATTTTCTAAAATTAAAGAAAAATTTTTTGTACTGTATAAATACAATAATTCATTTTTATTGTGTTAAATTCTTTTAAAACTTTTTCAGTCGTTATAATAGTAATTTTTTGACTTAAGCACGTTCTTCACATAGTCAGTGGGGGAAAAGTTGAGAGAAGTGAGAGGAACGCTAATGTGTACAGTAAAGCTAGCAATTGTTTTTCGCATTTGGATGTACTTACATACGTGTTTTTACGTGCACTTTATCTCCTTTTTCTAAATTCATTAAAAAATTGACGTGTGGGTGTGTTTAAAAATTTGATAGGTTAATCTAAAAGTATTTTTATGTACCCGAAAAATTGGAAGATTCCTAAAAATCATGTAAATGCCATTGAAAGTGATTTTTTTATAAGGTAACATGATAAATATTGATTTGTTGAAATCTAACATATATAAAGTAATGGTATAGTCAAATGAGCTGCAATTTATGTGTGTTTTTCTTGTGCTTTTTAATATACGTTTGACGTGGTTATGCTTTTTTAATTTACGTTTGACGTTTGAATAATATCTGTCACAAAAACCTATGTGTGATGAACGTCCTAAAGGGACATTCACTGGAATGTAATACTACCCTATTAAAAAAAGCTATATTACAGGATAATTTTTCTTATTCTTTTGTATACAATTATATTTTGGGTACTAAATATGGAGGGAAAATAAGTGTGAGATCGTGCGTCATAGATGTAAACGTGACGTTACAGATGTAATCAGCGTTGGCAGTAGAATGATGTTCTAAAATAACTGGAAGATTTGATGAAAGCGCACAGTCTTGTACTGGCTAACCTATACGTTATTTTTGTTGTGTATTATTTAATGTGATTGTTTTATAAAGTAACATGTAAAGTTGCCGTTTATTAAAATTAAGCATATAGAAAATAATGGTACAGTCAAATCAGCTGCAATTTTCCTAAGTGTTTTCTATGCAATTTTAATACATATTTGCCATTGGAATATCTATCAAAAAAAAACTATGTGCGATAAACGACCTGAAGGGACATTCACTGGTATGTAACACTACCCTTTTAAAAAAAGCGATACTACAGGATGTTTTTTTCTAATTTTCTAGATTCAATTATATTTTGGGTATTTAGTATTGACTGGGAATAAGTGTGGGAGCGTACGTAATAGATGTGAGTGGGATGTTACAGATATTATAGCATGTTAGCAGGAGGAAGTTGTTTTGAAACCATCGGAAGATTCGATGAATGTGCAGTCTTGTACTAGCCAGCCTATATATCATTTTTATTGTAGTGTACCGTAAGTTTTTGTTTATAATCGCTAACTCACTTTATAATTATTAAAATCATACTTAATTAACGTAGGTATACTTATTCCCACGATAATTGTACCACCTTCGTACACAATATTGTCTTATGGAAGGTATTTTCATACTGAAAATTATAGTAATTGCCATATAACTTTACAGAAATGTAACTTTATTGTTGGGTACCCAAGCACCCACTGTCCACTGGTTTTTTTCTAATTTACTTTTTTTTTTTTTTCATTTTTTTTCTATTTGAGAAGTGTGGAGGAAATACTCTAAAAGTGTGCCTACGAATTTACGTGGCAATGGGCATGTAGGTGCATTTTGTGGAGATGCATGCCGAGTGTGCGCATGCTGAATTGCGTGGAAATGTGCTGTAGGTTACACTTTTGGGCAATCAGGTTGAAAAAATATTTCTCCTACTTTTTATTGTACACTGGCTTGAACCCTATACCAAAAAACGAAGTTTAATGTCACAAACTGGAATTTTAAGTAAGTTTAGTATACATACTTTATTACGTTATGTCACTCGTAAAATGGATAACTGACAATACCTTTAAATAATTTTTTTAGTCACCACAACATTGTCTTCTTTGATTGTCTAAAACTCCAAGTATCTTTTGCTCAAAGTCTTGTAAGAATATTAAGTTTTATTGTGGCTTCTTCTATTAGTCTCTTTTATAACACAACAGAGTGAATACCTTTTGAAAGTTTTTTTCATACCACTGCTGGCGTTTATCTTTTCTTACGTTATTCTACGTTTTTATTTTTGTTTTAAATTTTATTTCTTTACGTTAATCAGATACCAAGGTATAAGCTTACTAAAGTCGTAGACAGGTACCTACTGTAAATAGGTTACTTTGATTAAGATACACCACACAAGCCTATTACACCTGGCTCATTGTACCCATTATACCTCAAACATGGTTTATTTTTTTATTGCATGTGAGAAAATATTCTGAAGAGGTAAAAAAAATATGGAAATTATTCTACGAGATGTAAATAATTTAATAGAGGATTAAAGTTTTAAGTTGCTTGGTAGGAAGATATAAGAAAAGAAACTTTAAATTTAAGAAAATTTAGGTTTCAATAGCCACTTTTTTTTAAAAGCCTCTCAGAATTTCTCCCTACGCCTATGTCAGTTTTTTTACAGTATTAGCATAAATTTGACTTATCAGGTGTTTCTAACATAGTTCAGGACAGTGTTAAGATACATGTGGCTGCATATATGCAATAAAGAGCTAAGATAATATTTTTTTGTCCTTATTGTTTAGGTTACAACTTTAAATAGTGTATAATCCCTCCATGCATACAATTAAGCTCTATTAGTCCAATAACTTTCTCCGTGTGGTCTCAGATCAACGGTGTAGGCTAGTTAAGCTGTATATCGAGAGGAAGATGATCAAGCATGAACCGATATTTTTATTAGCGGATGATTTTTTAACTCTTATTATTCTGACAGCTTATAAACCAGCATTATATATTTTCCACTTAAGACCAAGCATATAAAGTTGTTAGAACAAGTATATATTGGCCAGGTGCATATCATGCAGCGCCACTCTTGGTGACAAAATCATGCAACCACGGATACCCACATTATACGTCAACAACATACACCGATGCACACCTAGTAATAATCAATTAATTAGCAATAAATAAGTATATTTATTCAACTGATAATGTATGTTATTTATTAAATTGTAATAAATTTAAAATCTACATTTGTTTTATTATGTGATGTTGTTTTAGTCAATTTATGCTTAGGTTCTTTTTAGTATAAGGGTAAATTTTAGAAACATCGCCAGTACCTATTAATAAACTGTTTTTGCAAATATAAAAAAAAAATATAAGCAATGAGAAATTAAAATAGTAGTAATTATGAGTAAACTGTGATTAAAGTACATATTTTTGGCAGTGGCATTTTTTTGGATGCTATTGGCCAGGTGCATGTCATGCAGCGCCACTCTTGGTGTCAAAATCATGCAACCACGGATACCCACATTATACGTCAACAACATACACCGATGCTCACTTTTAGTAATAATCAATTAATTAGCAATAAATAAGTATATTTATTTAACTGATAATGGATGTTATCACAAAAACAGGCTTTAGGAATATCACACACTCGATTTGTTTTAACTCTGAAGCCTTAAAAAAAAGTTAACAGTTGGTTAAAAGTAGTCATGTGTGTGATGTTACAGAATTTCAAAGTGATGGAGTTAGTAATTTGACAAGTGCTGTCGTAATAAGGCAGACCTTGGTAACTTCAGCTCCCTACAAAGTTAACCTACACGTACGTTTTATTCAGATTATTTTAAAAATTGTCTAAGTTGCAATGCACATGAAAATTACCTTTATTGACGGTTGGATAATCATCGAAATTTATGTAATTTTACTTCATCTGTCTTTGCGCTACTGTTACACTAAATAACACAGCACTTTTTAACACCCATATTTCATAAACGTTTTAATAGTAGAAATCACAATGGTCATGTCTTATTTCACGTAACTATCTTTCTTTTTGCCCTCTGCTTCTGAGAGTGTGCTCTAGATTGAACACTAATGAGGCTTCATTAATTGATTGTTGCATTAAAACATTTTACAACCGTTCTTAGCACCACATAGCTCATTTTCTTACATTTGTGCAACTGCAATTTCATAATATTGATACTATTTGTGCACACGTGATGATAATGTCTGTAAATTTAGCAAACTACTGTTATTCTTTCCTTAGTTAATTAAAAATGACAGTAATTTGGTACCCCAGGTTTCCTGTTTTCGCCACAATGCACGCTGGCGTTGACTCATCTATCCCCTCTCATAACTTGTATCTCGCCAATACTATTTTATTACTAGAAGTGGAGTGCATATCACTCCACCTGACCAACGCCACACAGTAGTCAAATTGTCTTTTATTGTATCTTAATCATAAATTTTAAATTAGGATAACAATATTAATATGATTTTTTCATCCTATAGATAATAAGACTAAGCTCCCATAAAAATTAGAGGCAATTGCATGATATCCTTTTGAGCAATCATTATTTATCGCAAAAATTTAAAGAATTGTTAAAAAGAAATTGAATTTTTTATTAAATTCATGTTCTTAACACAATTTTCTTAAAATTTCTTACAGCAGATTCTGGAGATCACGATTCTGAGGTTAGTTTTTTTAAATTCAAAATGGCTAATCTAATGTAGTAGACATAAATAGAGAATTTTTAAGCAATTAATATTTAATTGTTGTACTAGGTATAGGTGAGTACTTCGGGTCACTGATTACGTTTACAAGATAAAAACTTTTGTAAATTAAATGTAGGATCCAATATCCTCGGCAAAAATTTAGAAATTTAAAACAATTTAAAATTCATTGTTACAGTTGTATATTTTTAATTAACTTATACCAAATATACTCTGAGACAAGTAACGTACAAAATGGTCGGCTTATTACGTTCGCAAAAATTATGAATTAATATAAATAAATAAAAAATGATTTTGTTTATTAATAAATATGTGTAATAGGTTATATCTAAAATGTACAGCCTTTAATTTAAGTAAATAAGTACGGTCCAGGGTTTGACTTGCGTATCAGAAATCGTAAACATAAAATTATGAATGGCTGGTCCAATATGGCGTGCAAAAACGTCTATATACATGTAATAAGCTATAAAAAAATAATTATGGAATAAGATATGATTATCTATGATGAGTTTTTAACTATAATCAATGTTGTTTCTTTAATTTTTCATAGTGAATTCAAGGTCTTATCCATGAATTACTATACGGAAGATTGAATAAGGATGGAAGAGTAGTACGTTACTGAAATTTTGATAAAAAATTTTAACAATAATTACGATAAAAGGTAAATTAAAAATACGACTGATTTAGTTTAGTTGTATTCGTTATGTTTGTTTGTTTAAAGTTCTTATTAAAAAAATAATAGTAACTTCATCAGAAAAAAAGTTGTGTTCTGCTTGTTTTACATGTATTAAAGAAAGCACGACACTCCCTCCTATCTCCAAAAATTAAATGCATCTTAAAGATTTCATGAAAGCCTTAAACTTTTAGTAAAACATGCATTTTAAAGTTTTATATAGTAAAAAGTAATTATATAAAATATTAGCCATATTATCGAAGAATCTTGAAGTATCAGGTTTTTTTCAAATAACGCTATATAAGGCTTCTCTGTCTATAAGTTAAAAACAAATTAAACACCCATAAAACCTTGTTAGTTCTTATCATAAGTGCTTTAAATTATTTATTTTTAGCAAAGCCAAAGTAAGTCCAATCAACTTAGCTATTTAAAACTTAGAACTGCAATGACACAAACTTTTTAGTTAAAAGTATCAATGACAGACTGGGGATGGTTGTAGTTTTCATTTTATTAGTGGGATGCACTGTATACAAAAAATTTTTGAAGTGAAAACTTCTTATGGCGCGTTGGGCACTCTTGTGGGTGAGCATTTTCAGCCGTTCTCGCGACATATGAGATTCTACACAGATATACTCCGTGTGTATTCTTATAATATATGTATACTATACGTGCTCTTTGCATGGGCATTCGTTCGTGCTCTCGCGACAGACGAGATTACATACCTATATGTATACTCAGAGTGTATAGGTATGCGAGAGTGCTGCATGCTATACGCAGCAGCGTTGGTCTGAGCATTATTCCACGCTCACAGTTCATGCTTGATCGCACATAGCACCGCTACCTGGATCTCACCGCGAAGTACTTGGCACGAGAATTCAAATTCAAAATCGTATGATTTTTTCAGCAGACAGTAGGCGCAGAAATTTAAATTCGAAAGAAATCTTTGTATGTATTGGCTAATTAATGCCTGAAAATATTGGATAATGTTGTATGATTACATACATAAGTAGTATACCAAGAATTCTTTCGAATTTGAATTTCCGCGCCTACTGCCTGTTGAAAAAATCATACGATTTTGAATTCGAAGTCTCGCGCGAAGTAGTTCTCGGTAAGATCCAGTCAGCAGCGCTATGTGTGATCAAGCATGAACTGTGAGCGTGGAATAATGCTCAGACCAACGCTGATACGCAGTCTTTGCATGGGCATTCGTTCGTGCCCTCGTGACAGATGAGATTGAGAGTTTTTTATATTTATTTTATAAATAAATATTAAACGGAAAATTTGTTCATTTAAATATATCATTTGACTTGTGTTGCTGCTATGGTATTGTGTTAAAAAAAGAACAAATCTAAAGTGTTAATAGAATTAATAAAAACATTGTTGTAGTGCTTTCGTATACTATAGTGTTACTATATTTTGTATACATTATTACAACTGCTGCTCGTCATCAAGTAAGTAAATTATTATTTTATTTGGTAAATTTTGTTACGTACATGATACGTATATAAACAAATTTAACACGTTATTAAATAAAATTATCTAAAAAATGAGAAACACGTGGGGTACATACATGTTTACAATAGTGTACAATACTATTAGTATACGCATAGGTATATATCAGCTGTCTCTTTCTTCGGCTACGGAGACAACTTCCTATTTTACCAACAGTTACAGGAATTTTGTATTTACTATTTACTAATATTTACTCATTTAAATAAAACCACTTCCTTCGAATATAGTTTCTATATTATTATACCTCATGTCCATTCAAAAAGTGCCCACATTGCTTTGATAAACTTGATTTTTTGTGTACAATTTCTCATGTCACGAGCGCACCTAAAAATGCTCACCCAAAAAAGTGCCCAACAAGCCATAAGTTCAAGTTTTCACTTCTGCCTGCACTCTCGGAGTGCTTATTTTTAAACTATTTATTAAATGAGTAGCTGTTTCATCAAAAAAAAAAAAAAAAAAATGACAAATTTTTTTTGCACTTTTAGGAAGGAATCATGATTAAGTTTGAACAAATTTATAAATACGATTCGCTGATGACAAATATAAGTAAAACGATAAAATATCACATGAAAAAAATTTTACGACTGAATTATAAAAAATGTGATTATTTGTACAAAAGAAAATTTGTTTCATCGTCAGACAACAAATTCAATGATACATCAGTGTCTTCTGATGATGAGAATTCTGAACTGGAAATATCTTTCTATAAATCTATCAGACTATTTTCCCCTATTACAAATAGGGGTTTCAGCAAATGCAGGATCGCTTGTGATAGCGATCTCAGTTCTTTAGCTGGTAATCATGAACAACCTGATATATTATATGGATGTGATATGACAAAACATCGTAAAAAAATTTCTAGCATTGTTTTGTTCCGTACCCATTTTCGTACGAAATCCATTCTAAATTTTTAAAAACGGTTCTTGAAGTGAAGAGCTCAAGCAACTTTACAGTGTACCATATCAGGTCTTAATTGGAAGCCGAGCATACTAAAGCTATGCACCAGATCAGACTTAGCCTATGTTGTAAGTCAGCTTAGTAAATACAACAGCTATACTCAGGAACATTAAAAAATAGCTATACATGTACTTAGATACTTTAGAGGTACTACTATATTAAAGCTAATATTCAGAAAATTTTTAAGCTACAGGGTTATTGCAATGCAAGTTGGGTACCGAATCTTCAGGATGCTCTATCCCTCACTGGATACCTGTTTATGTTGCAAGGAGAACCAATTAGCTGGGGCGTCAACAAAGCAAGAGACTTTTTTAACATCCAACTTAGACATAGAATGTCAGTCTCTCTGCTGTGCATCTAAAGAACCCTTGTGATTGAAACGATGAGTAATCATTGTTCATTATTGAGAAATTCTGAATTCATAAGAAAAATGATTTAGAAATTTCTACTAACCCCTACCAGAGAAAATGGTAACTACCATTAAATGTTCTCTAACTTAAATGGTGGCTTTAATTTATAAAAAAAATTTAGTAAAGCATTACTCACAATTTTTAAAATTATAATAAAAAAAAATGTTTTTTTATCGATGGCATAGACTGGTATAACATTAACATTACTTCTGAATAATATGACTAGTCATAGAATGTTTCGTTTATCATAAGACATGAAAAATATAGTTAAATAACTTTATTTGTGTAATTAAAATCAGAAAACAAAAATAGGAGAAGTAGATATTATTATTTCTTAAGAGACTTCAAAGATCTCGAAAAATACTAAAAACTCAGTTAAAAGAACATGTCTGTAATTATTAAATTAATTGAGGAGAAAATTCGAAAAAGAGATTTCCAGTTCTAAAAAATAGTAATAGAAGCATAGTTATGAAGAAAAAGTATTAAATCATCACATCTTAGGTCATTGTTTCGTATTCTAAAGCTGAATATCAGTATTGGCTGAATTGACAAAAAATTTTCAAAATTATTCTTAGAAATCGACAAAAAATAATTTGATTATTGCAGTGCCGAATAGATAAAAAAAACAACTGATGTTTGTTCTAAAACTTTTGGTTAGAGTATTACCTTTTAAATAAATGACGATACAATTACTTTTTTCACCATATATAGTTACTTTTTAAATAATAAATCTCTTTATTATCTAAAAGGAGAAATAAAAACATATTACAGCATAGATCATGCTATTTATTAGGATGTTGGCTTATCTGATAGTAATATGCAAATAAATTTAATAATTAATATCACAAACAGTATTTGTGGAGACTTCTTGTGTATGAGTTTAATTGAAAAATTAGAGTATTTATTTTGTTCATACAAAATTTAAGTATAGCTAATGGCTTATGTAACTGTGCAAGGTGAAAAAAGACAATATTTAGGAAAAAATTGTTACGGGGGCAAAATCAGAAAATAGATTTTTATGCCAAAAATCACTTTAGATACAGAAAATTTATTTGTAATACTTTTTATTTCATACAGAAAACAAAATTCCTTAATCTTCGCGTTTTCTATGGATTCTTTACTATTTTTAATATTTAAAATGTGATAAAGTTGATCCATATTTTTAAAAAATCACTCTTTCGTAAACTATATTATACATTACGTAATTAGGATGCGAAAAAAAATAGAATTTACGCTTACATAAAACATAATTATAATATAAGAGTAAAAAATATTGTTTGGAAAACAAATTTTTACGTTGACTTATTTGAAGGTACTTAAGAAAATTAATTATTTTACGTCTGCCATTGCAAAAATGTAAAATTATACGAAATATTATGGCAGGGCACGTTTAAATAAAAAATTGTACATAAGACGAAATAAATACACTTTTACTATCCTGAACCTGCTAACCAGAGCAATTCATCCCTTCAGTCCTGCTTGAGTAGCGAACATTTTATACCTAAGATCTGCTAACCAGAGCGGTCTTTCTATTCCTATCCTGAATCTGCTAACCAGAGCAGTTTACCCCCATTAGTCCTGCTAAAATAGCGGACACTTTTAAATTTTAACTTGCTACTTAAAGCAATTTACCAAAATAAACAAAACCACATACACAAACTCATTTGCACTCAATACAGTTAGTTGTAGAAGAAGAGTTTTGAAAGATGGTGTAATTATTTCGTTCAATCTAATAATTTCCTTAATAGACACACAATTAATAAATTTATTATTATAAAACGATATTCAATGAAACCTCTGATACATAATTTTCCGAGTAGTAAGAAAAATAAGAGAAGTCGTATAAAATTGTTTGTTCAGGAGCTTTAGAAAAAAGATTAGAACTGACAAATGATCAAATTCAAAATTACCATGCTTTGCACAAATTGAAGACCTAATTATTGAAAAATTAGATTAAAAATTTTAAAGCAGAAATTGAATAAAAATTCTACAATTTGATCATCTCAAATTTAAAAAAAAAAAGTTTGGAAATTTACAAATAACTCGAAATTTTCTATAATTTCCCTTTGCCTTATTCAAAATTCATAGGCATAGTAATTGCGTGTTGCGTATACAGGACACTCATATAAGTATATCAATATTATCCACCGTATTAGGTTGCAGTTTATATATTGTAAGGGATATATAACCGTAGTTACTAAAAAAAAAAACGTACAGACAACTATATTTCAGGACCACCAGTGTTTGGTCTGTAGTATTACTTTTAAATGCCAATAGATACAGGCATTCGTCAGTGTACTGTTACGTGGGTAAACCGAAAGGTAAGGAGGTGCTTCGCGAGAACGATCAAAACCTTGGAACCTTAAAGACCTTTATTTAAGATACTTAATTATAAGGCAAAGACGCGTGTGTGTGTTCCCGATTAATTGCCCGATATCTCCGAGTGTTCTCTTCGCTCTTCCTGTCTGTGCAAGTCTTCCCTTCGTTCTGCCGGTCTGTCCGAGTATTCCCTTCGTTCTGCCGGTCTGTCCGAGTCTTCCCTTCGTTCTCCCGATTTTGAAGCTTGCCGGGCCTTATATTACCTCGTTCCCCTCCCGTCGGTACCCTCTTGATAGGGTAGCTTCGTGATCACCAGGGGGAGTTAGTATGATATGCCTAGCATATCGTACGTAACAGTACGGTATTTAAAGAAAACTCTTACTCTCAAATTAGGGCAGAAAGACTCCAGCTGTAGAATTGAAGTTGTTGAATGCGACGAATTGCAAGTGGTAGTGAATTTAGTTGTAGTGCCCAGCATTCGTATTCTGCCCCGTATTCAAGCGTACACTTTTGGCTGTAACAGACGATCATGTATATGCACTTCCATACATAATACACAAAACCCATGTCCCTAGCGTGTTTACTCATAACGAGTTAATATAAGACCAAAGTAGAGTAAATACACATAATCAACACCTTATATGAGCAAGCATATTAGTACTGTAGTACTGTATTAATACATACAGTATAGTTGGCATTATGGCTTTAGCGCCTACATTGTCACACACTTACATAAATACGCATAAAAACGAACACAGATCCATACACTGTTAACAATGCGCATGCTAGTTAGTGGCCAAGAGTAGATAAAGCGATAATGTATTTGAGCACGATAAAAGGCAAATACTTTCATTCAACGCAGAGAGAGATTTTTAAATTACGCCCTTCATCTGTTGGCGTAGCAATTAGAATATAAAGTTGCAAACACCATATTAGAAATCCCTGCACCGTATACTCCCTTGCTTAAAGCAAAAGAAATCATACAAGTGAGCTTGATTACGCTCTTACTTTAGTTTCTGGGCATGCACTTATTGTTTCGTTGGCTGGTGTAAGCCTATAAAAACTACAGCATACTTATTGCATATGCATGTGCCAAACAATCATCCACATTAGACACACACACACACACACACACACACACATACACACCTTCACACATGTATATGTAATGAGGACAAAAGTAAAGTGAAATTTTGCGGACGCTTGCATAATTCCACCATGTTGTTGAAATATATTCTAGAAGCACGTGAGGTCCACATCAGCCACTTTATATATATACACACTAGTGGAGCTTCGAGCCCCTAAGCGCTTCGCACGCCAACCTCCAAGAAAAATTATAAACTTGAAAATTCAATAACATCACATGATTATAATTTAACATCTACAAAATAATGGACTTGTTAGATGAATGATTAACTGTCGCTCAGTTGGTTTACATTTTTTAATGCTCCTTCTAATATTCCAGTATACTTAAAATAAACATATAACATATAGTTTCGTAGCACAATATTTTGTTATATAATAAATACAACTTCTACTTGGAATTAAAGTATTCAGAGAAAGAAGTTTAATTATAAAGGTTTTTTTTTGTAAATGAAAAATGTATATATCTGTATAATAGTATTAATCAAAATATTTAGTAATGATTCAATATTATCATTACACACAAGCGCTATGGTATGTGGTACAAAAAACTAAAGTATAAAACTTTTATGACTTTAAAGTGGGCGTTTAAAAATATATAAGGATTCTTGTAATTTTACAATTTCAAAAACAAAATTAATGGCTGTCCTTTCTTCCGATTTGTAAAATTAGTTTTTTACCAAAAAGTAAGATTCTTAAGATGAATGTCAAAGTTATAATATGTATTAAGAACTTTGTTATGCGAGGATTTCTATTTTTTTTGATGCAAGAGTTGGAAAATACAGTGACTTAATATATGTTTCTTTTATGTCTTTACTTGTTAAAAGTCTAATTTTCAAGATGCATTTTATGTATTTACAAAACTAAATTTTTTTGAGAAAAATAAAAAATTGTAAGGAATAAGCTTTGACAAACAAATTATAAAAATGTTAACAATTAATAATTTCTTGCCATACAATGTGTTTCATGTTTGCTTGGTTTTCCTAATCATTTTGGATAAATACATTCTCAGGATTTTCATATCTTGATACTAATGTTGACCATTAAAAAACAATAGTCTGTTGTAGTAAGATCTTAATTTATCAAAACTTTACTCTTGCCATTTATTGATTGTCATGGAAAAAGCTAAAACTATTGGAAACTGTTTTGTGTATACAATAAACAATGAAGATGAATTATAATTATAACTGATTTTTAACGTTCTTCTTGGAATAAAAACTTTATCACTAGACTTTTAACAGCTATTATTTCTGCTTATAAGTAATATTAAAATAATTTTGATAAACGTTATGTAGTGCCATTGCACAACCCAATAAATATACTCAAGTTTCTTATTAACATACCAATAGCATTGTCCTCTAAATTTATACCGGATGGCAGTAATCCTTCATGTATATTTTTTAGAGTTTCTGTAGAAAAATTTTTGTTTATATTCTTATCAGTGTGATCACTACCTTTACATTTTAATAATCTAAGATGTACAAAGAATGCTCTTTTCCTTTCATATAATTCAAAGTTTCATTATTTAAAATGTACGATAGTTCGTTATGAATTGTTGGAATTACTTCGTCGAAGCAAATATTTATACCATCTCCATAAATTTGGTTACAAATGTCGTCGGTTTTCTATCCCTGTGAAACTTAAAAAGACTTTGTTCTTCCATTTCCAATATCTATTAACAATAATGGAAATTTTTAATCTGTACAGAACATACTACTTTTGAATTTCATAATTTTAAAGTATTTCCATAAAAATAAATTCCTTATTGTTCCACTTATTATAGAATTCGGACACTCATGCCTTATCACTGGAAGTGTTTGTGTAACATGGCCTTCTAAAATGAATTATTTTTCACTAAATGTAATATTATTGTCACATAAACCTTTTGAAGTTTTATACACTATTTTCAAAGCTTTTTTATAGATCATTGAAGCTTCGTCTCAAATAATGACATTTACTTCTTGTATTTTTTTTTATCAGTCTCGTATTCTACAAAAAAAATTTTAGTGTTGCTTGCATCCAATAATAATTAAAACGTTTTTTGACTTTTCATTCCTTTAGATAATGAAATTAAAGCAATTCCTGTCCAAGCCATAGATATAAACTCTTTTTTTTTAAACAAAAAATAAAAAAATAATGTTTTGTGTTAAATTGTTTTAACAGAACCTTCTGGACCATTAAAAAAATAAAATTTTGTACTACAATTAATAATTTCATCAAAAGTTATTTTTGAATCACTATTTAGGTTAAAAAATAAATTCTTAAAATGTATTTCTACATCAATCACAGTTTTGTTATTCTTAACATTTTCAGATTTTACTGTTTCATTCAATTCTGGTAGTCCATAATCTTTGCATGATTTTTCTTTAAATTTAAAGATTTCATTTATATGTAATGAATCAATGTTTTGTTTATCATCATCCAAATTATTAATAAAAAATTTGTTGAGGTGATTTCCAAATAGACTTACCACAAACGTCTTTAAATATTGAAAACCATGTGAAAAACTTTTTCAGTTAATACAGTAGCATAACGTTACAAGCTCCTTTAAATAATGTATATACTTGAAAGTCGTGTTTAACTTAATCTAAAGCAGCAGCATTATCTTTAAACGTACTGTAATGTATGTTGTTAACTGTTTTTTAACTTGATTGGAAGATGTAGCTCAACTCGCCCAATTGAAAATTAATTTATAAAAAAAAAAAAAACACTCAGAGTCCCTAGGTAACATTATTTTTTGTCACCCTCTTATTTAATTACATCTCACTCTTTCTCTTTGAACCCAAATTTTTACCGTCGAATTGAAATAGTAATATTCTGGAATATTCACTTATCCAATTTTTTTGCGGAAGTATCTATGTTATTTAATTGAAACCAAGCCGTTAATGGTGTTTTGGAGTTTTCCATAGCTTTAAAAATATTATTTTTGTTGAATGGAAATATTACTAGTAAATCAAAAACAGAAAAACTAAGTTTACTCAGAGGGAACTCTTGCAATCACCATGCTGCTTCCATAGGGCTTAAATAGCGGCCATCTACATAATCTGATACTTCATCAATGATTTCTATATTGTCTTTTTCATCGTTCGTATCTGTTTTCGTTACTTTACGTGATCTTTTCCCTTCTACTTTATGAATATAATAAAAAATATACTTTATAATTCAAATATATTCAAAATACTCAACATTCATCTGGCAACTATATTTTCTTAACAAAAACAGATGTATGGTACCACCATTTAATTTTTATCGAAAACTAATTTTTGTATTTGTGAATCAAGTAGAATTCCCACTAAAATATATTATAAATACATTTACAAACATTTAAATGATATACTAAATGTAATTTACGCTTTGCACAACGATCTTATAAATCAATTATAACATTAAATTTTTTCTTGACGATAAAATGAATCATAGCGATAAGAAAGTTTTGTCTGAAAGTAATTTAGTAATCAAGCATGTTGAAAACAAAAAACTAATGTATACGACATAAACACGACTGGATACATCAAGGTCTAAGAAAGATAGTATGATCCCTGTCAGATTCCCGAAAAGTAGTGTGGGGGGTAGTGTGGGAGGCGGTGGGGAGTCACGAAGAATTTGGTGGGGGAGGGGCTGTGGAGTGTGTGTAGAGAATTTGTGGGAGGCTGTGGGGAGTTTCAGAAAAAACTGCTATGTGTCAAAATAAGAGAGAAAATGACGGGTTTTTACCTCATTTTGTGGGAGGGGCAGTAAGGGGGGGTAAAGGTTAATAGGATCTGGGAGGCTGTGGGAGGTTGAGTTGAATTTCCCACTTAGAGAACTATATAGTATTGGGAGATATATATCTTACTATAGTGTATAGTTGTTTTATGTGGGGCAGTCACAATTTCTCCCACGCTCCTCACAGCCTCCCACAAAAAAATCTTTGTTACAAATAGCTTCCCACAAAATAAGAAAAAATTTTATTGTCTTACACGTAATTTTGACATAGATAAAAATATGCTAGCCCCACATTCAGCCTCCCACGCCCCCCACAGCCCCCCACAGTTTTTTTCAGGCCTCCACGTAGCTCACCTACAGACCCCTTAAACTATTTTAACGTGCCAAGCAATGACCCCCCACAAAATAAGGTTAAATTTGTTCGTTTTGTACAAGATTTCGAAGTAGCGGAAAAATTCGATAGTCCCACATTCAGTTCCTCCATGCTTCCTTACATCATAACTACGTACCACGCATCGTTATCAGCCTTTTTTCCAGGCTACCTATGAGGTAAATTGACACACTTTACACTTAAAAAATATTCATGCAGAAAATTTTATCAGTTAATAATTAAATCTATAAGTTATTTTAACTTGTTAGATTAAATTCATGTATGTAAAATACCTACAAATATATTCATATTGACGAACTGTACAACTTAACAGTTTATATGTTTAATAAGTGCCACGTTATACTTTTTTTTTGTTTGTATTATTGTAGTACTATGTAATTTTTAATGAACAAAACATACATTTTTATGACATGATGAAAAAAAATGCATTATCTAAGAACTTACATAATAACATTAATAATGTGAGCCATGGAAGTTCAGCGAATGTCAAAGGATTTTTCACTAAAATTTTTAGCAAATGATACATTTTTAATTTTCAAAGTTTTGACTGGAATTTCACAAAAATTAAGATGTACTTTTGAAAAAAAAAACACACACACACAAACACTTTATAATTTATAGCAGATTTTTTAAATTTTTCACAAAAAGTCAAGTAGTATTCCAACTGAAATATTAAAAATTTTGTTGAAAAAGCTTTTGATATTAGCCCTACGTAATAGAACTCCCCTCTCCTAACTTTTGAAAAAATAAGCAGTAATGAGCTTTAATAAAAATGTTATGATGATGCTTTTTTTTTTTAAAGAACCCGTCTGTCCTTTACTAATTCCTTGTTAACGAAATTAAACTTTTATTAAAACTTAATAACATAATGTACGATTTTTTTCATAAGCAAAAATTAAAACATTTTTGTTTCCTAACAAGTAAAATAAATTTACTTTTATAAAACTAGCTTCTTTAATTTTAAACTATGAAGATAAATTCTTATTTCTTAATACAAAACGCTAAATCAATTTACTTAACAAAACTGTGTTATTCTAAAATTATAATACACCATGTCATGTATTAAAATTTAAAAAGGCAACCTTTGTTCATACAAAAACTTATTATTTAAATATTTGGTATCTAAGATACTTGATTTTCTTCAATTGTTATAATTTATAATTGTTATAAAATTTGTATTGAAAAATTTTATCCCGTACTACAATTTTTTTTTCTGAATCATTGTCACAGTCTAATTGTATAAAAATGTCATTTTTATTTTTGCATCTTGATAAAGCTACGTATAATTGTATATGAGAGAACAAAGGCTTTTTCAAGTACATACCAACATTATCGAAAGTTTGTCATTGAGATTTATTTAACGTCATAGTAACGGCCAAAGCTAAAGGAAATTACTTTGTGGACATATTAAATGGTAAAGAGGATATGTTTCCTGTGTTCAGTGTTATTTTTGGTATAAAAACTTTATATTAAATTTTTTTCTCAGTTACAATTGCACCCTCTTTACATTAAATTTTTTTCTCAGTTATAATTTTACCCTTAATATTAAATTTTAGTAATTTTGTTATTTTCAATCTTGTTTCATTACATAAGCCATTTTCTATACTTAAATTTCTTATTAACATAACTATTGCTCCAACTTTTAAATTAAGTTTATGTGATGATAATCCTTCACAAATATTATTCAAAATTTCTGTTGAAAAATTTATATAAATGTTATTGTCTGATTTATCAACACATTTGTATGGAGCATGATCTACACTATAATGAGTAACTGATTTTCCATACATCTTATTTAGAATTTTGTTACTTAATACGAATGTATACTCACTATGACAAGTGAGTATTACGCTATTTCTTGAAAAATTAATATCCTTGCCAAAAATTTTTGTACATATGTCATTAGATGTCCATTTTTCTGTTACAATAAATGTTTTGACATTTCTCTTCCCTACGTCCAAAAATAATTTAGAAAAGTCTGTATCAGTTGGACGAAAGTTTACGTTTGAATTAAAAATATTAAACAACCCAAGGAGTGAAGATTTTGTTGTTTCAAAAGTTATTTTGCTTCTATTACTGTCTTTCAACACTGGTAGAATTTGTCGAAAATCTCCTTCCAATACTATAGGTTTATTTCTAAAATGACTTTTTGTATTACATGAATCTTGTAAGGGTCTATCAACTATTTCAAGTGATTTTTTGGGAATCATAGATGCTGTATCCCAAATTATTAAACCAACTTCTCTTAATTTTTTTTTCAGATTCCATTTCTGAAGACAAGCATTCAATGTTATTCAAATCCAGTGGTAAGCGAAAAGTTCTATGACTGCTCATACCCTTAGGAAGTAAAATTAAAGCAATACCTGTCCTAGCCATTGATCATATTTTTTTTCCTTTTGAAATAAAATAGTATAATAATGTTTTGTATAAAAAAAAACATTTCTTAACCGTTCTGGACCATCTAAAAAAAAAATTTTGTGATTTTCTCTACATGTAGACTTAAAAGCATTGTTTTGATCGTTTTTTAACTAAATATACAGAAACTTCAGACAGAGACTTAAGCATTTTTGTACAAAAGTAAATCCTTTAATATTATCAGTCATTTCAGAAAGTATGTTTTTTGGTATTAGTAAGTTAAAAGATTCACAAGATATATCCTCCAAATTTAAAATTTTATTTATGTGAAGCAAAGATCAATTTTCATCTTCAACAAGAAAGTCTTCCGAAAACTGATTTTTGTACATTTCCCAAATTATATCACCTTGCACGTTTTCCGACAGTAAAAACCATGTGAAGAATCGTTTTGGTTGAAAAGGTTGTATAAGAATACTATTTTCTTTAAATATATCATAAATTTGAGTATCAATCTCTATTGAATCAAATAAGCTGTAAGTAGCGTCTGCCAATTTCCAAAAGTTACTTTAATCATGTTTTCTTCAAAAATTAATTTCTCTTTGTTTTCAACGTGTACAACCCAATTAACAACTTTCTAACTTCTACCACAAATTAAAAATTCTTGCAACCTCCATGCAGCTACCACTGAACTTGAATATCTACATCCACATAGTTTTTAATTTTATCCAAAATTTCTTCGTCACAATCGTTAATTTTTTATAACTCAATATAAGCTGGATTGCTGCCTTTATGGATGTAGTCATAAATTTATTTTATGCTCTGTATCAATGAACAATATTTAACATTTATATGACATTTAAATTTCATCAACAAATATTTGCTAAATAGTACAACCATTCAATTATCAACTCAAATTTTATCTTTATTCTTGGATATTTTATATACACGGAAGAAAATTATATTGACGTAATCAATTATAATGATAATAAAATCTTAAAAATGAATCATAAAAGACTTTAACCCATAAACCCCGCATGAAGCCACTAGGGGTTTTGTCAGAGTCTAAGCATTATTACTTAAAAATGGGTGGTTAACGCCCGGAGCGCACAGGGGGCGAAGCCAGCAAATTTTTATGTACATACTATATTTATATTGCCATATTCAATAAAATATAATAAAATCTGTTCATGGTATTATTTTTCTTTTAAATACAAGTAGATAGACTAGGCCGATACGAGCACACGCCGAATCCAGCACACGTCCCCCTCCCTGCCCACGTGCACGACCGTGCGCGGACAGCTACGACTCTGAATGAAGCGCTAGGAGTTTTGCACAGCTTTCTTCTCTCTGGCTTGCCTGTAGGAGAGCGTGTTGTTTTGTATGTATGGATGAGAGCCCCAACAACACGCTCATATCTGTGAGGTATTGACAAATAAATGTTACCTTTCCAAGGTAATACGTGTACACATATACATGTTTATCTACATACATAGATAAATACTTACGTACGATGCATGTATATATACATATTTTTATGAAGATTTTTAATTTAAAATGTATAATGGGTAGGTAATAGGGTAGGATTAGAGTTAATTATGTAGCACAGTATATTTACATCGTGTGGTCCTTGGTTTCAATTTGATTATGTATGGATTTTTCTTATGGTTGGACTGTTAATGCACAGCAGAAATAGAATCAGCAAAATAACAGCAGTAAGAATCATCTTGTTTGTGTATCGACAGGTCCTTCGTTCGAATTTGACTACCAGCCTATGTATAATGTGTTTTATTGGTGGACTGTACGCACAGGTAAAATCAGCAGTAGGAGTAATCTTGTATTATTATTACTTTTCTACGTATAACTAAGAGATCAAACGATACACTTACCTGTAGGGTACATCAGCAGCCAGAACTATCTTTTATTTATGACCGACGTGTCTCAGCTATACGCTCTTTCGCATGCAGTACAACCAACACTTATTACTAAGAGATGGTTTATCTGAATAGATACGAACACGAATGGGACAAGGATGGAATTTATAAATTATAAGGTAATAAGCTTCTTTAAAAACAAATTTTATTTAATTTTTTTATCATATATATCACAGCGGTACTGTAGCTACTAAAATTTTTTTCAAACTAAAAATATTTTTTCTCATAGTTTATTATATCAATCTACATAGGTTTGATACCAAGTGCTTTTAAATTATTTTCTACTTTTTCTTATAAGCACTCAACTAAAACTATATTTGTAAGAAAAAATTTTCCGAGTGAAAATATTTTTCCTGACACATTCACCGTTTACTTTTTTTTATTCTCAAAGTGAAAATTACTTTTCTTTCCACATAATTCATTACATTTACTACACATATTTCATTCACACTGCCTTTAAAATTTTTTTTATTTTGCAAACTTAAATTATTTTTGTTCGTTTCAGCTCAACTCAATTTCTGCACCTACACCATAATTAGGAAAAAAATAGCTAGGACGATAAGCAGTTGCAAGCAGTGTGCCATAAAGTTACAAGGACTGAAGTATCCCACGAGCCCCATACAGCAGCAGCAATGGTTAGTTATCTGTATTACAATGATTACTTTTATTTTCCCTTTCTACAACGTATTGTGAAAGAATGTTCTCACTTTTTACTGCGGTCATTATCTTCCTATTATAAATTTCAACCATTTCTCAGATAGAAAAAAAAGTATTTTTGTTTTTCAAATAATACATAATGCATTGTTCATTCACGTATTCCTATTTTTTTTACAGCATGATGATGGTCAAGACAACATCGACTTATCATTTAGGAAAAAACTCAACATCACGGTATAAAGATCGATCAGTAGAAGAAAAAGGAACAAAAAAGGTAGAAAAAGGTATCTTTTGGTATTTTTTAGTTTTTCAAATTTTACTTGCTTATAATGTAACATCACTTTTAAACTAAAAAATTTTTTTACAGAGCAGATGCCAGCATTATTTGACGATGTCTTCGACCAAGTGTGCAAAAATTTCATCCCACTACCACCACCAGTCTCACCAATTCAATCAGATGGTCCTTTATGGTGGCTCTTTAATGAAGAGGATGACGACGAGGACGACGAATCACCTCATCAAAATCAAACACAACCAAAATAAAAATTAGAAGTGCCAGCAATAAAAGAAGAAGATGTCCCTTAACCTACACTAGAAGTAAAGGATATACCGCTACCATCTCCTATATCATGGAGCGAGTGGATGGAGCTGTACAAGCAACCACCACCAACTCCTCTATCATCAACACCACCATTACTAACAGCTCCGACACTACCATCATCATTTAAAGAATCACCGCCACTACCACTATCACCAACACTACCACCAACATCATCGCATCAGCAGCAGCAGCAGCAGCAGCAGTTACCATTGTCAATTCAACCGCTGCCAAAAAATATTGAAGAATGGACAGAAGATGATAAAAAAGAACTGTATATGAGAGTCCAAATCTTGCTAAAGCAGCAGGAGTTAAAAATAAGGGCAGGTAAAATCATAAAAATGATGAAAGTTCGGTTATAAATAATCAAAAATAATCGAAAAAAATTAGAAGAAAAAGAGAAGCGTCAAGCTGCACAGCTGAAAAAAAAGCCATTGAATCAAAAGAAAAAAAAAAAAAAGAGAAAATGAAGAAAAAAATTATAATGTAAAAAAAAGTTATAGTTGAATAATAAACATTATATTTGTAATTTTGTAAGAATATAACTGTATAATTAAATGTAATAAATATTATTTAATTTTTTTTAATATTCAGTTTTATATTGTAACATAATATTAAACTTCTTTTTAGATAAGAAGAAAAACTTTTAAAATTAAAGTTTTACCGCAATTATTAATTAACTTTTTGTTTGATGTTAATATATTTCTAATAACTATAATATTATTATACCTGTAACACTGACGTCTTGTAAGATATTTACCACCACCCCAAGTCATCTCTTTCTCTCATTCACACACATGCTTCTCACCCCTATTTAAATATGCTTTTTCTAAACTCTGAAAGTATTTAAAGGAGTTTACGTTGACAGAGCAGTTCATTTTAACCCAGTGACTCGATTACTAAGCTTCCTCCTGCAAGAAGTCATGGCTACTGTACAGCATTTTAAGGATTCGACTACCTGCCTGTGGCAATCATACAAACAAGTTGTTGAAAGTAAAGTCAACGCTGCTCAAATTCAAAGACTGTTAGATTGTAGTCTTGTAACATTGAAGGATTCTGATACTTTTAGTAAGAGTTGCAAGTTAACAACCTCTGAAAAACAAAAATTTTAGGCAGCTGTGGCTTTACTCAAAACTACCGTACAATTTCTTTATTACCATTTGGAAATAGTAGAGTGGAGAAAATATTTGTAGATAAACCTCAAGTTTTTGTGGCAGACAGTGAGCAAGAAGTGACAACAGCAGTCAAGGCATTCGAAAATGAGCCTGTAATTTTTATACCAGAAAGTACGCAAAAATCAGGCCTTGCAATAAGCGTCCAAGGTAAAGGTGTGACAGAAACGGGTCCTACAACAAGCATTCAAGATGAAGATATGATAGAAGTGACAGCAGCTCCCGTTCTTCAGGATGATAGATCAGTATATTTAAATGACGTTAATAGTGCATTTGAAAAACGCATTACAACAGCTTTGATCGCAAATTTAAAACACCTATGTCTGAAAAAGTTTTTAAAAGACGCTAAACATCAGTTTGTAAGACGGATCCATCGATCTCTTAGTGAATATGAAGCGTTAAAAGTAAATACAGTGTTGGCAGCTGAATATATAATAGTTAAAGATAATTTTTAAAATGTAGATTTCAAATACTTTAACACAAAATCACAAGCTATATTTCAGACAACAGACTTGAATGAGTGGTTTGATGTGAATGTACAACAGCCAATAGAAAAAAATATGGATGATTTTAGTGACAAAGAATCAGGCTGGTCTCTGCTCTCAATTTTGAATTTAGTTGTGAATATTAATAAACTGAATCCTATGCAAGGTAGTTCTTTTATAGATTTGCTAGGTTACATAAAAAACAAAAATGCTTGTGTAAATGTAGTGAACAGAGACGTTCAGTGTTTTAAATGGGCTATTCTGTCAGCAATACATCCAACAAAAAGAAATCCAAATCGGGTCTTGAACTATGTTCAGTACAAAAACGAGTTAAACTTTGATGGAATTGATTTTCCTGTTAACCCAAAGCAAATTAGAAAATTCGAAAACCAAAACAAAGTATCGGTGAATTTGTATTTTTTTAAAAAGAGGAAAAATGTATACAATGTTTTTCCCAGTCACTTAACAATAAATAAAAAAGAAGTCCAAGTAAATCTTTTACTTCTTGAAAGCTTCTATGTATATCATGAAGAAGTGATAATATGAATAAAGGTAATAATAATTTAAACGAAGAATACAAATATCATTACGTTTGGATAAAAAATTTATCCCGCTTGGTATGTAAACAATTATCTAAACATGGACATGCAGTACACATATGTGATCGTTGCCTTCACTATTTTTCGTCAAAACAAAAGTTAGAAAAGCATGAAGTCGATTGCAAAATTCTAAATAAGTGCAAAATTATACTGCCCAATAGAAATCAGAAAGATGATGTACTACAATTCAAAAATTTTACGCATAAAAACAAAGTACCTTTCGTTGTATATACAGACATTAAGTGTTTGCTAGAACCTACGAAGATCAGTCGTGCTTATCAAAGTCATAGAGCATTCAGTATTGGTTATTTTGTTAAGTGCTCTTCCGACGATAGCAAATTAGAATATAAGAGTTATAGAAAAAATGACGAAAACGATGATGAAACACCTGCTAAGTGTTTTGTTCGTTCTCGGTATCTTCTTGCTTTAAAACTAGAAGAATAATACAAAAATCCTATAAAAATGACAAATTTGACACTTGAAGAACAGTTTAAATATAATGAAGCTTTTTTGTGTCACATATGCAACCAACCATTCAGCTTGGATGATATAAGAGTTAGAGATCACTGCCATCTCACTGGAAAGTAAGTGTACTTTTTTAAACATATTATATCATGAAGCGTACAATATTTTTTTTTATTTTAGATATTGTGGTCCCGCTCATAACAAACGCAATCTTAATTATCAATACTTGAGAATGATACCCGTAATTTTTCACAACTTGAGCGGATATGATTCGCATTTGTTTGTAAAAGAACTTGCTACATGCTTCTTGGGAAGAATCCAACTTCTACCACGAACAAAAGAAAAATTCATTTTATTTACAAAATATGTGGAAGGGACTGATATCAGTTTTCGATTTATTGATTCCTTTAAGTTTATGACTTCATCTCTTAATGAATTGTCATCTTATTTAAAGGAATTAAAATTATTGAAAACATTATTTTCAAATGATGATCATTACACTACAGATTAAATAAATTTATTTAAATGAAAAAGGTGTGTACCCTTACGATTATACATCTTCTTTTCAAAAACTTAAGAAACGTAGGCTGCCATCAAAAAAAAGTTTCTACAGCAGCTTACTCGAAGCCTATATCAGTGATGAGGAATAATAATATGCTATAAATATTTAGAATACTTTTAACATGCAAACACTTGGGCAGTATTCCGACTTATATTTAAAGACAGATGTATTGTTACTAGTTAAAATATTTAAAAACTTCAGAAATAATTGTCTTGAGGCTAATAAAGTCTAAGTTAATAAAAGTGATAAATATTTGATGTATTATGATGTTAATAATTTGTATGGATGGGCTATGACCAAACCATTGCCTTATGGAGGCTTTAAATGAATTCAAAATATTAGTCCAGTTGGTATTTTGAACGTTGCAGATGATGAAGAAATAAGATACATACTTGAATTAAACCTTGAATATCCTAAGACTCTTCACGATGTCCATAAGGATCTACCTTTTTGTGCTGAGCACATCGCACCTCGAGCGTCCAAGCAAAAAAAATTGATGACTACACTACACGATGAACAACGATATGTGATCCACTATCGCGCGCTCAAACAAGCCGGTAGCCATGGTCTTCACATAAGAAAAGTTCATAGAGTTTTACAGTTCAATCAAAGTCCGTGGTTAAAGGAATATATAGACTTTAACAGTGAAAAGCGTAAAAATGCAACGAATGACTTTGAGAAAATGTTATATAAATAATTTAATAATGCTGTGTATAAAAAAACGATAGAGAATGAGCGCAAGCGTATTGATGTCAAGCTTATTAATAAATGGGAAGGACGTTACGGTGCTGAGAGTTATATCGCTCGACCAAATTTCCACAGCTGTGACATATTTGATGAGCAGTTAGTGGCTATACAATTATTACGCACTAAAATCAGTATCAAGAAGCCAATATATGTTGGATTGAGTGTCTTGGACCTATCTAAGACACTTGTATATCAATTTCATTATGACTTTATGAAAAGTCAAATGGCAGATCAATGCAAACTTTTATATACAGACACCGACAGTCTTCTGTATGAAATATCAAATAACAATATCTACAATGTGATGCGTGAAAATATCATAGAATTTGGCACATGGGACTATCCTATCAATAATGATTTTAACATGCCTCGTAGTAATAAAAAAATTGTTGGCCTTCTAAAGGATGAGTGCAATGGTAAGGTCATGTTGAAATTCGTAGGATTGAGGAGCAAAATGTATAGTGTAAGGATTCAAGACCAAAAGCCATTGAAGAAAGCCAAGGATGTTAAGAGCTCAATAGTAAATGCTACGATAGACTTTGATGATTACATCAAGTGCTTATGCGAAAATTCTCGTATGACTCGAGAGCAAAAAAGTATCAGGTCACGACATCATCAGCTCTTTACAGAAAAAGAAACAAAAACTGAGCTCAGTGCGCATGATGACAAACGCTATTTTCAATCTGGTTCTACTGACACCCTACAATAGGGTCATTACAGCATAGTGGAGAGGGGCCTAGTAAACCAAGGTAAAGAGCTAGAAGGGGGAGAGTCAGCTAATCTGATCGAAAATGAAGAAATAGAGATCGAAACAGCAAATCAGAATAAAAAAACAGGAAGAGAGAAGACTGCTCATCTAAAGCCATCCAAAATAGAGGGGGAAGTTGCAGTGGAGGGGCAAGCCACAGTGGAGGGGCTAGCTCCATATAAGGAAGTGTCACAGTCAGCAGAGCTCATTATACTACTAGCCAGAGGCTCAAATAAGACTGGACTGAAAAGACAACAAGAGCCCCTATTGCCATCAGTAGTCGTTTCTGACAACGTTACACCGAGTAAAAAGCTTAGACTTCACATAGGTTAGCATGATTTTTTTTCAATTTTTTTTCTTTAAAAAGAAAAAAAAAAATCATGAAAAAATGTTACAGATGGATCTTGCCCAACTCAATAACATCGCTAACAAAGGTTTTTTGCCGAAGAAAAAGATTTCCGACATGATTCCACACAAGAAATGTATGGTGACCAAACTGAGGAAGGTCAATACTAGATTTGGGCCAACAGTAGTAGCTGAGTTGGCTGACGATTTTCAAATATTTTTACCGTTTAAAATATGCTTAGCTCTGTATGATAATAATGACTTTTATAACGAACTGCTGGATGCTGTACATAAGTTTAGATTATATTTAATGTACAATGGAAAACATATTGTATTTTCTTATAATTAAAAATAAGTAAATAAAATGACCATTTCTCTTAATTTACTTAATTCTCGAATACACTTCCTGTTACAGTTAGAACGAATTTTTTCTTAATATAATATTTAATTGAATACATCATATTAAACAAAATTTTCTTAACCCATTTTTTTGTTAATTGAAAAAGTCTTATTTTAATAATTTATTAGATCAATTATATAAAAAACATTTTTTTACTTACTATGGAAAAATATTTTTTCATAATTTACGCTTATTAATTCAACTATTGTAAGTGTTATTGAAACCCAATCACTTTACAAAAACTTGCTGTCCACGTCTTCGAAGAACTTTTTCCACAAGGTAAATATCGGGATTTTTTGTTTTTTGCAGTTCCTGCTCATAAAAACCTCTAGAGATAGGTTGATCTCGATAATCTTTGAGACGATACGTAGTTGGATTTATTCCTACTACATTAGTGATTGTAAATAATTCTGTTGACCAATAAGGGGTGTAGCCTTTTTCAAATACTTGTTTTATTTTGCTCACGCGTACTTTATCACCAACTTTAAATTTTGGTTTTGGTTTGCTGCTACGTTTGCATCTTTTTTTAAATTTTGTCAGGACTTGAATTTCGTTTTTAGTAGTTACATCTTTTGGTTTTATACCAATTGTTTGATGTTTTCTATAATTATATAATTCGATCGACGTTTGTAAAACATAAAATAATTTCTATTTGCCTTGTAAGCTAAATTGTTTCCACATAAGGTCTTTTAAAGTACGATTGAATCGTTCGCATATAGATGCTTTGAGGTTTCTGTAGGTTGAGTATATAAGTTTATTTGGTATTTTTGCATGAGATTTTGAAACTTAAAATTGTAGAATTCCTTGCCGTGGTCAGTTTGCAAGTTTACTGGCACCCTTCCGTCTTCTGATATAGACTGCATCGCTGTTGACACTATTTCACCTGTTTTTTTTTTTTTTTACCGGTACAGTCCATGCATACTTTGAAAAAACATTTATTACAGTATGTATATACCTATAACCTTCTTTTTTACTAGCGTAAGGCTGCATCTCGATAAGGTCCGCTTGCCAAGTCTCATCTAAGCCACGCACATCAAATTTTCGACGAGGATAATTGCGTCTTGCTGCCTTGTGAAGTTCCTTGACAACTCGTTCCATGTGTTAAATGTCTAAATTTATTTTTGTTGAATCAGCTTGAATAAATGGGAACTTTTTTTGTAAATTGTATATGAAAATATATTTGAAAAAATTCGAATGCTATCTATTTCTTTTTCAATACTTATAATTTTTTCAGTTAAGTAAGCACGATTTACAGCATCTCGAGGTTATTTCGGTGCTGCAACAGTGCACAATCTTTTATTATCTAAGTCATACTGTCCATGTGCAAAAAGTTTGTATCCAACCCTAGGAGGACCTTGGGATACCGCCTTTACTCCTACCTAGTTTACGACTAAATTCATCAACACTCATTGTGATACCAAAATAAAATGACTGCTCACCTTAATATATATATACCCTGCCTTACATAGCTCTTCAATAAGTGATATTATTTCATTGTCATAACTTGGATTTCCTGTCAATCTTTCAGCTGTGAGTAATCGTAAACGATCCACAAGTTCATTGGGATTGTCCCAGTGCACGTAATCTACATGCTGTGTTTTTCGGGCAATTTTGTATTGTGGTAATAATGATCCTCCAGTTTTACTTGGAATGCCATCGAACATAGGAGCAATAATTTTATTAAATTTATGACTGTTATGTTGCCTAATAGGTTCATTTTTATTAAATCCTCTTCTATGAACACTTGAAATTTTTAACAGCATGAATTCAGACATGCCATATACTAAATTAAAAGAGTTATGCTCTAACTGTTGGAATGATGATCGGTATGGATTTGTTGTTATAAACAAGGATGTACAGATAAAAAATGGTCGATATAGAAAAGGTTCTGACAATTTTGCTTTAAATATAAGAGATACATAGCAAAAGTTTGTAGTCCAACGAAAGCCATTAAAGCATCAACATGTATGAACATGTATGAAGGAGAAAAAGACGTACTTGATCAATTAGTAAGGGCAAGAGAGGCCGTGAAAAAAAGTACAGACAGTTAAAGTTTGGAAAAGATGAAGTTGAAAAAGACCTAAGCAAAATCTTTAAGCCAAGAACAGATCCTCTACAGGAAATTGTTACTACAACCAAGAAAAATGAAAGAAATTCATCTGTAATCTATAACTACTTAACTAACGATAAAAATAAAGATGTTACGAAAGCAAAAACTAAAGAACCACCCAACGATGATAATAGCACGGTGTTCGAGTCTGCTGCCAGTGAAATTGATGATAATATGAATGAAGATACTGATGAAATGAATAAAACTATTCAATATATGTCTAATAATGCTGAAATCAATGAAAACTTATCGAGGAACTCATAATTGCAAATGCTTGATAATGATTTTAAAAAAGTTATTGGATTTGATGTATGGGGTACGAAACGAAAATAGAACATATAAACTTGAGAATTTACCAATACATTTTGATGATACTAAAATTACAATGGACAAACTTGAATTTCCAATGACTGACGGATTGATGAAGCTACTCATAAAAAAACACCCAAATACGATTCTTACAACGGAAGAAGATATGCAAAAATATTACATGATCATTATACACATGTTTCAAATTAACTTCATCCTGACGAAATAAAGCTAAAAAATTTACGTTGTCTCTCACAAGATGTTTTGTTACTTGAGCATATGACTGACAAAGATAGAAAACAGTCTACATTTTTATGTCTTCCCATGCAGGAAAAGGCTTTCACATTATCTTGTTTTTCACAAACTATATCATCGAAAATCACAATAGAATTTGGTAAGGCATCATCTGATGAGACTACTGCTTCACGTTCACTGAAAGGTAAGTACTTCACACCATCTATAGGTTCTAATAGCTCTTTTAAAAATTTGTATTTGTGTTGATTGAATGACTTTGAATATACGTACATATTTTCGAATTTCAGTCCGTTAGGATGTACTATTAATGCTAATAAGCTATTGGTTTTACTACAGTTAGATTGACCACAAAATACAGCACGAATACTTTCTGGAAGGAGCTCACCATGTCAATTTACACGCTTTTCTTGTTTTACAATAGCATCAAAATTTGGAACTTGCATTGTTACAGACTGTTCTTTAAATTTCATGTTTGTGCTGTATATCGTAATAGTTACAACTGAACTGTGAGATAAAATAATACTGCCCTTTATCCTCTTGCATTTTTATGTTATACTATGGCTACATT
Organism: Copidosoma floridanum; assembly: GCF_036245765.1. Lineage (NCBI taxonomy): Eukaryota > Metazoa > Arthropoda > Insecta > Hymenoptera > Encyrtidae > Copidosoma > Copidosoma floridanum. The sequence goes on along the minus strand of NW_028321903.1, from coordinate 8,724,628 downwards.
GCAACTGATCTGATGAGTATAAGTATACATATTTTTTTCGCAATACTCAGTCATAACCCAACCTTCAAAGTAAAATGATCATACATTGTAAGCAAGGATATGGTCTTGTAAATAAAATCATAAATTTTTTACCTGTAGAAATTCGTTGACCAGGTTATCAGTACTGTGGTTCAGGTACTAAACTTACGGAACGCCTTGCTAGAGGTGATCTTGGAGTTAATCCTGTGGATACGGCGTGCAAAGAGCATGATATAGCTTATTCAAAAAATAGATACGATCTTGAGACTAGAAACAAAGCAGATAAAATTTTAGCTGAGCGAGCTTGGCAAAGAGTTAAGGCGTCAGACTCGAGTATTTGTGAAAAAACAGCTGCTGTTCTGGTAACAGGTGCAATGAAGCTTAAGAGTAAATAAGATATGGGTTTGGAACAGAAAAAGAAAAAGAAAAGAGGTTCAAAAAAGAAATGCTGTATAAAAAAGCAACTAAAAACTACTATGAACACATTTATTAAGGCTGCTTCGCATCAAATGAATACTAAGAACAAAAATGCTCGTGAAGTAATCAGTAGTGCTTTAAAAGGTGCTCGCAATGCAGTTAAAATGTGTGGTTCTAAAAAAAGTATCAAAATTCCTCGTATTTAACGCGTTCCTGCTCGAATTGGTAGAGCTTTACCTCTGATTCCTTTATTTGCTGGCTTAAGTGCTACTGGCGCTTTGGCAAATGGTATTGCAGGAATTATGAAGAGCGTTAACGCAGCTAAGTCTGCAAAAAAAAAACTAGAAGAAAATCAAAGTCATAATAAAACTATGGAAGCTGTTACTTTAGGAAAAGGTCTCTATCTTAAGTCTCATAAAACTTGATTAGGAGCATATTTAAAACCATTTAGTAAAGGTCTGAAAAAAAAGAAAAAAAAAAATTTTTTTTAAATAAAATGATCTTTAAGAGCTTTAACAACTGTCAATTTAATAAAATTCTCTAAGAGTTTAAAAATTTCTTTTTTTCGTGGAGTATTCATACGATATGACTTACCTAGTGATGGGCCATTATATCATGAAACTGCTATAGTAAATCTTAACGACAAGAATGGACCTGGAACTCACTGGGTGGCGTATCAAAAATATGGCCAGACTGTTGTTTATTATAAGAGTTTTGGAGATTTGCAGCTACCTATTGGTTTAATGTTGTATTGGGGTGTTGATACAGTTAAGTATAATCACAAACGATATCAAAAATTTAACTCTTACAACTGCGGTCATTTGTGCTTAAAGTTTTTGTCAAAACATGTATAAGCACTTAAAATAGTAAAAAAAATCTCAGTTTTACATTGACGGTCATGGAAGAAGCATTAACACTTAGTTTGTCTGGTACTTCTTCTATCCTAGAGGCGCACTGTGTTTCACCTATTGAATTATCACCAAAACACAAATATGTTCTCGGCTTAGTAGAACTCCTAACGTTCAATTTAATTCCTAATATTGACGTAAATAACAATAAATTTTACGTGGGTGATCAAGTGGTAGTCATTCCAACTGGCAGTTATGAAATCGAAGATATTCAGTCATTTTTAGTCAATGTGTTACAACCGAAAGATGTAAGTATCAGTATCAAGCCAAATAATAGTACGCTTCGTATTGTTGTTAGGTGTAGTCATACTATTGATTTTAGACCAAGAGATTCTATAGGGTGACTACTAGATTTTATTGAACGACTACTACAAGACAACTTAATTCATGACTCTAACTTACCTGTATCCATTCTCAAGATTAACGCATCACGAGTTAAGTGCAGCATCACTAGTAGAGCTTATATAAACGGAACAAAAGTTCATACAATTCATGAATTTTTTCCTGCGGTACCACCAGGATATCAAACTATTGAAGTTTCATCACAAATAATCTACTTACCTGTCATTGGACGAGTCATAGATCACTTACAACCATGCGTAGTTGATTAAGATGGTAATTTAATCAATTTTCGTGGAGAAGTCATCACGATAAGATTATACATTAAACCTTCATCGTAATGGGTATCATTTATAATCACAAAAAGTATATAAACAGCTTGACATGTACTTCTGTGTTCGGTCAACGACAAGCTTTTAAATCATTGAGACGTCAGAAAGGACAACTGAAGCATCAAAAATTGACCATTTAAAACATACAGTTTCTTAAAAGTTTTGGCTCAAAAATAAAAGGTGTGAACTAACTTTCAAATTGTTACCTTAAAGATAGATGACATTTTATCATTTAGTCCCCCCTTGCGTTTGATGAGTCTATCGCACACTATGGAATTCATGCTCATTAACCATATGCATCATCAACATATAATAATAGCGATAAAATTCGTATATCAGTTCAACATCAAGACCTATGCCTGCTACCATCCCGCAGTTCTTTACATATTCATGGAAGGGTAGTCAAAGCAGATGGTATTACGACGGCTGCAAATACTAAATGAGTAAACAATGCTATCCTTCATCTATTTGAAGAAATAAGATATGAGATTAACGCTATAGAGATAGATAAGTGTAAGAATGTAGGTTCGACAACTCTCATTAAAAGCTGGCTAACGCTCAATCCTGATCAAGACGTAGTAACTGAAAATGCTGGTTGGCTTGGTACTTCAAATAAACTTAATCTTACAAATAACAATCGCTACTTTGATCTTTTAATTCCTCTCAGTATGATTTTTGGTTTTGCTGAAGACTATCGTAAAATAGTTGTTAATGTAAAGCATGAACTTATACTCACAAGATCTAGAAATAATTTTAATGCAGTTTTACAAAGTCAAATTCCTGCTGCAGAACCTAATGGAGTGGCAACTTGGGAAGACTTCAAGATATTAATATTAAAACTAGAATGGCTTATTCCTTACGTTGTAATGTCAGATGCACATAAAGTTCGTCTACTTAATTATTTGCAAAAAGATAAATTTGTATCTATGAGCTATCAAACTTGGGAACTTTATGAATATTCACTTTTACATACTACATCGAAACATTTATGGACGGTCAAGACGTCCAATCAGTTGGAAAAGCCACACTATGTTATACTAGCCTTTCAGAAAAATCATAAAAATCAGAGATGTATTAATGCTAGCCAGTTTGATCATTGTAGTATGAGAAATGTAAAACTGTATTTGAATTCACAATATTATTCTTATGAGGATCTCAATATCAATATAACAAAAAAACAATTGGCATTGTCTTATGACATGTATGCAAACATTCAAAATTCATATTATGGTAAAGATCATGCACCTTTGTTAAGCAAATATCAATTTTAACATGCTGTACCTTTGATTGTCCTCGACTGTTCTAAACAAAATGAGTCGTTAAAGAATGCTCCCGTAGATGTGCGATTAGAATTCGAATCTCACGACAATTTTCCTAATAATACATCAGCTTGCTGCTTAATTTTACATGATCGTATTGTTCCGTACAGTTCCATGAGTGGGGATGTCAAGAAACTTATGTGAGGCTATAAAACCCGATGCATGACACTACAAACTTCATTAATCTGTGAACCACCATGGAAAAAGGTCAGAGCAGTTGGACCAGAGAAAAAGAAGAAAATAGGCAAAGGCAAGAAGAGTGAAAAAAATTTGAGAAGAGACACGCTGAAGAATGGAAAGAAAAAGAAGCTAGGCAAAAATCAAAAGATCATCAATGTTGTAAAATCCTTTAAAATAAAAAAAAGTCAACTTGCTTAAAAAAATATTAATTGATCAACATGACTCATAAGCCAACCATTAGCAAATTCACTACTGATGTTAAATATCAAAAACTTTCAACCAAGGATGATGATGATGACAGAAATAAAAAATCTTGGCTAAAAAATTTAACAGAAAAGTTCTCAACTAATAAATCATCATTTCCTAAACGTAAAAATTTTAAACGATTCAAACAATAATTTAGGGTTTTTATTAAGATTTTTATATAGAAAAAGGATAAAATAGTATACATCGTAGACATGCAAGGCTTTAAAAAGCCTGGCAATGATTACGTGTTTAAAGAATTAGCTATTCTACTGCTCCATCCGAACGATGCTGAAGTACAAATGTATCTTTTTAAAGCACCCTTTGCTTGGCGTAAATTATCACAGAAATATAAGGATCAAAATTCATATCTTAAACATAAAATTCATGGACTAGCCTGGAATTCGGCAATATAAAGTACACTAAGATTGGGAATATTCTACGAGAGAATCTTAAAGATGCCACCAAAATTTTAGTGAAAGCAGAACTAAAACAAAAGTGGCTTGAAAGATTTGGATTTAAAGTCACTGATATGACAAATTATCCTTTGTTTGAGCTCTCAAAACAGGTTACCAGTTGCCCTCATCATAATGGAGCTTATAAAACGATGTGTGCTCTTCACAGTGTCAAACGCATGAAAAAGTTCTACTTACATACAGACTAGGAAGAGAAAAGTGATGATAATAAAAAGCTGTATACATAAATATTTAAGAATTATGTAATTCATACTTTTTTAATTGTAATTCAAAATAAATTTTCTAAAAAACAAGAATAAATGTTTTAAGATTTACTATTATTTTTCTAAAAAATAAAAATCCAATCCTTGTCCTACCCACTTTCATCGCATATTATACATTTAAAATTAAAAATCTTTATAAAAATTTATACATACACGCATCAAACATAAGTATTGATCTATGTACGTAGATAAACATGTATATGTGTACACGTATTACCTTGGAAAGGTATAGTATATTACGCACCAAGGGAGGAAAAGTAAAGAATGCTCTAGATCACCCGTGTATTGCCACCCGAGGCTAAGCCGAGGGTGGCAAACGAGTGATCTGGGCATTTTTTATTTTCTCCCGTGGTGCGTATACGATTTTTCACCATCCCTGCGCCGGGAGAAGGGATTTTCGTTCCGCGTAGCGGGACGAAAGTACCTTCTGTCGGCGCAGTATGGTGAAAACACTTATTCGTCATACCTCACAGATATGAGCGTGTAGTTGGGGCTCTCATCTATACATACAAAACAACACCCTCTCCTACAGGCAAACCAGAGAGAACGGAGCTGTGCACAACCCCTAGCGCTTCGTGCAGAGTCGTAGCTGTCCATGCACGGTCGTGCACGTTGGCAGGGAGGGGGGTTGTGTGCTGGATTCATCGTGTGCTCGTGTTGGCCTAATCAATCTACTAATACACTTTAATAAACGATCTGAAATAAAATATATTGACATAATGTCAAAAAATAGGACAAATGAAAGAAGTATTAAAATCATCAGCTTCTCGGAACTATTTGATGTTTACGTTATAATTATTTTCTTGAATAGCAATATTCAAACAATTAGAAATTCATACCGTCATTTTAAACCAAGTCAATTTTTTTATGGAGTTATTAACTATAGTCATTGTGATGTATTAGATTTTGAAAATCAAACAAAAAATTTAGATAATGATATCTTACGGAGATCATTTGAAAAAAAAATAGAAACCTGTTGTGATAATGATGAAAGTATGAATGAAAAGGAAATTCAAGCCAATTTTTCAACGATACTTCAAGTCAAAGATACGAATTTAATAAAAAAAATTTTTAATGAATCATATAATATAATAAATAAATATCATTTAGTAAAAAATCTTTCTAAAAATAAGAAAATTCAAATCCGAAAAAAATAAAAGTAATATTCGAACAAAAGTTGACAATTCGATAAATAATACGTTAAACATTAAACGGAAAAGTCAATCTTATAATATCTTAATAGCTTATCGTACTTAACCTAAACAATTAAATAATATTAACTTATTTGATAATAGTTTGTATCAAAGGGATGGGAATAGATTTTTCAAAGTATTTTTTTTTTGCTTACCAGAGACGATTTCTATCCTATAACAAGATGGTTAATAGTTTAAAATATTGTGTAAAAATAAAATTTTTATGTCAACTTTGTTATTGGGAATAAACATTTCAAAAATGTAAAAATTATGAAAATTATTTTGAAATATTAGGTAACTCAGAAACTTCTGGTACGTCATTTGAAATGCAAAGTTGTGTGAATGTAATGAATCTACACATTGCTATTATTCTTCAATGTTCTATTAACGTGTTATATTATGGTGGTTGTGTAAATGATTTAAAATTCAATGCTTAATTCTTAGGAGCTGTAAATTCAGTTATATTTAAGTTACTGTATTATCAAAATAGTAGTATTGGAAGAGAACTACGAAATCTTGTACATATTTAATCTAAAATAAGATTAAGCCCGAGTATGAAAGAATGAATAATACATTTAATAATGAAAATAAAAATAAAATTTTGAATGGTGCTCTAAATAAAAACAACGAATTATTAGTAAATCCTGCGTCTCACGATGAAATGAGTTATAATTGTACGCGTTATTCAGCAGTAAGTTTGTCGAAAAGAAAGAAAAAAGTCAACGTGTTGTCAGAAGGAAGAAGTTCGTCTTACTCCGGTTAGTAAATATAATTTTAAATTAAAAGAACTTTTACTTTATAATGAAAGTTTTAGAACACTTATTAGGTACTTCAATAATGTGCTCAGTTTTGCATCTTTGATAAATAGGGAAATAGAACAGTAAGGAAAAGGTATATAAATTATTAAAATTAAAGAACAAATTTTTTATGTTGCGCAAAACACATTTAATTTTGTTCCTAATGAAAAACCAAAAAATAGTCAACTGTATATACACGTGTATGTAGTGATAATAAAATTGCCATTGATCTAAGGTTTAAATCTATGATTAATAGAAAGACTCTTAAAAAACATATCGAATTTTTGACAAAAATAATGACAGAAAATCCAATAGAAGAAAGTACAAACATTAACATCAAATTGCAAATGTAGAAAACTAAAAATTTATAAAATGACTTTTTTAAGAAAAACTGGCCAGCAAAAACATATATACAATAAACCATTAACCGCAGAATGTGGTGCTATAAGTTTTATGCCCTTGACCTCAAGAAAGCTTCGACCTTTGAATGTACCCGAAAGAATTACCTAATAATTATTCTAAAAAAGTATTTTCGAATAAATTGAATTATTTTATCGATCCCATGGTGTTTCTACTATTTTTTTCCACTAAGAGATTTAGGATAAGATACTAGTTATTTAAAAAGTTACTTCAACAAGAGTAAAATACTAACTATTATATAACTTCTACAGACTGTCTTACAGACCAAACAAAATAGGTTTTAATCCATTATTGTATGGGGGACAGCTGATACAACAGTTTCTTGTTTATTCTTACATCGTGATTAAATATAAGCGCTCAAATTATTCAAGATACAAAAAAAAAAAAGTAAGGAACTAAATATTATTAAGGTTTATTACACGTTATTGTAATAAGTGCATCCAATATTTCTAAGCACTTCAAGGAAAAGGAAAAAATTTGTATTTTTTTTACACTTTTATCTACATACATTGGGAGTCCAAGATGTATGCAGAAAATTTATCAAGAAGCAATGTCTCTGAAAGGTAAATGCCGTAGATCAAATTTATTTGAAACAGAAATATGTAATCCTGAATTAAAAAAATTAAAGTTGATTTTATCTAAATGTCCTAAAAAAACGACAGTAAATAAGATTCCAAACACAACTGATAGACTATTTCACTTAAAATTAATGACAGTTATGGATGAAAAACAATATGTTTAATAAAGTTTTAGCATTCGTTTATACGATCGAACTCTAAAAATATGGTTTACTCATGCACACATTTTAATAACTTTGCATCCTGATAAAAAAATTATCAAACCTTAACGGATTGATGCACTTGATTCAGCTAAAATTACTTCTAGTAATACAAAACTCACGAAGTAAGTGATAATACACATGCTTTATGCACCTTGTACAAACAGAGTCCTTGTATAATTCATAAAAAATGTAAAAAAAATTTTTCCTAATCTTTTACAAACGTTACTTCATTTGAAACGAATGATAACCCCAAATATCAAAGAAAAATAATACTTCCAAATAACATATTTATGAACCTTAGAGAAAAGATAAAATTTTAGTAGATAATTCAATGGTTGAACTGTACAATAAACTTTTGTTGATGGAATAGAAATGTCATATCAACGTCAAATTCTCTGCATCTTTTAAAAACATAAAATATATTTATGACTAGATACGATATCGTACTTTGCGCGCCAACCCTCTAACTTTTAAATCGGTTGAATACTTTACTATTAAATAAATCGTATCTTGGAGCTAAGAAGTAGCAAACAGTAGCTAAGGAATGCTAAAACTAAGTAACTTGGTACAAACAAAATGAAAACTAAGACAAATTTTCTTATATTTTACAACCATTCTGACAAAAGGTGCGTATAATGGCTCTGCCTTTCTGTTTAACGCACATATATATGCTATCGTCATTGGCATAGTAGAAAAACCTCATCAAATTCAATTGTGACATCAATCATTTACACCATCATTGGATTATTACAGGATGAAAATTGCTACCTACAAGGTTGTTGATAAATCAGACAATATTATTTATATGAATTTTCCGATGGACAGTCTCTGTATACGTAACTTGTTGACCACATGCGGGCATACCGTGAGTCAAACACGGAGTAACAATCGAGTGTACCATGGCGAGACCTTCTTGATCCTAATGGGAAATATATAGAAAAACGTGAGCAGTGAATAAAAAAAAGTGGAAAGCGCAGTTCGGTCGAGGTCACGTTGCATCTGCTGTTACATAGATATGCAATAATATTCCGAAGACCCGAAAAACACTTGGGATAAGAAGATAATCAGATGTCACTGCAGCTGCCGTGTGTACGTACAGAAAACGTAGTAAAAGTTGCATTACTGACACTGATGGTTCTACCGTACTAACACTAATTAATTTTGGGAGCGTAGTGGTTCCAAATAGTACAGCGTGTCCATGCTAACGTGCCTGACAGTGGCTATGCTTTTTTTCTTTGAGACAGACACTCCAACTCTGGAACAGTACAACTCCTGATGTAGTAAAGAGTATGTGCATGTATTAAGTTTCTACGCCCTTCGTTAGATGAGTCTGGATTATATGTACGACGTGGAGGGACGCTAAGGCAAGAGAAAGATCACCCATTTCTGACAGGTATCTAACGCAAGGGTGTACCCTAATGTTATACGTGTGCGTACAAGCGCATATCTATAAAAAATTATGAGATAGAAGGTAAGGGTGGATATGCTTTTGCGTGGGACGCTTCTGTAATTGAGAAGTACCTATATTTGGGATATCGTTAAGAATACTAAGTTGGTCCTTTTCTATCCACAAGTTTTTGTACTGGGAGTCAAAAAATGAGATTTGTACTCACAGCAGGTGGAGAACTCCAAAGGAAATTTTTCATTTTAATCCACCTCGTGGTTCTGAATCATTGAATTGTGGTAATGGTATTGATGCAAAAAAATACAATAATTATTTAAACAGATTTTATAAGAGCAGCTCACCTTTTGCGTTTCATTCACTACCTGAATGTTGAAACAAATGAATTTGACTAACTGTTTGGTCAAAATCTGAGAAATTCACCCACAATTACCAACTGTGTACAGAAGGGTGGTTCCATGTTGATTTAAAGTTGCAACGACGCTGCTGAACTCGTTGAATTTATATACCAGGCTTCTGGTCTGCAATGAAAAACAGCTAAAGGGTCGACGCTGCACTGAAGCTCTCTGGAGCCAATGTTTCATGTTTCGAGGGATGGTAATTCTACGACCGGCTTGCGATGATATCGAATTTTATTTTGTACCGATTAACAAACATATATATATACATATATCTATACATATATATATATATATATATATATGGAATCATGAGTAATGTAATCCGTTGTTACTATTGTTATATTGAACCATTACAGTGATAAAAAGTTAATTAGTTGCGGGGTCCTAAATGCTGAAAAATACGAGTGACCCAGTGAAAAATTATTGGAAAAAATTATCATTAAGGGATATTATTTCATATTTATAATATGTAGGTAAAATCTACATAACATGTTATTTTTAGGTTATATTTATTCAAATTTTCATTGAAAGACTTTGAATAAGACATTGATAAATGAATAATCTTTTAACTACGAACGTGAATGGTATTTGATAATGTGGTGAAACAATGCTTCGAATGCTCCACACAGTTAACTATATAATATAACAGTTAACTTTATGATTTAATATAAAATATCGATGATGCTTTGAGCAACGACCCCCTGTAAATCAGTTATGACTTTAAACTTCTTCTTGACGATGAGATAAATCATAGCGATGGTACAGTTTTCTCTTAAAGTAATTTATTAATAAAGCAGATTGAAGACAATGAATTATTCCATATACGACACGTACACGTCCATACATTAAGGCCCGAGAGAGATAGTATGATCTCTGTCAGGTTCCTCAAATGTAGTGTGGGTGGTTGTGAGGGTGCTGTAAGAAGGGCTATAGGGGGATGTGGGGGGGGGGGGTTGGTAAAAACTGCAACTTTTAAAAGTAAGAGAAAAAATGAAGAATTTTTACCTTATTTTGTGGGTGTGGTGGAGGGTGAATGACGGTCTGTGTGTCGGCTGTGAGGGCGTTGTGTTGAATACCCCACTAAGGTAACTATGTAAAATAAGAAGATAAATAATCTTTTAACTATCAATAAAAATGGTTTTATATGGTGGAACGTTGCTTGTAATACCCAACACAGTTACCTATATAATAAAATAGTTAACTTTATAATTTAATATATGATAATAATGACTTTTTGCGCAATGACCCCCTATAAGTTAGTAATGACTTTAAATTTCTTCTTAATGATAAGATAAATCATGGCGATATTACAGTTCTGTCTTAAAGTAATTTTTAAATAAAGCACTTTATAAATAATAAACTAATCCATATACAATCCGTACACAACCGTATACACATCAAGGCTCGAGAAAGATGGTGTGATCTCTGTCAAGTTTCCCAAAAGTGGTGTGGGGGATGGGGGGACAACGAAAAAATGCGTGGAGGGCTGTGGGAGGTTTGGCGAAAAACTGCAATGTGTTACAATAAGAAAGAAAATGACAGGTTCTTCCCTTATTTTGTGGTAGAGCAGTAGGTGTTTAATGGGGGACTGTGGGGTTTTAGAAACAAATAAACAAAACAAATCAATCGTAAATAATTTTGTTTTATTAAACACACTGATGGAACTTTGAATAAAAATAAATGAAAAGAAAAAAAAACGCACAGAAAGCCAATTTGACAACTTTTAAAGTGGGGAATACAAACGATAATGCTGATATGACAGTAGCTGAAGTGCTCAAAGAGTTTCTCAATGCCAACTTCTCACTCTAGCATGCCATTCAATCTATTTCTATATTCGATGGGAAAAATATTTCACTCAAAGATTATATTTAAGATATTAGAAACATAGAAAGCTGGGTCACAGATGAAAAGATTTATGTAAGAGAGCAGTATAGTAGAATCTGGGAGGTGCCGCACCCATAAGCGTCAGTGGTGAAGGTTTCTAAAACCTTAAGGTATTTTTAATAGATTTAAAAAAGATATGTGACAAGAAAAAAAGTTGCTTATTATCAAACTCAGCTGCAGAAAGTGCGCCAATGGTCAGGCCAAGCAGTGGACCAATATTATGATTATAAAAATCTCTTGCTCAGTAGTGCTGAAAAGGCTTCGATGGTAGATAAGGCCAATATAAGCATGACGTCCATATCTTGACGCCAATAAAAGACATGTGCTAGACATGCTGGTAACAACACTAGCACCTATGATAAGTCAGCAGGTAGATGTGAAAGAGCCTGCCTCCTCAGCCGATGCCTTTGAATATATGTTGAGATTGAAGAGCCGAATGAGAGTGGGTATAATCCTGGACATGCAATACCAAGGACTACCTTTCAGTGATTTAAAAAATAATTTTATTAACTCGTATTAAAAACTGTATAAGTGCCTGGACAAACAACTCCCATGCATTAAATAGAACAAGTAAATGAATACCAAATTAGTAATAAAAATATAAATTCTAATAGGAGTTTAAATAATAATCTAAATTTTTGAGGGATTTTTCGGAACAACGAAAAAATTCGATATCATGGAAATCAACAAAATAGTAATAATTATGGGTAAAATAACTTTAATTGATAGAACAACGAGAATCCTTACAGTTAGTATGGACAAAAAAATCAAATTTTAATTTTAAAAATAACCAATGTGGTTATCAAGGTCCGACAAGTAATTATAATAGATACCTCCAAAATAATTATCGTGATAATTACAACAATTCCAACGAACAAAATCTTAGTTCTAGTTATCAGAGGCAAAAGTTTCAGAACTATTATTAGCCAAGAGACAATTATTCACCACGTCATTAAAACTTGCAGGTGGCCATCCCCAACGTCGTATGGAGGTGAGCCCCCAACGATTTAATCAGAACCTAACACTGAGTACTACGGCTCAGGTGACGAATATTGCAAGAGAATCAAAACCGTCTACATTGGTCTGTGCCAAGGATTTGGTGTAGACAATGGACCTACAAGCATAAGGTTGTTAGTCCCAGAAGGGAACAATTGTCTTGTTACACTTATGATTGATAATGGCGCAGCCACAAATGTTATCAAATTAGACCAGTTGCACCCATATTCACACATAGACACTAGTGAAAATATTAATCCTACCAGAATTGCATCCCACCCAGTTTTAACTAAAGAAACAGCGTATATAACTACACAAGGAAAACCTAAGAATTTTTATGTGATACCTAATGATTTTTCCATCAAAGATAGCCGTGTATGAGGTCAAAACTTTTTAAAAAAATGACAAGTCACATTGTCACATTATTGAGTGCTATAGTATTAGATAATGATGTGGTTACTACCATTCTTTTTTTTAAAACTTTTAAAGAAATATAAAAATAAATAGGGGTTAAAAAAAAACATAAAGCAACAAAACTTAAGAAACAAGTGCGATAAAATCAAGTTGTAGCTACCATTCTTAATACGAAGAGACAGATTGTTCTAGGGATAGAATTGATCAACAAAAATTTTATGAGAAATATATCAAAGGACATACCAAAATGTCAAATATACCTAACCACGAAAAATTTGGAGACATTAAAACTGATATGCACTTTCGGGGTGAATATGACAAATTGGTTGTATCAAAGAGTGGTGATAAAATTTATGAAGCCCACTGATGATAAAACTGATGAAAGTGGGAAATACAGTGAAAATAATAAACTTAACGGCCAAGATACACACCAACTCAATGCCATTAAACATAGTTAAAATACTACTAGTGTAGACCAACATTGCCCTAATGAGGAACAAAAATACCAACAAATCAACTAAATATATCAGCAAGGCTCGAACACGTCAAGTAGTAGAATTGATTTAATTGATACTATTTTAACTAAAGGATACTTACCATGCGTCAACGTAGGGTGTAATAACGTATATTTAACAAAAGAAACGGTAAGAAATAATAGCAGTTAGTGTAATATTATGATAATAAACACTAATGGGAATGATGTTACAACTAAAACAGATCTCAAAAAAGTCCTACCTTTCGAATATATTGCACCTGAATTTGACCCCGATACTAGTAGCGAATACAAGAGACCAGTTTTTAGAAATACACAGAATATAATAAGAGACCTTAAGGAAAATGTGCATACTGGTCACTTGAGCCTGAAAGAACAAGACCGTATGAATCGATTAATTCCCAAATTTCCGGAAATCTTTATGTTGCTGGGAGACACTGTAGCCTGTACTAATTTTGTTGCACATAAAATCCTGATGAAAAATAACATCTTTATTAACACTCAACGATATCGTCACCCACCAGTACATAGAAAAGTCTTAGAAGAACACGCAGCAAAAAAAACTTACCAATGGAATAATTAGGCCCTTGTCATCATCGTATAATTAACCTCTCTTAATTGTTCCAAAAAAACCAGATAACTCAGATAACTATGAAAACCTCTGATGGAGGGTAGCAATTAATTTTCGAGAACTCAATAAAAAGACCGTTAGTGATGCATATCCATTGCCTAACATCGGAGATATTATGGGCCAGTTTGGAGGATCCATGTATTTTTTAGTTTTTGATCTAGCAAGTAAATTTCAACAAATTTCTATGGCTGAACATGATTAGTATAAAACAGGATTTACGACGGCCCACGAACATTAGCAATACAGACAGATTCCTAAAGGTTTGAAAAATACACCTGCCACATTCCAATGACTAATGGATCTCATATAAAGAGGCTTATGAAATGTTAAAATATTAGTGTATTAAGATAACATTAGTATTTACGCAAAAAATCTAGTAGATCATGACTGTGAAGTAATGTTACTTTTCGACTGGTTCAGATCAATGAATATGGTACTCCAGCCAGATAAAAAGGAATTTTTGTGAAAGGAAGTAATATTTCTTGGGCATATAGTAAGTCAACGGGAAATTAAACCAGATTCCTAAAAAATACAAGCTGCTAGAGAGTTTTCTAACCAAAAACTATGAAAAATATGAGACAATTCTGAGGACTAGCAGGATACTATTAACGCTTTATTAAAGATTTTTAATAAAAAGCTAAGCCATTATCAGATTTATTTTAAAAGAAAACAAAATTTTAATGGATTGAAGTGCAAGAAAAGAGTTTGCAAATACTTTGAAACCATTCATGTCAAGAGTATTTTTTACAATTTCCTGACTTAAGTAAAGAAGTAAAGTTGACAACAGATGCATCTGACTACGCTTTTGGAGCAGTATTGAGTCAAGAAAAAAATGGTTTTGACCATCATGTCGCTTATCTTTCAAGAAAATTAAATGAGGCCAAAATAAATTATTCTACAACTGAAAAAAAATGTTGAGCTACACTATACGTCATGCATCTATTTTGTTTGTATTTATTAGAAAATGAGTTTATTATTGTAGTTGATTATGAGCCATTAAATTTGATGCATACAAAAAAAGATTTGAGTCAGCGTTTAATGTGCTGGATATTTAAATTCACCGATTATAAGAACACTTGCAAATCCAAGCTGGAAAAACTCAATACTAATGCTGATGCATTATCCAGAAACCGGGTAGGATCATTTCTGTATGTGGAGAATAATATAAATAAAGCTGAATTACTGTGTCAGAGAAAGGAAACAGTAAGAACATCCAATTTAACGACGATCAAACCTAAAGCATTGCCAGCAATCTTGAAGGAGACAGTAGAAGGGACAAAACAAAACTTGACGAAGCATGACAAAATCAAGAATAAATGTACCTCAATTTGCCAGGGGTTCTGGATGACTCCTTGGAACAAAAACAAACGAGGAACGGCGAAAGTTAGATCATACTGTGATTACTCAAAAGACTCAAACGAAAACATTAACACAACTGCAGACATCGTCTTTATCACGACTAAGTATATTAAGAAATGTCACTAAAAATACATCAAAAGGTTCGGGCTCATTATAAGTTAATTTTTCGAAATCAGTAGCCTCAACATCACACGCTGGCGATATGAATACAGAAAAAAACCGTAATAAAACCTAGTAGTTCCACAAATGAGGAAGTGCCAAGATTATCAGTCAGAGATATAATTAACCTTAGTGCATTGTCAAGAACAAGTATTTGTTATGAAAATGACCCAAGTGATACTGAAGAATCGTCAACGAAAGATACGCAACCACCAGTATGTGACGCTAGATGAAGTGGATAACGACAAGAATTGACTGGAATGTAAGTAGACTCAAATACAGATACTGACTTAGACTCAGACGTGAGAGTTACTAAAATCACTATAATAGCTATTTTACTTAGGGAAGGTTCAAACGACGACGTTATTAAAGACCATCGCAAAAGTATGGCAAACTACATTTATAAGGTTACTTATGAAGAAATACATAAGTTAACAAAAAATTTAACCGAAGTCTTCAAGAATATTTAGACAATTTTAACAACATTGATGAACCCTAGTCAGCTGATACAGATTTTTTATCAGTAACCAGATTAAATCTGATCGAAATAAGCCAGATCCTGAAATTCAGGACATATTTCCCGAAACAGACACCTATGATCCCGATAATTTTGATAACTCTGTATTAGATAAAAAAGTTGCAGGTTGATCAAGACGTACAATATACTTTGAACCTCTTTTTGATAAAGATGGAGTTTTGAACAAATATATGACCAGTGGAAAATTATCAATTACCTCTCGTATTCAAGAAAATATACCCTTAAGTTCTAGTACACTAACGCACGCGAGTGCTTCTACTATTGCAAAAAACAGACAGTCTTAGGCATTGGACTTGGAATGCATAACAGGAGAAACCCCAGCTAACTTAAATAAAAACAGCAAACAAGCAAGCTGCAATTCAAACAAATCAATAAATCAAAGTATTGCACCTGTCTTCGTGCTACTATCGGACTTACACCCGTTCTCACTACCAATCGATACCAACAGCAATATTAGAAGGTATATGTAAGTCTTAGTGATAGTAGCAGTAATACTGGCAATTATGAAAATGTCAATTGAGCTAAGCTGATGAACAATGTTAATACCACCAGATTTTGTCTCACATACAAAAGAGACAATATAGTTTATTTTATTAGCAAAGATTGTCAACCAGTCACATCTGTCTTAAGACTGTTGGAATCGATAGATGCATTGGACTTCAGTTATTTGAAATTAAAAATACTGAAAGTTGGCAAAACATTAATAATACTTTTAGAAGCACATACTATACTGTCAATCGTTATTGATGAAACAGTAACTTCAAAAAGTCTTACAAAAGCTTTTAAATCACTTAGGAAAATAATGTTGAGACAAAACCTTAAAACTTTCCAATTTCAAGAAGGGAAGATCTTACAGACAAATTAAAACCGGGATTGGTTAATAAATTGTTAATAACCACTTTTGATTAAACACATATACAATTTACTGTCTGTTATGGTAAGGTTGATTTTCCAACTCAAAAACGTATTACAATATACAAACACTACATGACAGCCGTATGGGAAAACACAAGGGAGTAAACTTAACTTATCGGAAAATAAGAGAACGATTTTATTTGCTCAGAATAAGAAATAATATTCTTATTGCATTCGTAGATACAGCAAATGTCAAGAGAAAAAAATTAAACAAATAAATATAAGAGCACCCTTGGTGCCTACAGATACACCTATTGACGCTTTTGATAAAGTTTTCATGGATACTGTTGGTAAATTGAGAAAGGCTCCAAATAGTAATCGCCAATTGCTAACCATACAGCGTAATTCAACTAAGTACATCATATTCGTCCCTGTATCAGATCTTAAATCAAACACGCTTGCCAGTGCACTCGCACAAAATCTAATGTAAGTTTATGGTGTGCCTAGAGCAATTCTGTCAGATAGATATGCTACATTTATGTCTTATTCACTGTGAGAAAAAAAAAAAAAAAAAAAAAAAAAAAAAAAAAAAAAAACTAATGAGAACTTTATAGACCAATCATTTAACTACATCAGCGTATTGTGTTTAAGCAAACGGATTACTTAAGCGCAGTCATGCAGCTCTAGCTGACTTTATGAGAACTTAGTCTAAAATTTATGATGACTAGGACAGTTTGTTAAAATTTGCAGCTTCCACGTAAATTAAGAGTGTACATGCAGCAAAAAATCGTTCGCAATGTAAACGGTGAGTAGCCAGGTTGCTCTTGATCATACCATAACATAAAAAGTTGTAAGCCTATCCATTATATTTACAATATCTTGCTATATGACTTCAATAAATGCAATTTGTGGCAGTAAACCAACAAACAAAGATAAAAGTACAAGTAAAAACAAGATATGATAAAAAATTAAAGCCTTTAGAGTTTAAACCAGGAAATTAAGTTTGATTAAAGCAAAAAGTGCGTTTTCGTGAATAAAATCACTACTTTAATCAACCCCTAATGGTTAAAACAGTTTTAGAAGGAAATAATGTGGTACAGAAAAAGAACAACGGTAAAATCATACGAAAACACACAGATAATGTAAAACTAATTTTTTAACAATAATATTCTTGTAAGAAATATATTATTAATGTTTTCCAGAAAGAAAGGAAAACACAACGATATGGAACGTATTGGCTATCTAAATCGCAATAGTGCTTAAAGGTTGCGTATATTTAAACTATGACAATCATGGCAACTGTAGCATAGAACCTCTTGAACCGAACCCTAAAACATACTACAAACGATTAGGTATTACAAAATATAAAAGAGCTGATTGAAAAGTTGTGATATGCCTGGATATTAATAAATTCGTATTGGAACAAACACCTACTCGAGGACTACATGAAAGTTCTCAATATTGTATTGTACAGTTTGGTTATTCTACTTGCACTCACTATATGGCAATGGAAATCTTGAATTGAAAGAAAAAGTGACTGACAAACCTCAAAGCAACTTTACTATACATAGTAAATACTGTGGGAACCTATACAGGAGATAACATTATTACACCATCCAGCATACGAACAAAAAGACTGACACCTTTTGGAATTATTGGAAGCAGTGCTAAATGACTTTTCGGCTTAGTGACAGAAGACGATGTTGATGTTGAAAACACTAACATCAACAATTTGCACACTGTTAAAAAAAAGTATGTTGAATTGTATGAACAGAATAGCCATAGTCTTGCAGCTGCATTCAAAGAACTATATAACATTACAAAATACCATGAGCATATTCTAAAACACATTGCTGATATATTAACTGCAGGACAAGATTTTACTCTCAACAGATATCTGATACATTCATTAGCTTACCTTAGAAAAGATAAAGCTACCTTAGATAATATTATTCGTTTTTATGAAGATCTGATTGATATCTTGCATAATTTACAAAGAGGTCAAGCACATCGAAAGCTGTTTTCATCAAATATATTAAGAACCATAGCCCAGGATGTTGAGAATCTAGCAGGGAATGCAAAAATAATAGCACTTATAAAGAATCTTTCGGCTGGAAAAATAATCACTGTTAGCAACTTAGATGTTGTGCATCAAGAAAATAGAACTATGGTCATATTACATGTTCCACTCGTCGATCGAACCCCTTATAATCTTTACAGACTACATCTAGTCATGATACCTTAATATGTACACAATGGATCTATTGATATTAAACTATCGTACCTTTACTTAGCAGTAGCAGCAGGCTAAAGTTCGTATTTACGATTCAACAAAGTTACAATGAACTAATGTGATAAATCGGTACATTCTAATTTATGCTATATAATGCTTATGCTGCTATATAACCGTTAAAAGAACCCCATTTTATGAAAGAATGCAAAATTTCTATGCTATTACATTTGAAAACGAAAGTATTACACTTAATACTGCGAAATTATATTTAAACTGAAAACAAAAAGTTGATGAATTTTCTTACCAGCTGACAATTCATGGATATTCTTGACACCTTATGAAAAACAATTAAGTATTATCTGCCCTCAAAAAATGGATCGATAAGAGAGAGTGAAAGGTATAGGTGTTTCATGGGTCAATGATAAGTGTACAGGAAAAAAACACAAACTAACCTTAACAAGTCCAAATAAGATCATCACTCAGATACAATGTACCTTTTAAGTAGAAGTGAACTTTAACTTAACTGTGTTACATCAACCCTTAAAGGACACTAACATCTTTTGTGACGCTATAAAATCGATTTAAGAACTAAGCTTTATTGAACAAGCATCAACAAATGAAGAATGAAGTGCAAAAAATATGATCAATCATATGGAGAAAATTCCAACTCAAAAGCTGAAAGAGAAACAAACTTTTTTTTCAGTCTAATAAGTTAGATCATTGAAACTATTATTATCATAATTATAATAGCAATACTTATCAGCAAAGCAGAAAGCTGTTAAAAAAAAGTACAAGCCGTAGTGTTTCATAAGAATTTATAAAACGCACTATCAATCTACTGAACGCAGAACCCTGAATAACCGTTAAGCAAGAACAAAAAAAACACAAAGCAATTAATTTTTATGTTGAAATAAAAAAAAAAAAAATATCTAAATCATCTTAAACTAGATCGATAATACAGACAAGAAGTTAGATAGTCCCACGCCATACACTCCAAGATTTGGAAATGGACTGATAAATCAATAGTCATTTGAGACTATTCTCCTTACAGGCTGCACGATAAAATAACGATAAAAACTAGAGTTAATGTAAATTATCCTTCACATAAAGTTATTGAACAATTAGATAATACAGAAAACATCAAGAAAATGCACAAACTTTCGGATTTACATAGTTATACATATTCAACTATAACTGCCATTTACAACACTCATTTGTTTATGAAAAACGTGATGAAACACTCAAAATAGGAGAGAAAGCTCAGACATTCTCTTCTTGTAAGATAAAATCCACTATTTGTCAAGAAGAAAGGACTTCTTTACCAAAATTTTCAAAAAGCGAAAGTAATATACCAAACATCGATTCAAAAGGACTTATGTGTTTTCTACCGTTGCATTTAGAAGAAACGAAGAGGGAAAGAGATTTCTTTAACCATCTTTTTTTATTCAGTACCCTAGAATGTTGTTATGCCGTTAGAGATCAGCGGGGAGGATCATTCCAAGGATATGAAAAATGAATGGATCCTGAGAGCGCTATTGTAGCGTTGCAGAACGATGAACCCAAAGTATCGCACGAGATACGCCGAACCAATCATAAGGAGTGCAAAACACAAATGGAACGTATCAAGGACATGCTATTATATATAGAAGGCAACGATGTACACAAACTTCAGAAACAAAGCCAAGCTTTAAGAAAATTATCGATTCATAAGAAAAATCAAAAGTAGCCAAAATTGAACCTAATAATTAAGCCCTACCGTTAAACTAGCTGCTTTCTACGCCAAGAAATACATCACTTAGTTGTAAAATTTCAATTTTAAGCTTTATAAAACCAATAAGTGAATTTATATTTAGTTGATTATAACTACCATGTATTCAAACTATATTGATCGACACAGACATTAAAAAAAAAAATAAAAAAAATAAATAAATAAATTGAAAAAAAAAATAAATAAGCTTCGAGGTGTTGACAACAAAAGAAGTATAATGCCATCGCCAACACAACAAGAACCACAAATACAACGAATATTTCATTAGTTGTAGACATTTCTGGCAGCATGACTAAGAAATTACCACCAAGGCTAATGATGAAAGTACCAGTCGTAACTACAACCGACAAATGGACCAAATTTCTAGTGACATTTGGCCCGATTAATAATTGAAATAAAATGCAATATTTGTGATAAAAATGTCAGCCTCCTTAAATATGACTGGCACCACGATCTGTGTTGTAGGACAGGGCACAACACAAATCTCGAACGTTTACATGGACTAACGTAGAGAGATAACTCAATTAAGAGCTCATTGAAAAAAAAAAGAAAAACAACAAAAGTAAAAAAGAAAAAGAAATTAAATAATCAAATCTTCCTTTATAAGGGATTATAAACACATTTTAGCATTATTATTGTACCATGCAATGCCTGAACCATCGATCCAAAACAATTTGTATTTGAAAAAAAAAAAGAAAAAAAAAAAAACACACGAAAACACTCATTTATTCCAAAAGATTTTATTTATAAAACTTATATGTATGTTCAAGATTACTTCCAATAAATCTTTATTTACAAGGTTACACTAAGTTTAAGATAGAAAGAAGAAGTTTATACGACCAATGGTATAAAAGCGAATGCTGATACATCTAAATCATTGTATCAAGAGGTGCATATGCAAAGATGGCGACACTTTCAGTGCAAGCACTCTATATCCTCCACGTATGCCCTTTTTTCAATATCCAATATAATATCCAATGTATGTGATGTAAATTTCTAATTTACCGAAAAGCATTAGAATCACCTATCTACTGTATCGGGCTCTGGTAAAAAGATAGCTCTGAAAATTAGGAATAAGAAACTTATCTAAACTTACGGTGCGAGTGAATGTACAGCTCCTCAGTAGCTCAAGTGATAGAGCAACTGTCTAGTAAACAGGAGGTTGTACGTTCCATCTGCACCCGGGGAAGACATTTTTCTCATTCTTATTTGTTTCTTAAAAAAATTTTCTTGAAGAAGAATTGATGTGGTGTAATATTTTGAGTTTTAAGTAAGTATATTAGATGTTAAAAAAAGGGCATGTATGGAGGATACAGAGTGCTTGTATTAAAAGTGCCGCCATCTATGCATATGCACCTCTTGATTTAATGATTTAGATGTATTAGCAGTCGCTTGTATACCATTGGTTGTATAAATTTCGAATTAACCGACAAGCATTAGAATCACACATCTTCTTTAAGAAAGAAAGTTGGAAAGTTGAAAAAGTAGATTGCGACACTAGGCCAGAAAGTTGAAGTTTATGGCCTGCGAGGTTTTGACGGCCTCGGCTTTGCCTCTGCCGTCATAAGTCACATGCCATTGACTTAAACTATCTGGCCGGATATCGTATGGTACTTCCCCCACTAGCTGAAAGTACGTTTTTAATTAATAATACCTGCATACGCTGATATGTATAGGTATTAAGGATGTATGCAAAACCAGTGTTAGCTTACGAGCTGACAGGTCGTTGCTCGATTATGCTTGCTGCTGTGCTGCCGTGCATGTGTGTGCTGACGCCCACCAACCCTGCGACGGC
Source organism: Copidosoma floridanum (assembly GCF_036245765.1). Taxonomy (NCBI): domain Eukaryota; kingdom Metazoa; phylum Arthropoda; class Insecta; order Hymenoptera; family Encyrtidae; genus Copidosoma; species Copidosoma floridanum. The sequence goes on along the minus strand of NW_028321903.1, from coordinate 8,702,014 downwards.
CGAGCCGAAGGCGAGGCCTTGCAGTTTGGGGGCGGGCGTCAAAAAGCACATTCACAAGTTAACAAAATGAAAAATAAAGTCATAGGAATCGACACAAAATCACAAAGAAAATAAAATATAACCATCTTAATTTTATTGAACTGCGAAAACAAGCTTTTATTTTTTTTATTATTGAACAAAAATAATGATTCATTATTTTTAAATCACGGAGGATCGCAGTTGTATTTTTTGGATACTTTTTTTGATTTTTGGCACTGTACGATATCTTCAACTATCTCGTAATTCGTAAACACATAACTCTATACAATACTGCTGTGACACTAAACTTAGATTAATTGGTCTCGGCTTGAAACAAAAAAAGTCATGTCTCGAGTGTAAACAAAACAGACTCTTTTACGCTTAGCAGACCAACCAGGAAGTACGTACTTTTGGCTAAGAGAGTAAGAAAAATTATTTTTCTACTATTTTTTTTTCTTTAGGTAATCAGTCTCCCATGGTCCACTTCTTTTCTCAAACTAGATTGTTTAATTATATATATATTCACAGAGGATGGTAATAGTTTTAAGGAGGGGATGCTGTTAAGTGATGATTTGCGTAATTAATGAATAAATTTTTATTTTTTATTCTATTATATTGACGCCTCATATAAAGTCCATTTCTATTCAGATTTTTCAACGTTAATTTAAACGAGAAAATGTAAATAAGGCTTGAATTCGTACGAGGCGTCGATATACTTATTTCCTCAAAAATAAAGTTTTAAGACTTAGAAAAGAGTCAAACTTAACGACAGTCATCACCTAAAAAAGCTTGCTGTGTGCTTCATGACTCTCGGAAGCGTCAAGTGACAACTGAAGCGATCCGCTAAGCCTAAACACATGAAGTAACCAAGTGCCATGCCCATAGCATGTAAAACAAAGAAGTCTTAACTAAAGATTGAAGGTGCTTTTCTTTGTGCAGCGTTTTAGTTAGTAAGTTCTTACTGCTTATCAATTATGTTTCTTAAATATTAGTTTTACATTTCAATCTAAGTTCTTCTAACTGTTTTATAAATTTATTGTTTCATTGTAAAACTGAATAAAAATAACACGTATACCAGATAGTGCAGAATATTTCATTAGTGAAAACTAAATAACATTAATAATATCAAAAGCAGCAGTACTGAGGAATCATATCGAATTTAAACGGCAGAAGAAAAAGGTAAATTGACACATATATTTAATAAAGTGAATTTTTTCTTTCCCCAATATACAAAAAAAAAAAAAAAAGTTGGACAGTCTGCTAGTCCCGCAGCCTGTCAGGAAGCGTGAGATCCAAATCCAGAAACATCCAGTTTTTACTGGGTGATAAAGTGAAATAATCATGATTCATTATTTAACAAGAGTAGTAAGTCATTATATTTTTTGTCATCCCTTTATATTCTAAGACTGCATCACAGTTTTTGGTTACTTAACAAAAAATTTTTTAAATTATGATACGAAATTAGAAAAGAAAAAATTGAATAAAAGTGTCAAATAGATGAAAAATAACTCATGTTGTTTCTGAAACTATTAGTGAGAATATCAAATTCTTATTAAATATTATTATACTTAGCTTCTATACTGAATATTGTCACTTTTTGAACAATAAAATTCTAAATTATAGTAAAAAATAAAATAAAAGCATATGAAACCATATATTATGCTACTTACATGCGTGTTTATTAGTCAGACAGTGATACGCATATACATTATGCAATTAAAATGTATTTATCAAGTCTCTACATTAGCTCATTTAAATCACTAGTACAATTATTCTGTTAGTAAAAAACTTGAGTATAACTGGTGAAATATGTAATGGTACAAAATTGCAAATGAAAAAACTACTTAAGTTTAATTTTTAAGAAAAGTTATAATTAAGAAAAAAAATTTAAAACAAAGTTATTACACCAACAATTTGTGTCTTCCTATCTTCTCGTATTTAACAGGGCTACGAGTAGAATACACCGTTTAAATATTTAATATCCTTATTAATTATTTTCATTAATTGAGTATAAGAATATCATGTCGTATTCTTGTGTACATTTATCATTGCAATTAATAAGCTTGTATAAAATTTGAGGAAAAAAACTGCTAATTTTCTGTGTAGTTGATAGAACCTTAGTTGTTATTGTTTTAATAAATAACTGCAAACTTGAGATTTGAACTGCAAATTAAATACAAAGAAACTGTAAATTCTTGTGCCAATTAGAAAGCTGTTATTATAAAGTGGCATGCCAACTTCACAGACGTAGGTTTAGGGGAGTTAAAGAGGGATGTTTGAAATGACCCTTTGAAGTAACTATATAATACAGTATGCTATGTATTGATCAAAGACGATCTATGCAGCCATTATTAGGTAAGAAAGGGTTATTATGAGGAAAAAAGTGTATTGATGTAGACGATTTGCATTAACTTTTAAAGATAATAGTGTTTCTTTTAAATGTACGTGATGTCTAAAGAAGTTACCTTACATAAACATACATATATTTACTAGCTGGAATCCTCCCCCTGCTTGCTACTTTCACCAATCTTTTGACTTTGGTGCATATACGTATAAAATAAGTTGAATAGTAAATTCGAGATATGAAATTATTGTTAAGAGAGAGATACCTGATTAATTTATTTTTAAAGTAAAATAATATAAAGTTTTCTATTCCTTTAACTGCAATCCTTGAGATATAAAACTTACGGGAGGGGCCAGGGCTGGATGAAGCATCTGAGCTGCTTTTGAAGCCCTGATAACTATACTGTATAAAACAAATTATTAGCCAATGAAGAAATTTTTTCAGTTGTTCTAAGAGTGACATTTTTACAAAAATACCTGTTATTTAACATTAAGTTGCTGAGATTATATGATTGTTGAATTTTTATTCTCAATTTCATACCATATAATAAAGTATTATGATCTAGTGACAGCCTCCAGAATTTTTGCTTATTTTTATTCTTTTTTTTAGAACGAAGTTCTTTATGTCGCGTTACTCGGGGGGCTGGAATTTTAAAACCGACAGATTTTTTTTTTTTGGAAACGAAAGTGGTTTCACCCAAAGTCTCTTCCTTTCAAGTTTCCCCCCTTACCCCGTTCCCCTCACCTACTGTTCTCCATACACTTCCCCTCTCCCCACTATATATGTATATCTGCCAACCGTGCCGTGTTACTCTTCTGCACACCTTTACCCACCATTCCCCTTTCACACTCCCAAGCAATTAATTTTCAAACGAATTACAATTTTATTTTCCTACAATAACTTTTATTTCATTTTGAATTTTTTTCTTTTACAATTCTAAAAAAAAAAAAAAAAAAAAAAAAACATTTTCCAATAAAGAGGTTTGAACCCTCGACCTCTTGCATGTTAATCCAGTACCTTACCCACTCTGCTACGAGCGCTGCCGACTATAGAAACGCGGTTTCTTGTACTTATGGTGTGGTTCGTAACTATAACATTCCATTTTTAAATGTATTCACTGATAATACATTCAATTATGTATTTGTTTTATAAATTGTGTATTTTTTTTCTAAATAATACATTTAAAAAAAAAAAAAAAAAAAAAATTTTATTAGCATAAATATGGTTAAGTAGATTAAACATAATAAGGCGCGTTATTACGCATTAAATATTTGTATTTTATGCATCAAATGCATAAAATACCGACCGATTTTTATTAAACCTGAGGTTTTTTTTGGCATTATAGTAATGCTACTAATTACTGTTATAAATATAATTATTTTATAAACAAACAAATTATTTAAATACAGGAAATACAAAAGAATGAAAAAAATAGAAACGAAATTAAATATGAAAAAAAAGGAATGATTTATGAAAAAAAAAGGGAATGAAAAAAAAAGATTAAATATGAAAATAAGAAAGAAATTAAATAAAGGGAATACAAAAAAATAAAAAATTGTAATTAAATGAAATATGAAAAAAAATAAAACAAGAAATAAAGAAAAAAATGAAAAAAAAATGTAATAAAATAAAATATGAAAAAAAAAAACAAGAAATATAAAAAAATAAAACAAGAAATAAAGAAAAAAAAAATAAGACATAAAAAAAAAAAAAAACAAACCAGGGGGGATAAATGGGTCATGGGACCCACGGTTAGAACGAAGTTCTTTAAACGTGAGATGAGTATGGACACAATTTCTTAGGTAACAAGGAGGTCGCCAGACCCACAGGAAGAACGAAGCTCTGTAAACGTTAGTACTGCATTCATGTTGTTTACTAAAACAAAAACTTGAAAAACGAATAAAAAAAAAAAAAAAATTATTTTACTACTCACGATGGTTGAACTTCGTGAGAACGTCGTGCATAAATACAGTACTCACGAAGTTCAACCATCGTGAGTAGTAAAATATTTTTTTTTTTTTTTTTTATTCGTTTTTCAAGTTTTTGTTTTAGTAAACAACATGAATGCAGTACTAACGTTTACAGAGCTTCGTTCTTCCTGTGGGTCTGGTGACCCCCTTGTTACCTAAGAAATTGTGTCCATACTCATCTCACGTTTAAAGAACTTCGTTCTTACCGTGGGTCCCATGACCCATTTATCCCCCCTGGTTTGTTTTTTTTTTTTTTATTTTTTTTTTTTTTTTCTTTATTTCTTGTTTTATTTTTTTATATTGCTTGTTTTTTTTTTCATATTTTATTTCATTACATTTTTTTTTTCGTTTTTTTCTTTATTTCTTGTTTTATTTTTTTATATTTCTTGTTTTTTTTTTTTTTTAGTGAAAGTATCATTATAGTGTCTTAAGAGAGAAATGGGTTCAGAAAATTTAACTGTAACGAACCATTATTATTTTATTCCTGATCCCACACAAGTATAAAGTAGTGAAGAAATTTACCAGTTTCATGAGGGCGTGGCAAAAGGTCAACAAAGAAACGATTTAGAGATAGGCAAAAGCTAATAGGGGTAGATAGAGGTGGCAAGGGTATTCAAAAATATTAAATTGTATGAGGTAAAATTAAACTAAATGTGGCAATTATGGCAGGAGTGACAATGAGTAGATGAAGTAAAAGAGGGGCTTGGCTACCATTTATATCCGTACAACTACATGATATATATATATATATATATATATATATGTATGTGTGTGTGTATGTGTAAGTGCGCGTGTGTGTGTGTATCTTACTATATTATATAGTTGCAAGAGTTTAAAGCGAGGTTTTGTTTCCCCCACCTCTCTTCACTCCACCCCACTTCTCCATTGTTTCCCGACAACTCCTCCCCTAAATAAGGTAGTTTTTCTTCCATTTTCTTGCATATTTTGAATAATCCTTAATTTTTGCTAGCTCCCCTACCCTCCTTCAGCCGCTAACCCCCACAGCTCCCCTCCATGTTCCCTTTCTAACCTACCATACCTCCCCCCTAATTTCAATGAGATTTTTTATTACATTATGTAATATAATAAGTGTGTATAATAATGTTGTGAATAAATTTGAAAAGTCTTATACGTTAGTTGGTACAAATGGTTTCATTTTAACATATAATTTTATTTACCATAATAACAAACTTTGTTACGATTTCCCTTAGAAACGATCTTTATTCAAATGAAGTGTTTTGTTTGTAAATAAATGCGTTTGTTAAGTAAAAACGCTACCAGCAGTAAAAAACTTAATTGTTAGGGGGTTGGAATCATTTCCTTTTAATTATTGTTTTCTTCCGAAAATGTAAATGCACTTTTAGCCTGCAACAATAATCATACAACTAATTTTGTAATTTTCGTATGCTTATTTATATCACTATAACTCAACTACAATTAGCAAGTAAAGACAGCAGCACTATTTACCAAACAACACAATGTTTGTCTAATTTTAACATACAAAAATAAAAACAAAAGTAAGACTTGAAACAAAAAAAAAATAAACAAAGTACAATTGAATCTTAATAAATAAATTTTTATTATTAAACATTAAGGATTTTTACTATATTGTAACATACTTTGACCAACGGTCAACACGTAGGGTACAGTTTAAAGAAAATGAGAAATGCTTGATTAATAAGTTTTAAAAATATCTATTGACACACACAAGATAGACTGCTCATTTCAAAAAAGAGGGCCACTAGAAGGAATACTACAGCTCACCTAAAAAAAAACAATAAAGGCACAACTCTCTCTCCATGTAAATTTCACTTCTTTTATTTAGAATTAGCAGCCTGTTCTTTCCATTTCATAAAAAGCCCCCATAGCCACCACGCATTTTTATGTGCCCCATACCACCCTTTTACCACCCCCCAAACTACTTTTAGGGAACCTGACAGGGATCATACCGTCTTTCTCAGACTTTATTATTAAAATACTTTATAATAATGCTTTATCATAACATGTAATATAGTTGCATTAAACATATATGCTAAGAACATTAGACAATAATACAGACTGTCCGCAACAGTACAATTTTTTTTCATAATAACCCTTGGGATATTTTTACTAATAGTATTTGCATGAGTTACCTTTTAGCCACGTACGTAAATGAGTATTTTAACTCATGTTAATAATCTACGAACAAAAAGTTTATAGATGCTAACTTTTTCTGACTTATACAAACTCTTCGCGCAAGTTTTTATTATTATAAGTGTACATCTTAAAAGCACATATAATCTGCATAAATTTGTTTGTACTTGTATATTAATACTAGTAGGGCTACGCTTTCTTGTGCACTTTCTTATCAACCCCCTATTATTGCATTATGATTCTTTATTTCATAAGTAATTACAATAATAATAACAAAATATAACAATTACCTTATACATGAGTAAAGAACAATTGTTATAAAAAAATCAGCCTCAGTTTTCCTGTAATAATCAATAAAGAATGGATTATAATAAAAGTGAATAAGACACAAGTATTTAACCTAATCATAAAGAACTACAGCATAGTGCTTCAAATATTTTTTTAATATTATTATTATTAATCAGTCTTATTTCTTGTTTTTATGCTCTTTGTCATTGGTATAAATTTTTTAATAAACTGATGGGGCATATTTACATTTAATTTTTCGTT